>NC_086446.1:150378523-150678523 GCF_028390025.1 Pseudophryne corroboree | reverse complement strand
CCCGGACCAGTTGTATAAGCTGGTCTGAGCCCTGTTCCAGCACCCGAAACAGGTATCTAAGGTGGTCTGCGCCCTATTCCGGCACCCTGAACAGCTATCTAAGGTTGTCTGGGTGTCCTGCACACCATTTCGGCACATGAAACGGCAATCTAATGTGGTTTGCATCCTGTTCCGTCACCTGAAACGGTTGTCTATGATGGTTTGAGCCCTGTTCCGGCACCCGGAACAGGTATCTAAGGTGGTCTGCACCCTATTCCAGCAACCTGAACAGCTATCTAAGGTTGTCTGGGTGTTCCTACACACCATTCTGCCACATGAAACAGCTATCTAAGATGGTCTGCATCCTGTTCCGGCACCCGGAATAGTTGTATAAGCTGGTCTGCGCCCTGTTCCGGCACCTGGAACAGGTATCTAAGTTGGTCTGCGCCATATTCCGGCATCCTGAACAGCTATCTAAGGTTGTCTGGGTGTCCTGCACACCATACCGGCACATGAAACGGCAATCTAATGTGGTCTGCATCCTGTTCCGGCACCCGGAATGGTTGTCTAAGATGGTTTGAGCCCTGTTCTGGCTCCCGGAACAGGTATCTATGGTGGTCTGCGCCCTATTCTGGCACCCTGAACAGCTATATAAGGTTGTCTGGGTGTCCTGCACACCATTCCGGCACATGAAACAGCTATTTCAGGTGGTATGCACCCTGTTCCGGCACCCGGAACGGTTGTATAAGCTAGTCTGTGCCCTGTTTCGGCACCCGGAACAGGTATCGAAGGTGGTCTGCGCCCTATTCCGGCACCCTGAACAGCTATCTAAGGTTGTCTGGGTGTCCTGCACACCATTTTGGCACATGAAATGGCAATCTAATGTGGTCTGCATCCTGTTCCGGCACCCGGAATGGTTGTCTAATATGGTTTGAGCCCTGTTCCGGCACACGGAACAGGTATCTAAGATGGTCTGCGCCCTATTCCAGCAACCTGAACAGCTATCTAAGGTTGTCTGGGTGTCCTACACACCATTCCGGCACATGAAACAGCTATCTAAGGTGGTATGCATCCTGTTCCGGCACCCGGAACAGTTGTATATGCTGGTCTGCGCCCTGTTTCGGCACCCGGAACAGGTATCTAAGGTGGTCTGCGCCATATTCTGGCACCATGAACAGCTATCTAAGGTTGTCTGGGTGTCCTACACACCATTCGGGCACATGAAACAGCTATCTAAGGTGGTATGCATCCTGTTCCGGCACCCGGAACGGTTGTATAAGCTGGTCTGTGCCCTGTTCCGGCACCCGGAACAGGTATCTAAGATGGTCTGCACCCTATTCCAGCAACCTGAACAGCTATCTAAGGTTATCTGGGTGTCCTACACACCATTCCGGCACATGAAACAGCTATCTAAGGTGGTATGCATCCTGTTCCGGCACCCGGAACAGTTGTATAAGCTGGTCTGCGCCCTGTTCCGGCACCCGGAACAGGTATCTAAGGTGGTCTGCGCCCTATTCCGGCACCCTGAACAGCTATCTAAGTTTGTCTGGGTGTCCTGCACACCATTTCGGCACATGAAACGGCAATCTAATGTGGTCTGCATCCTGTTCCAGTCACCTGAAACGGTTGTCTATGATAGTTTGAGCCCTGTTCCGGCACCCGGAACAGGTATCTAAGGTGGTCTGCGCCCTATTCCAGCAACCTGAATAGCTATCTAAGGTTGTCTGGGTGTCCTGTACACATTCTGGCACATGAAACAGCTATCTAAGGTGGTATGCATCCTGTTCCGGCACCCGGAACAGTTGTATAAGCTGGTCTGAGTACTGTTCCAGCACCCGAAACAGGTATCTAAGGTGGTCTGCGCCCTATTCCAGCAACCTGAACAGCTATCTAAGGTTGTCTGGGTGTCCTACACACCATTCTGGCACATAAAACAGCTATCTAAGGTGGTCTGCATACTGTTCCGGCACCCGGAACAGTTGTATAAGCTGGTCTGCGCCCTGTATCGGCACCCGGAACAGGTTTCTAAGGGGGTCTGCGCCCTATTCCAGCAACCTGAACAGCTATCTAAGGTTGTCTGGGTGTCCTACACACCATTCCGGCACATGAAACAGCTATCTAATGTGGCATGCATCCTGTTCCGGCACCCGGAATAGTTGTATAAGCTGGTCTGCGCCCTGTTCCGGCACCCGGAACAGGTATCTAAGGTGGTCTGCGCCCTGTTCCGGCACCCTGAACAGCTATCTAAGGTTGTCTGGGTGTCCTGCACACCATTTCGGCACATGAAACGGCAATCTAATGTGGTCTGCATCCTGTTCCGTCACCTGAAACGGTTGTATATGATGATTTGAGCCCTGTTCCGGCACCCGGAACAGGTATCTAAGGTGGTCTGCTCCCTATTCCAGCAACCTGAACAGCTATCTAAGGTTGTCTGGGTGTCCTGCACACCATTCCGGCACATGAAACAGCTATCTAAGGTGGTATGCATCCTGTTCCAGTACCCGGAACAGTTGTATAAGCTGGTCTGCGCCCTGTATCGGCACCCGGAACAGTTATCTAAGGTGGTCTGCGCCCTATTCCGGCACCCTGAACAGCTATCTAAGGTTGTCTGGGTGTCCTGCACACCATTTCGGCACGTGAAACGGCAATCTAATGTGGTCTGCATCCTGTTCTGTCACCTGAAACGGTTGTCTATGATGGTTTGAGCCCTGTTCCGGCACCCGAAACAGGTATCTATGGTGGTCTGCCCCCTATTCAGGCACCCTGAACAGCTATCTAAGGTTGTCTGGGTGTCCTGCACACCATTCCGGCACATGAAACAGGTATCTAAGGTGGTATGCATCCTGTTCCGGCACCCAGAACAGTTGTCTAAGATGGTTTGAGCCGTGTTTCGGCACCCGGAACAGGTATCTAAGGTGGTCTACGGCCTTTTACGGCACCCTGAACAGCTATCTAAGGTTGTCTGTGTGTCCTGCACACCATTCAGACACATTAAACAGCTATCTAAGGTGGTCTGCCTCCTGTTCCGGCACCCGAAACAGTTGTATAAGCTCGTCTGCACCCTGTATCGGCACCCGGAACAAGTATCTAAGGTGGTCTGCGCCCTATTCCGGCACCCTGAACAGCTATCTAAGGTTGTCTGGGTGTTATGTACACCTTTCCGGCGCCTGGAACAGCTATCTAATGTGGTCTACACCCCGTTCCGGAATCCGGAACAGGTATCTAAGATGGTCTGCCCCACATTCCGGCACCTGGAACGGATATCTAAGGTGGTCCTATTCCGACACCCTGAGCATCTAAGTTTGTTTGGGTTTTCTGCACCCAATTCTACCAACCAGAATGGGTATAACGGCGCCCCACCCCACAATAGAGCGTGCGGTCGGGGGCGTGGAAATTCATGCTGGGCCCCAGTAATGTAAAGGTATGTGGCCTAAATTGTGGGGGCGTGTCTACACCTCTGAAAGATATAATTGTTTAAAGTATTAATTGTGTGCAACGTATTCAACGGGGCCAGGTTGCTTGATCGGAAGCAGGTCCCTCCTCTTAGGCCGACGGTGCCATCTGCCGAGTGACATCTGGGAACATGGCGCATGTGCACTACAGGATGCTGCCCAGTACCGCCAATAGTAAGTATATTTGGGAAGGGGGAGGTGGACTCCCCAGTCGGGCCCTTCCAGCATCCTGGGACTGGGTAATTAATACCTGATTACCCGCCTCTCAGCACCAACGCCTGTGGCGCTGCTCATAAATATTAGTTCTAATTATATATTTTATAAAGGCGGCGTGGTCACACCCCCTACCCTCCCTACAAAAACAATGGGCATGGGGGGTCACTTATTATTTATTTATACTGCACTAAAAAAAATCCCCCTCCCTATGAAGCCAGTGTTTGAAATAGATGAGCTGCAGCACCAGCAGCAATGTCCGTTCTCCCCCCTCCCTCCGTCTGCACGAGTGTAGTATTAGCGGGGTAGGTGGGAGGCTGTCAGCCCTGCACAGCGTTTCCCTGTGTGATAGCAGTGCACAGACAGCGCCACTGTGCAGGGCTGACAGCCTCCTAGCAGTGCGGTAGTAGCATCAGCAGCTTCATGCGGGAGCCGGCAAGGATTTCCCCCTCCCCACTGACAGCCCGTCGTGGACCCGCCCCCAGACGGGGACGCGCTTTCACAGCTCCCCAGTGGTAGAGGTCGCTGCAGGGAGCTGATCCAGTCCGGCGTTCCGGAATTTGGTCCGGTCCGGATTTCACCGATTCCCGAAAATGCTCTGTTCCTGGACTTTCCTGGTAATGTATGATTGCCATCACCTGTGGTGAGCTAGTTAATTGATAAGAAAGGTGTTTCACCACAGGTGATGGCAATCATACATTACCAGGAAAGTCCAGGAACAGAGCAATTTCTCCCTCATGGAGAGGGTCAGGTAGGCAAGTATGCCCCAGTCCTGGCTCAGCCCCTCAGCCAGGGTCAATTCGAGGGTGGGGGAATGTGATCAGTGTGATCACCCTCCCCACCTATACAGGAAAAGGCAGGGGCTGAGAAAGAACAGCAGCCTATCTGCCTGACTGCAGCACAGCACACTGCAGCATGTGCTGTGCTGCCAACATGAGAGCTTATGCTGCTGCCCAGTAAGGAGGGAGAGGGGTGGGAGTGCAGTGCACCGGGGCCCCCGGCAGACCATACTTACCTACATTTAATTTCTCCTCTCCAGGAGAAGCCCGGCGAGGAGGCGCTGCAGGTGTCTTTGGGGGGCGGGGCCGGACGGTGACATCACTAAGCCCCACCCCCGCACCGGGACATGCCGTGATTTGCGGGTCCGCGGGGAGGGGGCGGGGCTAAAATGGTGCGATTTGCATCATTTTAACCCCTTCTCCACCCGACGGACCCGCGAATGCGGGAGGTTATCTCTCCATCCTGCTCGCATCACTAGGGTGCAAGCAGGATGCGGGAGACCTGCCCACTCTTCCAGGGGTGCGGGGGGGTTACCCCCAAAAAAGGGAGCCTCTCGCAGCTTCTGGGAGAGTAGGTAAGTATGCGGCAGACCCCTCTATCAGTCCCAGGTCTGGGTAATAAGTACCTGCTCCCCCCCTCCCCCCCTCCTCTCGACATCACTGACGACATAGGATGGAACTGCTGCTGCTGGAGTAACGGAGCCTGCGAGACACCGGAGACGGAGAAGAGAGAGAAGCGTCAGCGCCTGAGCCGGGACCTCCTGCATGTACTGGGGCCGCACTGTGGAGGGAACGAGGGCTGTACTTGGCATAGGGGGTTATTCAGAGATGAAAGCAGATTGCTGCATACGCAGCCAGATCTGCATTCATCCCTGCACATGCTGAGGACCGCCCAGCACAGGGCAAGGCCGCCTCCCAATGCATCCGCAATTAGATTGCGGACACATCTGATCTAAGGTTGTGTTGGCTGGCTGCACTGTCAGGCGGTCAGCAGACAATTTAATTGGGGGAGCGTCTGTGTGTGACGTCATGCAGCCGCCCCAAAAATGTTCCCGGCCTGCCTCTATTTTTCCGTCACCACCCTGCCTTAATCCCGCTATGCTGGCACCTGTCAATCACATTGTGGTTGCATACATCGGAGAAGCGACCACAATGTGTATGGCCTCACGCCCACTGCGCATGCGCAGTTTGCTGCCACCAACAAACTGCGCTGCGGGCCGCTTTTGCGGTGGGGTCTGAATGACCCCTATAGTGTGTATAATGGGCTGTACATGGCATAATGTGTATAATGGGCTCTAGCTGGATAACGTGTATAAGGGACTCTAC
This sequence comes from Pseudophryne corroboree, assembly GCF_028390025.1. Taxonomy (NCBI): domain Eukaryota; kingdom Metazoa; phylum Chordata; class Amphibia; order Anura; family Myobatrachidae; genus Pseudophryne; species Pseudophryne corroboree. The sequence continues at coordinate 150,672,774 of NC_086446.1, read as the reverse complement.
CTGGCATAAGTGTATATGCAGCTCTACCTGGCATAACATGTATAAGGTGCTCTACTGTGGCGTAACGTGTATAAGAGGCTTTTACTCTGGCATAACTTGTATAAGTGGCTCTCCTGTGTGGTGTAACGTGTATAAGGGTACTACTGTGCAGTGTAATGTGAATAACGGAAACTTCTGTGCGGTGTAATGTGACTAACGGACACTACTGTACAGGGTAATGTGAATTGGTACTATTCTTTGGCTCTATATTTTTTTCACGCACCTTCGGCGCACACTGTCCCTGTTTTCAGCATGGCAGGTACCAAAGGAAACTTTCGCCCTGAGCTCCTCAAGGTCTAGAACTGGCCCTGTCATCGATTTTTTTTTTTTTAACTACCTTTTTCTTTTCAAATGCAAGATGCCCCCAATTCAATACAGAGGAGGTGGCGCTGAAACATACCTTTGCTCAGGGCACCATGGCACCTAGCTATACCTCTGATAAGGAGCACTACTGTATGTGGGCATTGTGTATAAGGGATAGTACTGTGTATAAGTGGCGTAACATGTATAAGGGGCATTACTGTGTAACGTAATGTGAATAAGGGGCACTATTTTGTGGCATAATATAAATCAGGTGCACTATGTTTGGGGTAATGCGAATAAGATTGTAATACTGTGTGGCATAATTTGAATTGCCTGCAGATCCACGCGGGCGGCATCTCCTTTAAAAACAGCCTGCTACCGCAGGGTGCTGTGTTCTCCTATCTTCGTTCGTTGTGTCCTAGCCACCGCCGGCTGTCTCTCCTTCACAGTTGCATTACTGGGAGGAGGCGTGGTTATGGTCCCGGGATGTCCAAGCCTGGCCACGCCTCCTCCCAGTAATGCATCTGTGAAGGAGAGACAGCCGGCGGCGGCTAGGACACAACGAAGATAGGAGGACACAGCACCCTGCGGTAGCAGGCTGTTTTTAAAGGAGATACCAACCGCGTGGATCTGCAGGTAAGCGCTCATCCGCACAGTGGTGGGGGGCTAAAAAGGTAGAGAAGGCCGGCACCAGGGGGCGCCAAAATCATTTTTTTCTACGCCCCCCAACCTAAAAACATTCCAGCGCCCCTGCAGGTCAGCACACAGGTGAAAATTAATAAGGGTTAATAAGAAGCACATAAGTGCTATGTAAGTGAAGTGTGATTGAAATAATACAAAAATATATACAAAGTGATAGGGAAAATCATAAGTGTTAATAAAGTGTTAGGGTGTGTCGACCTGAAGCCGCCCAGCCATACCGACATAAGGGCCACCGCACCCCGCACCCACCCCATAAATAATTACACATATGTCTGGGTCTGAATGCCAAGTGTAAGGCCACACAATGATGGCTCCTACAGCTTCTGAGAGCCAGTTTACCTGGAGACACCCCTAACTTCTCCAATGGCCCTCTGGAGTCAGCAATCCGTCCTAATGCTGACCCGTCCATGCCTCTCTAAATACAATGCACATATATTGGCAAGCTGCTCAATCAGATTGTGATATCACTCAGGTGCTAAAAGGGAGGGGTAATTCTGGGTAAGAAAAAACTATTTGTGTTCCCTAATGCACACTAAGTGAAAAATAATACTACATAATTAATAAGGAGATTATAGTTGCGTATATATCTGCAAAAATAGGGTTAAGCCCCCAGGCCAATCGGCAAGGCGTCTCCGTCACTGGGGGTCCCTAATACTAGGTATGGGTCCGGGGTGCAGGACCCCATCGCGTCGGCACAGGTCGGCTACCCCAGGTCAGCACACAGGTGAAAATTAATAAGGGTTAATAAGAAGCACATAAGTGCTATGTAAGTGAAGTGTGATTAAAATAATATAAAAATATATACAAAGTGATAGGGAAAATCATAAGTGTTAATAAAGTGTTAGGGTGTGGCGACCTGAAGCCACCCAGCCATACCGACATAGGGGCCACAAAAGACACCTTTGAGAAAGTCACGTGGAGCGTGACGAAATGCATTAGGACCCCTCATTGTTTTCTCACTGGACCGCTATACCCTGCCTAACAAGCACCTTCATCTATACCATACGAGCGGCACCGGCATTACAGTCTCTGCAGCAGCTCATTCATTCTCTATATGCCGCCTCTGTCATCGTGCTGCGCCAAGCGGCACCGACAATACAGTCTCTGCAGCGGCATCTACACATCCTAACATCGCCTCCGTTACATGACTCCGCTCAGTGCAATCTGCACTCTCCCTCCCAGTAACAGCTACGTGGTGGGCACTGCAGGACAACTTAACCGAGGACGCTCGGTTATAACCTTTAATCGGAGCGTATTTAAATAACGGAGAAAAACACCTATTCGTGGGACTTCAACACCGTGTAAAAGCTTGTGAATCATCCTCTATTTCAGGATTTCAATTTACATTCAGGATACGTTAGCGTTTTTATTGCTTTATATACATGCTGCAAATAGTTGCCGCTCACACCACAATTGCTTGTTTTAATTGATTTATTAGCTTTTCAGTACAGGGTATTTGGACATTTCTCCTATAAGTCTTGAGTCCAGACCAGTTGTTTAATTATATGGATTTTTATATATATTGTATTAATAAACCTCTTTTTTAATATATCTCAGCATACGTCCGCTTCCTCTTATTTATTTCCCCAATTTCATTGCGCAGCTGGGGGGTTTTCCATTTCTAGTTTCTTCTATTAAGTCATGTACACTGTGCCTACACAGCAGCGCATTGAAACTGTGGAACATTTCATATAATAATTTATCACTAGGCGCTTTACAGCAGTGTTTGTTTGTTTCAGTTTCATAACATTTAGCTTATTTGCCTTTTTAGCTCTATTTTCCTTGCATCTAATATTTCTCTTTTTATGTTTTTGTTTTTTATTTTTTTCATTGAAATCCCCGGGATTGGAAGCTTGAATCCTGAGCAATTTTTGCCCAAAATCCCGGGATCCCGCTGATCCTGGGATTGACCACCATAGATGCAACACAATAAAGGATAACAAGGAGTGGATGGGATCTGGGGAAGCTGAGTCCAGTAGATATTAAAGGAAATATCTAGCATAGTGAGTGGCCTGCAAATACATAAAACCCTGCTTGTGTGGTATGTGGAAATTCTGATAGAGTGTGGTAAATGAAAGAACAACACCTCCTGGATCAAATATATATTTTATCTTGGATCTGCCTTTATCCCGCCAGTGTAGGAAAAGGGAATTATCCATCCCTGAAGGAAAAAGAGGGTTATCCTAAAATGTTATAAATATGGAGGCTGTATAAAGTCTGGATAATTAGGAGCATATAGATTTCTAGGTGAAATACGAGTCATGGAAAAGGATGTTATTATAAATCGTAGGAGGAATGAACTTTCTGGGCATATTGAGTAGGGCAGCAGCTGGGCATGGAGCAAATAGTGCCAGTTCAGAAGGAGGGTGAGTAATAGTATACACATCTCTAGCCAATAACCAGTCAGTAATATAGCGAAATAGCACAGCATTAGTAAATAGACCTATATTCAGTAAGCCCAACCCACCCTTATCTCTTGGCAATCGTAATTTAGCAATAGCAATATGTGGATGGCCTTCTTTCCATAGAAAAGTAGTGAACATTTTAGTGCAGAAATGTAAATCCAAAGGTGACAGTGAGATGGGAAGCATTTGGATAGGGTAAGATAATTTTGGAAAAGCTATGCTCTTAATCAATTCCAAATACCTAATAGGGATAAGAGAAGCATTTTCTAGGTCTCCAGCAAATTGGCAAACCATGTTATCACAGGAGAAAAACTGAAGCAGTAAAGTGAGGATAGCTGTACCGTAATAGTGATTCCTAGATACTTAAAAGGATGAAGTGGTAATACAAAGATGACTCTAAGCCGGATCCTTCAAATCTTCAGTAGAAAGATCTCCTAAAGGAAGTCATTCTGATTTATGCAGATTGATTGTGTAACCAGAGAAAGAGCCAAATGCAGTCAGTAAATTAATAATAGTAGGGATTGATGTGGACGGGCTGGAGACAAAAAAGCAACATATCATCTGCAAATAGCGAAAACTTAAGTTCTGCTTTACCAATAAAAATACCAGTATAGTCTACTGAGGAACACAGGGCCACAGCCAATGGTTCCAGTGGCACTGCAAAAAGCAGAGGGAACATGGGGCATCCCTGTCTGGTACCACGACAAACTTGGAATGGGGAGGATAAATAGCCATTGCTAGAGACCTGAGTAGTTGGAGAAGAATAAAATGCCTAAAGGAGAGACAGAAAGCAAGGAGGGAAGCCAAATTTAAGCTGAGTCATGTATAGGCGATCCCAGGTGACCAAATCAAATGCCTTCTCAGCATTCATGGAAATAATGGCTTGTGGGGTATAAGAGGAATTCAAGGCGGATGACTAAATCACATAGATCACCTTACTGATATTTACATTAGAATGCCTACCCCAGATAAAGCCAGATTGGTCTGGTGCTATAGTAGAAGGGTGTATTCATTTCAAGCGCTCAGATATAAGTTTCATAAAGAGTTTATAAGCTACATCTAACAATGAAATTGGGTAGTAGGATGCAGGTTGTTCAGGATCACGACCCGGCTTCAGGAGTACTTTGATGACAGCTGAGTTAAAGTATTGGGGGAAAGCATAGTCTGTGAGAAAGGCTACTAATTTCTTAATGGTACACCATACCACCTTACTTTTACCACTGGTTACATGTAATAGCAATACTTACATATGTGGATAGTTTATACGTTTCATTCACATTTTTATATATACTTAGAAAATACTCCGCAGAGATTGCACCGTCATTTCTACTACAGGGAGATGTACATCAATAAAGACATATTGGGCCTGAGTCTGAGTTGCAAGCACAAGCAAACGCAGCAGTGTCTATTGCCAAGCCCTCTAGAACTGTTCACCTAGAAAGTCCAGTTCCTGTGTTCTGGAGCCACTATCTTATATTAAGAGTTGACTAGGAGTTACACTCGGCTAACAAACTGAGTAAAAGGATAGAGCTTAAAAGTGTTATTTGTATATTTATTACCTAGACTCCTTCAATCACCATAAACTCTATAGACATTCATCAGAACTGCTCATGTGTGCTATATTTGTGTATTTGTTACCCAGACTCCTCCAGTCACCATAATCTGCTAGTATGAGGGAAAAAAATTGGTCCATGGCTACCATCGATAGTGAGAAATCTTCTGCGTCCTCATCATTGATGATAAAACTAGTTACCATTGACTGGCAACCATCGATGGTTTTTATCTATCAATAATCAATGGCTATTCCTAATCAGACTATTTAGTAGCACTATGTAAAAAATTGGTTACCAAGGGGTACTCAGGCGCTCTGGGTATGAGGTGCTGTACCAAGCAGCAGCCTCAGAGAGAAAGGGGAAGTCACTCCCACAAAAAAAAAAAAAAAAAGCAGAATGGAGGCTGCACTTAAATTAATCAATTGTAACAACAGTAATGATGTATCTAATAATTACACAGTTTATTTAAATGGAATTAATATACTTAGATTTTAAAAATACATACATCATAAGAATGCATGCATCAATAATAAAAAGTTAAAAAACACAAATGGTACAGTAAGTAATTTTTGGGTTACCCAAGCAGCCAGGAATTTGGAGAGGATTTAGAGATAGGAGGTTCGTTCCACAATTGTTCCCCAATAATTGTAAAGTCCAGCATAGGCAGGTTAATGGGAGGTAAGCAGTGTCCAATGTGATGGCAATTTACCGCTAGAGGATGGTATGCTCCGAAATAATGGATGGTGGGCTCCTCATGCAATGCGGTAGATACAGTTCATCGGTTCAGCTTGCTATTAAAAGTCCTCCATGTGCAAATAGATGATCTGGATTATATAGGGGATGGTCCGGTCCTCCAACAATGGGATCCTGGCGGGGGTCCCTGTGCACCTGACGCATTTCGCTGCAATCAGCTATTGGAGGACCGGACCATCCCCTATATAATCCAGATCATATATTTTTAATAGCAAGCTGAACTGATTAACTGTATCTACCGCATTGTATGAGGAGCCCACCATCCATTATTTCGGAGCATACCATCCTCTAGCGGTAAATTGCCATCACATTGGACACTGCTTACCTCCCATTAACCTGCCTATGCTGGACTTTACAATTATTGGGGAACAATTGTGGAACTGACCTCCTATCTCTAAATCCTCTCCAAATTCCTGGCTGCTTGGGTAACCCAAAAATTACTTACTGTACCATTTGTGTTTTTTTTTTACTTTTTATTATTGATGCATGCATTCTTATGATGTATTTATTTTTAAAATCTAAGTATATTAATTCCATTTAAATAAACTGTGTAATTATTAGATACATCATTACTGTTGTTACAATTGATTAATTTAAGCGCAGCCTCCATTCTGCTTTTTATTTAGTAGCACTAATCTGATTAGTTATTTCTCTGAGAATACAGGGAACTAATGGATTGTTATAGTGATGGGAAGTCTTGTTTGGGATGGCCAGTGGTGGGCTACCCATCGATGGTTACCATTGATGGTGTGAAACCATCGGGAAGGGAACCATCCATGGTTTAACCCACCGATTGTGACACCTGCTTTAGCGTACCATGAGCTGTGGGCCAATCAGAGTTTGGGTGCAGAGCTTAATGGGTGTCAGAAGAGGAGCTGAGCTCCGTGTCCCAATACCTTGGGGGCGGGAAATATTTGTTTGCTCTGTAACATCAATATCGGGAAAACATCTGGTTCTCCCCCATTGATGGTAAACTATCAATGATTTCAAATCATTGATGTTCGATGGTCATCCCTAACATTAGTTCAATATGAGGATAGGGTCTGATTCAGAGATGGATGTAGGCAGGGACGGATTGGCCCATCAGGACACCATGAAAGATTCCGATGGGCTGGTCCCATATCCCCCTCAGCCAGGCCGATTCACACTCAGGCTGGGATGGCTCACACTGCTTCCAGTACTTGCGGTTCATTGGTTCATTGGAACGTAGTCCAGGTGCTGCTAGCCGTGAAAAGTGGTGAAGCTGTTCTACCAACGGGGGAACAGGAGAAAGTTGAAGCTGTTTGTGACGACATGTGATGACACAGCTGGCGCGTCGTGTCGCTCAGTGGTAAAAGACACGTGGTTACTTTCCTAGCCCTGGTCCTACACATGGACTTCATCAATTGCCAATATGTTATTAGTTATATGTTAGGCAATATTGTATTATATTGTATGATGTTATTGTTACAAGGGTACAGTTATGTTTTCAATGTATATATATGAATGTAATGGTTATTGTGTTATAGTTTGTAAAATAATGTTTTCCCAATATGACTGCGCAGATAACCTGTGTGTTTGCTGTTGTGTAGATACAGCCAGTCTCAGATGTCAGGCCATATACCCCCCTCATTCTTCCCCACACAATGGATTCCAGGCCACACAATCAGATTAAGTAAGGTTACTTTAGTTAACATCTATTGTTTCAGTTTCAAGTTTATTGTCATCAGCCAAAACAAGTTGACAGACGAAATTACATTGTACAAAGCATCAAGTAGTAGCAGGCGACAACATAAAACAGACATAAAAATGAATCATTCATTTAACATACGTACAGCAGATGGAATAAAACTAACCCTAAACCGGTTGGTACGAGCTATCAGAGAACGAAATCTCTTTAGCGAAGGAAGTTTTACAAAAAGCATATTAAAAGGATGCGCACTATCTAGTAAAATACACCTGACTTTGCTTAAAACCCTACTCCTGTACAAGTCATCAAAGCTAGGCAGTGGCATACCAATGATTTTACTTGCCATTTTCCTTATTCTTTCTAATGCCCATCGATCTTTTAGAGTACAACCACCATACCAAGCCACGATCCCATAACTAAGAATGCTCTCTATCGAGCACCTGTAAAAATTTATCGTGGCCTAGGGGACATGCCTGGGCATGTGAAACTGTTCTGGGGGTGTCGCCTTATTGTAGAAAAGACAAAGGTTTGATAATAGCAAACAGGGGACGTGAGAGAGACCTGGAAGAGAAGGAGAGAGGGTGGCAGGAGACTGACTAAGAAGTAATGTTCTGTCAGGAGCTCCAGGAGGGATTGTCGTGTAGAATTGGATCACAGAAGTGTGCTGAGCTGTTTATAACCCATTCTGTTCAATAAACCACTGTTGGTTTTTCATCTACTACCATGACTGAGTGATTTGGAACCCGGTATCCTCACATTTGGCGGCAGCAGTGGGATCACTCAGGTTACAAGCATGGATGCAAGATATTACAGCAGATTGGAGGCAGCAGCACAATATTACAAAGACATCAAGAAAGGAGTCCTGCAAGGACTGTGTCATGGAAGAAAAATTGTAATCAACACAGTGGATACCAAGGAATCCCTAATTGGAAAACTGGCTCATTTGGACGTTGAGCACCCTTGTGATAAGGAGGAAGAAGAGGATATGGTCCAGGCCTCAGCGGAGGAGACCAGTAGTAGAACCAGGGCAGTGGAGCTTGTGGTTGGAAGTTTGTCAGCATATCGGCAGGCTGGGAAGCCGGATCTTTTATTTACAGTTTCCAAAATGCAGTACATTTGGGAGTACTGGAATGAAGCTCAGTGGGAAATCAGCAGGTGGAGAGTATCCAGCATACAGGACAAGTTGTGTCATCTGGGGAATGCGTTCATGCACTGCAGAAGTGAAGCAGCCACATGGAATCTGCTGGGGGAGCCAGAGTTTGAGGAATTCAGGGAGGAAGTGATCGCCACAGTGGCCCAAATGACACAAAGGATACAATATACAGAGACGGAAGGGCAAGTGCAGAGTAAATTGCCTTCCCGGACAGAGCCAGAGGAAGTGGCATTGGATCGGGGGCCCCTGGATACCCCAGCATGGCGAGGCCAGTGTTACAGGGGGGATGCGGAAAGGCACCACCTGCAACAGCTTCTCCCATACCCAAGGGAAGAAGTTGCCCAGTGGTCTATACGGAAGGAAGCACACGAAGTGAAGAAAGCAGTGAGCACAATCCAGGCACCCCAGGAGGAACTGCACTACAACTTCCCTGTTGCTGAGACGGAAGATGAGGACTTAGTGAGAGAGCGTCAAGAACTGTCTGCCCAGTATGTTACACTGGAAAAGGATGAGCTTGTCCAGGTGGCTGCAAGGAAGCACTGTCTGCAACCCGTTCTCTTGTCCCTGGGGGAATGTCGCAGTAAAACACTTGGTGACCAGTCTGAGCTGTGTTACAAGTGGCCATTTGCGGGCTTGGAGGATATAGAAACCATCGCAGTGTGCCAGCGAGACATTGAGGAAGAAGTTGCCACTATCACCCGACCACCACTTCAGCAACAGAGCCTCCAAGGGAATCCTTCAGGTGAGCACCAACCAGTCCTGGCTATTGAGCCATTTACAGTGTTGTGTTTGGGGGAGGCTACTGAAAATGAGAAGGAAGTGGGGTCTGTCATCCAAACACCCCAGGAGAAGATGCACTATACCTTCCTATTGGCAGAGGTGGAAGAGGAGATCTCTGCGAGGGCAGCAGTAGGTGGTAATGTCCCAACTATAAGCATGGCTAGTGCAGACAGTGTCTCACTTCAGGCTGATCAGCATATTCGGCTGAGGGAGGCCTATTGTGAAGCTATGTTCATGGCTGCCCCAGTTATTTTATCAGAAAAGGATGTTCAGGAAGGGCCCAGTGTATCCCCAGCTACTGCATCTCTCCCAGAAGATTCTGGAGGTCTGTTCCCATTCAGTGAACTTGATGGTAAGGAGCTGCAGCCTGAATGCCAGAATCTTCCCTGTGACTCAGAGAAAATCCAGGTATCAGACCTGGTGAAAATAGCATCAGCTCAGGAACTGGAAGGGAACATGTTGCTCTACTCTAGGGCACCTGAGTTATTTTTGGACTGGCATTGTGTGCAAGGTGAAATGACTGACTCTAACCAGGACAATGGTGGTCAGCCAGGACATGTAGCAGTGAATGGAGAAGGTAATGCCACTGTCCCGGTGAACCTACATCCATGTTCCAGTACAACGATGGTCGAGTTGGTGGGTACACACAAGGAAGCTGAGCAGATTGTACTCCAGGCCAAAGCATACAAGACTCAGACTAGGATCCCACAAGTTACCCAGCCAGCCAGGCTGGAGGAAGCATTTACCCAGGATAGCACAGAAGAAACTTCTGGCATGAAGGAATCCCCATTGTGCCCTGACAATTACCATACCCGTGGTTCATATTTGGGGGAGGGAAGCCACTGTCCTGATGCACCAGAGGTGATGGAAGTGGGGTTCCCAGGGAATACATTGTTGGGGAGGGAGAGTGAGGGCCCCAGAGATCAGATTTTGTTTATGGAGGAAAATTGTGACTATCTGAAATGTGAGGTTACCCAGTTGGGTATAGGGGAATTATTAAGTCCCCAGGTGCAGTTATTGGACTTACTGAATTATACTGTTGCACATGCTGTTACCCCAACCCAGCGGCTGTCTACAAAGGGGACTTTGATTAATGTATTTGGATGGGACACCCGGGGGAAATACAAGAACTATGGACTGCTGATCACGTTTCCTCCGGACCCTGGTAAGACTGGATTGATTTATGTACTGTGGGCCATGCACCCACCAGACCGGGGAAAGAAATTCCCACACAAACCTCATGACAATTACCACAGACTTTGGACCTGGGACGCAGGTGGTCTCCGTACAAACTGTACAATGCTATTCACAAAAACCACCAGACCCACAAGAGAAACCTGCCAGTCATTATTATGACGGGGCACAGACTGTCTGATGTAGGAGAGCACCACTGCGCTCAGCAAGCTTAAGCTACTTAGGACACAGGGCGAGAAAGTAGGGGAAGGTAATGTGACGACATGTGATGACACAGCTGGCGCGTCGTGTCGCTCAGTGGTAAAAGACACGTGGTTACTTTCCTAGCCCTGGTCCTACACATGGACTTCATCAATTGCCAATATGTTATTAGTTATATGTTAGGCAATATTGTATTATATTGTATGATGTTATTGTTACAAGGGTACAGTTATGTTTTCAATGTATATATATGAATGTAATGGTTATTGTGTTATAGTTTGTAAAATAATGTTTTCCCAATATGACTGCGCAGATAACCTGTGTGTTTGCTGTTGTGTAGATACAGCCAGTCTCAGATGTCAGGCCATACACCCCCCTCATTCTTCCCCACACATTGGATTCCAGGCCACACAATCAGATTAAGTAAGGTTACTTTAGTTAACATCTATTGTGGCCTAGGGGACATGCCTGGGCATGTGAAACTGTTCTGGGGGTGTCGCCTTATTGTAGAAAAGACAAAGGTTTGATAATAGCAAACAGGGGACGTGAGAGAGACCTGGAAGAGAAGGAGAGAGTGTGGCAGGAGACTGACTAAGAAGTAATGTTCTGTCAGGAGCTCCAGGAGGAATTGTCGTGTAGAATTGGATCACAGAAGTGTGCTGAGCTGTTTATAACCCAATCTGTTCAATAAACCACTGTTGGTTTTTCATCTACCACCATGACTGGGTGATTTGGAACCCGGTATCCTCACACTGTTCTACCAACGGGAGAACAGGAGAAAGTAAACCAGCCCAGCAGCATCTTCTCTCTGGCCCCGGCCAAAGGACTCTTCAATGAGCCTGGACTGGGAGCAGCAGCATAGCGATGGTCGGAGCCGGGTTCACTACACCCGCTGCCACCCTAGTACCCGCAATCTCACTGAACTGGCCAGAACGGCAACTGAGCACTGAAGGGGACCCAGCAGAGAGGTTATTTTTAATTACATTATTTGCATTATCGTGTTGGTGTAAGGGTTAGGGCGTCCCCCATCACAGTGTAAGGTTCAGGGACTGGACAGGAGCAGGATGTACCTTGTTCTCAGGATGCCAGCTGATCAGGCAGCACTGACAGCCAGCCCTGGGACAATCTCTAATGTTCTTCAGCTCTATAGCTGCCCAATGTCTGTCCATAATGATGTGCCTATTTATGTAATGCGGTGGCTACGTATGTAATGCGCTGGCTACCTATGTAAATGCGGTGGCTATGTATGTAATGCAGTGACTACGTATGTAAGGGGTCATTTAGAACTGATCACTCGCTAGCGTTTTTCAGGTCAGAACTGCGCATGCGTATGCACCGAAATGCTCAGGCGCATCATACGGGTACAAAGTGGATCGTTGCTGTGTGATGGGTTTTACGAAGGTCAATAATGACCTCTAGTGTCTGACACTGGAGCCGGCTGCAGCGGACGCCCACACAGCCCACGGCGTCTGCTGCAGCTGGGGATCGGGGTGCGGGTAGGAGGCGGTGCCTGCTGGGTGACTGCGTCCCCAGGCCACAGCGCCACGGGCGCAGGCACTGCTTGCCCGCACCAAGAACCACTCCTGTGTGCTGTATGTAGTGTGTGCTTCCTCCCTGTACTGTGCTGTATGCAGTGTGTGCTCCCTCCCTGTACTGTGTTATATGTAGTGTGTGATCCCCCTCTTTGTACTTTAAAACAAATAAGGTTAAAAAAATGGGTTTTGTAGAATGAAAAAATCAATAAAATCAGAAGTAGATTAAAGGCATGACTGCAGTGTCAGTAGACACTGAAAGTAGGCATATCAGTCCTTTTATATTCAGACGTACAGATGTACATCAGGGAAGGGCATTGTAGCAGCATACGGTATGCATAAAGTCGCAGGTAAACATTAACATAATGTGAAGCAAAGGAGGCCCCAACTGTGTCTATCTCAAGACCTCTGAGGAGTGACCTCACCCTCTTGACAAACCCCTCCCCTTCAACAGACTTCACCCCCATTAGGGCTGCTTCCATAAATTTCCCGGGCTGGTGTTCGATCCCAATCCGCCCATGGATGTACAGTAGGTATTGTGTCCCTGCAGATTATTAGGAATGTGTGACTGTGCATGAGTGGAACGGCCCTTGCACTGTTGTATGCAGTTTAGTGATGTGCACCGGACATTTTTCGGGTTTTGTGTTTTGGTTTTGGATACGGTTCCGCGGCCGGGTTTTGGATTTGGACGCGTTATGGCAAAACCTCACCGAATTTTTTTTGTCAGATTCGGGTGTGTTTTGGATTCGGGTGTTTTTTTCAAAAAACCCTAAAAAACAGCTTAAATCATAGAATTTGGGGGTCATTTTGATCCCATAGTATTATTAACCTCAATAACCATAATTTCCAATCATTTCTAGTCTATTCTGAACACCTCACACCTCACAATATTATTTTTAGTCCTAAAATTTGCACCGAGGTCGCTGGATGGCTAAGCTAAGCAACACAAGTGGCTGACGCAAACACCTGGTCCATCTAGGAGTGGCACTGCAGTGTCAGACAGGATGGCACTTCAAAAAAATAGTCCCCAAACAGCATAAGATGCAAAGAAAAAAAGAGGCGCAATGAGGTCGCTGTGTGACTAAGCTAAGCGACACAAGTGGCCGACACAAACACCTGGCCCATCTTGGAGTGGCACTGCAGTGTCAGGCAGGATGGCACTTCAAAAAAATTGTCCCCAAACAGCACATGATGCAAAGAAAAAAAGAGGCACACCAAGGTCGCTGTGTGACTAAGCTAAGCGACACAAGTGGCCGACACAAACACCTGGCCCATCTAGGAGTGGCACTGCAGTGTCAGACAGGATGGCACTTCAAAAAAATTGTCCCCAAACAGCACATGATGCAAAGAAAAAAAGAGGCACAATGAGGTAGCTGTGTGACTAAGCTAAGCGACCCAAGTGGCCGACACAAACACCTGGCCCATCTAGGAGTGGCACTGAAGTTTTCTAGCGAGAGGATGAGTGCTTCAATCCTCATGTGAATCTGAACCACTAGCCATGAACATAGGCCAGGGCCTCAGCCGTTCCTTGCCACTCCGTGCCGTAAATGGCATATTGGCAAGTTTACGCTTCTCATCAGACGCTTTCAATTTTGATTTTTGGGTCATTTTACTGAACTTTTGTTTTTTGGATTTTACATGCTCTCTACTATGACATTGGGCATCGGCCTTGGCAGACGACGTTGATGGCATTTCATCATCTCGGCCATGACTAGTGGCAGCAGCTTCAGCACGAGGTGGAAGTGGATCTTGATCTTTCCTAATTTTAACCTCCACATTTTTGTTCTCCATTTTTTAATGTGTGGAATTATGTGCCAGTATTAATAGCAATGGCCTACTACTATATATACTGCGCACAACTAAAATGCACGTCAGGTATAGAATGAAGATGGATAGTATACTTGACAACACAGAGAGGTAGGTACAGCAGTGGCCTTCCGTACCGTACTGCTATATATACTGGTGGTCACTGTGTCAGCAAACTGCAAAACTAAAATGCACCACAGGTATAGAATGTAGATGGATAGTATACTTAATGACGACACAGAGGTAGGTACAGCAGTGGCCTTCCGTACCGTACTGCTTTATATACTGGTGGTCACTGTGTCAGCAAACTGCAAAACTAAAATGCACCACAGGTATAGAATGTAGATGGATAGTATACTTAATGATGACACAGAGGTAGGTACAGCAGTGGCCTTCCGTACCGTACTGCTATATATACTGGTGGTCACTGTGTCAGCAAACTGCAAAACTAAAATGCACCACAGGTATAGAATGTAGATGGATTGTATACTTAATGACGACACAGAGGTAGGTACAGCAGTGGCCTTCCGTACCTTACTACTATATATACTGGTGGTCACTGTGTCAGCAAACTGCACAACTGAAATGCACCACAGGTATAGAATCTAGATGGACAGTACACTTGACGACACAGAGGTAGGTACAGCAGTGGCCTACTGTACCGTAATGCTATATATTATATACTGGTGGTCACTGGTCAGCAAAACTCTGCACTGTACTCCTCCTATATAATATTATACTGGTGGCCCTCAGTCCCCACAAAAAAGCAGCACACTGAGTACAGATATGGAGTGTTTTTCAGGCAGACAACGTATACTGGTGGTCACTGTCAGCAAAACTCTGCACTGTACTCCTCCTATATAATATACTGGTGGTCCCCACAATTAAGCAGTGTGAGCACAGATATATGCAGCACACTGAGCACAGATAAGGAGCGTTTTTTTCAGGCAGAGAACGGATAAAACTGGTGGTCACTGATCAGCAAAACTCTGCACTGTACTCCTCCTGTATTATACAGCTGCTCCCCAGTCCTCCCCACAATTAAGCAATAAAGCACAATCAAGTTCAACAATAACAGAGAGGACGCCAGCCACGTCCTCTCCCTAACATTTCCAATGCACGAGTGAAAATGGCGGCGACGCGTGGCTGCTTATATAGAATCCGAATCTTGCGAGAATCCGACAGCGGGATGATGACGTTAGGGCGCGCTCGGGTTAGCCGAGCAAGGCGGGAAGGTTCGAACCTGCCTCGGACCCGTGTAAAATGGGTGAAGTTCGGGGGGGTTCGGTTTCCGAGAAACCGAACCCGCTCATCACTAATGCAGTTCCCCTCTGCTGTTGCCTGATTGATAGACAGTGGTGTTGAGGAGGTGGGCAGGGAGTGGAGGGAGGGCCGTGTTCCTGGAAATGGAGGCGCGTTGCCCCTATTTTCTGGAAGGTGAGAGCCAAGGATAACTTTCTGGCCTCGCAGCCCCACCAATGATTACGATGTTGGATCCCAGCTTGTGACGTTGGTCACAGTGCTGGAATCACAGTACATTTAGGGGGTGACTCTTCTCCTGCATGTTCCTCCTAGAGATTGGATACTGCTTGTATACGTCATTGAATTTCTGGCCATCTCTGAATCAGGCCCTTAGTTCATTATTTTACTGGCTCTGGAACAATTGATTGGAAGCATAGATCTAGGGGGTCATTCCGACCCGTTCGCACGCAGCAGTTTATCGCTGTGGTGCGAACGGGTCAGGAATGCGCATGCGCGGCGGCCGCAATGCACGTGCGCGATATGGGTTAAGTCCCTTCAACCGAAGGAAGCGGTTGCAGAGCGACCGCAAAGAAGATTGACAGAAAGAAGCAGACCGTTTTCGGGGAGTGGTGAAGAAAACGCAGGCGTGTCGAGCAGAACGGAGGGCGGATGTCTGACGTCAAAGCCAGCTCCAGCATCGCAGAGAACGTCGCACAGGGTATGTATGTCCAGGGCTGGTCTACTTCTGCTTGAATTTTTTTTAGCTTAGCAGGGTTGCACAAGCGATCGCAGCCCTGCTAAGCTAAAATACACTCCCCTATAGGCGTGGACTAGTTGATCATAGCAGCAGCAAAAAGTTGCGATCAACTCGGAATGACCACCCTAGTCTATTGCATACACATGCATCTGAGATTAATGCACTGTTGTATGAGGGAGCTCTAATGTCAGAAACACAGATTATTTCATAACAACACATATATAACACGGAGAGATCACCATAGATACTGCATGTCTGGATGATATGTCGGCTGTCAGGATCCCGATGCTCAGCATACCGATGCCGAAATACTGACAGCCGGCATACTGACAACTATTTTCCCTCTTGGGGTGTCCACGACACCCCTGGAGGGAGAATAAATAGCGCCACCGTGCCCGCAACATGGTGAGCGTAGCGAGCCCACAAGGGGCTCGTTTGCACTCGCCCCACTACCGGTATACCGGCGGTCGAGATCCCAGCGCCGGTACGCTGGGCGCCGGGATACCATAGTAGACTTTGTAATTATTATATGTACATTTATGTATGAAGGTCTGACTATGAAAGCGGTTAGGCTTGATGGGATTTGTGAAATATTACTAGAAAACTTCCTGATATACTATTTTGATGAATGCCTGTAATTAGATCTGGGGATAAAGAACATACTTTTCAGTTACCTGAATTTATGGGTCCTGCATACTAAACACAGTTACTGTAGCTATATGATTTGTTACTTTTGGAAGTTTCACAGGAACATACCCGATTCAATATGGAATATAATACAACTATTCAGAATGTGCAATACTGATCTGAATTCAAAAGGAATGGCCTAATCTTGTGAAACTAGAAAGGGATGGTCAAAGCATACAGTGCCTTTATCATAGCGCAATAAGTCCTTGCCACTGACTAGTAGTTCAAGTAAACACACATATGCTTTATAAACTTATGAAAAGGTTTATTATATTAGTCACATAGAGCAAAGCAGGGCTGGGATCAGTACCAAATCCCGCCGGACGGGATCCCGGCGGTCGGAATAATGACACCGGAATCCCGACTGGCACAATCCAGACAGGGGGGTGAGCGCAACGCAGCCCCTTGCGGTATACCTGCGCTCACCATGCTACGGGCACACTAATTTATTCTCCCTCTATGGGTGTCGTGGACACCCACAGAGGGAGAATATGTCGGGATTGTGCCGGTCGGGATTCCGGTGTCAGGATTCTTGACCGCATCCCGCAGGGCCTGCAACAGAAATCTTGTTACCTAAAGCATTCATTTTCCTTGGGTGCTCCACACCTCCTTGCTTGGTACTGGCCAGTCAGTTGGCATAGACTTTTCCTACTTACAGTGTATGGTTACATAGTTAGTGAGGTTGAAAAGAGGCAAAATGCCCATCAGGTTCAACCTGTATTCTGCGTTAATCTGTTCATATTATACTGTGCAAGATGAAGTAATGGTTTAGTACCGATTTACAGCAATGATTTTAAACACTCCCAGAATATTGATGTCAATTTGCTAAATGCTAAAGCCCTTGATACATTTTCCTGTTAGAAATTTGTCCAATCTGTTTTTAAATGCAATTATAGAGTCTACCATTACTACCTTCTCCGGCAGTGAGTTCCAAATCTTTATTCCCCTTACGGAGAAGATCCCTTTTCTACGCTGTGTACGGAATTTTTTATCTTCTAGCCTCAGTGAGTGCCCACGCGTCTTATACAGTCTTCTTTTAATAAACAAATCCGCTGCTAACTCCTTGTAATGACCCTTTACATATTTGAAGATATTAATAATATCACCTCCTAGTCTCCTCTTTTCTAGTGAATACATGTTTAATTTAGTAAACCTCTCATCATATTCCAGTGTCTCTAACTCTTTAATCAATTTGGTAGCTCGTCTTTGAACTCTTTCTAGTTCCCCGATATCCTTTTTGTAATATGGGGCCCAGAACTGAACGCAATATTCCAGATGTGGGCATACCAATGATTTGTACAACGGCAGAATTACATCCTCATCCCTTGTCTCAATGCCCCGTTTAATGCACGCAAGCACTTTACTTGCCTTCTTTGCTGCAGTTTGGCATTGTGTACTGTTACTAAGCCTATGGTCTATGAGCACCCCCAAATCTTTTTCCACCAAAGTTACCCCTAGATTTTCTCCATCTAGAGTGTAAGTTGCAGGTGTGTTTTTTGTCCCAAAATGCATAACTTTGCATTTTTCTATGTTGAACCTCATTTTCCATTTAGATGCCCAGAATTCCAGTTTAACTAAGTCATTCTGCAAGTACTCCACATCGGTTTCTGAGTTAATAACCTTACACAGTTTAGATTGACACTGAGCTTTCCAGGCCTATTCCTAGATCATTGATAAATATAATGAACAGCAGTGGGCCAAGAACGGACCCTTGTGGTATTCCGCTGACTACAGGTGCCCAGCTGGAGAACATCCCATTGACCACTACTCGTTGTACCCTGTTATCCAGCCAATTACCTATCCATGTGCAAATAGTATTTCCTAGGCCAAGTTCCCTTAATTTGTGGACCAGTCTCCTATGTGGCACTGTATCGAAAGCTTTTGCAAAATCTAAGTAAACCACGTCCACTGCTTTTCCATGGTCAAGATTCTTGCTCACTTCCTCGTAGAAGCTAATTAAGTTGGTTTGACATGATCTGTTCCTTACAAACCCATGCTGACTTTTAGTAATAAACTTAGATGCCTGTAGGTGCTCCTCTATGCTATCCCTCAAAATGCCTTCTAATATTTTACCTACTATAGAGGTTAAACTAACTGGTCTATAGTTTCCAAGATTATTTTTAGCTCCCTTTTTAAATAAAGGCACTACCTTAGCTATGCGCCAATCCTTTGGTACCATGCCTGATCTAATTGAACTATTGAAAATCAGGTATAGGGGTTTTGGTAGCTGTGTCCTAAGCTCCATAATAACCCTAGGATGAAAACCGTCTGGGCCTGATGATTTATTAATCTTTATCTTGCTTAGCCTCTCCAGTACTACTTCCTCACTTAAACAGGTATCTAGCCAAGAGTCATTACCTTCACTATCGTTAAGCACTACTGTCACTTGTGCATCCTCCCTGGTGAATACTGATGGAAAAAAATTGTTCAATATTTCTGCTTTCAATTTGTCATCGTTTGTCAATGATCCCAATTCATCTTCTAATGGGCCCACGTTCTCCTTCTTCAACCTTTTGCTGTTTATATGGTGGTTTCTCTGCAATGAGGAACCTCTGAAGAATTAGATTCTCCCTGGGCAGACAATAGCCTTAGTCAGTGGCACTCATTCAACCGCAAAAACAACAAAGCCATTGCAGGCGCATGCGCAGGGCCTATCCTTCACATGCACATTGCACCCGCATTTACTGCAGGTTTCCCGCCAGGAGGCATCAACAAATTCTGCGATCACGCTGAAATTGCAGTGACATGCGCAGGGACATGCGGGGACAGCCAAGGGCTAGTCCGCCCCGCATGGCAGGCTCTTACCCCCCCCCCCCCTGCACAGGTGCGAAAGCATAGCACAGCAGCGATGCTTTTGCACCTGCCGAGTAACTCCCTGCCTGACCCCCCATGTTTTGGGTCACTGTGGCTCGCCCCCAGCAATGGTCAGGACACACCTGTGTTGTCCGGACCGCACTCCCCCCTTTCCCAGTGGGGTTCTAACATCATTGGCAAGCCCACCCCCCCCCCACCTCCCCGCCCTGAAACCGCCTTTCCCTGTCAATCAGGCAGAGGCGATCGCCCCAGTGAGATGCTTTCTCATCTCACTGGATGCGCACGTGCAGTGCACCCGCTGCGCGAGCACACTCTACAGAGGGCTTCAGAGTGCGATCGCTGCCATTGCAGTGATCGCCTCTGAATTATGCTCCTTATTCCTACTATTCTGATTTTGAAGTCCATATACCACTGGTGTACTTATAATGGGTGCAGTGTGTGCGGTGCACAATGGCCCCCTCTGTCCAGAGGGGGCCCACACCGCACACCCATTATTCATAATACTTACCCTCTGGGATATTGATGCGGTGCCATTTTTCCTGGTGTTGCACGCATGCGCAGTAAAAAAATTACTGGGAATATGGCCACCGCACCATTTTCCCGGAGATCAGCGCATGTTCTCTAGACTCTGGGACAGCGCTAGGGTGCCCTAGGGGATGGCACTGCTACTGACTAGAGAGGAGGGGGCCCTGACAGACCCTGCACACAGGCCTCCTCCTCTCTAGATACACCCCTGCAAATAGAAGCTTACTCTAGGGGAAACTCACAATACATTTGGGTCTAGGGGCTCAACAAGAGTCCAGCTGTAGCCATATCACTATTGGATGCCCTGGAATGTGATGTCAATAAATGTGTTCAGATGATCAGTCTTTCATACCATTAGGTGCTTGTTTTCTGCCAATGGCCTAACCCCAGGTACATTGTTTCACATTATATCCGTATGGTAGATCGACAGTACTTAGGTTGACATTCAATAGGTTGACCACTACTGGTCAACATGGACAAGGTCAACATGTTAAAAAGGTTGACACAGTAAAAAGGTCGACACTGCACTTGTCAACACATGGAAAGGTTGACATTACATTTTTACAATTTTTTTAATGTTTAACTTTATGAAACTTTACCATCCACATGGACTACAATTGGGAATAATAACCTTGCCCGCAGTATGGCAAGTGAAGCAAGTAATTGGGGTTTCTGGTCATGTTACACAAAAAATGACACCAAATATTTTTTTACAAATCTCATGTCGACATTTTCACGTGTCGACCTGCTCTATGTCGATCTTTTCACTGTGTCGACATTTTCCCCATACCGATCAAGTCCATGTCTACCAATTTTGGTCGACCTATTGACTGTCGACCTAATCCAGGTCGACCCATTGATCCGTACCCGTTTCACATACTGCCCATGTATGTGTCAATGACAACTTATATCCCTACATTCCAAGGTGTTTCCATGTTCATAGTAGGTTTGTTTCTTTCACAAAAGAATTCAGCTTACCCAGCCTGGCTATCATTGACATGATCGCCTATATATGTGTTAGGTTAATTCATGTTTACATTGTCCCTGAAGTGTGCTGCTAATCACTATATGCTATGTGAAATATACGTTATGTTAAGAACTTACTATTGATAATGGTATTTCTCCTATGTTCACAGGTTTCCACAGGATAACAATGGGATATGATGGAGCGACAGCGGATTGGCACCAAACGATCACAAGCTTTCAGTCCTCCCAGGATGCAACGGGCTCGTTCATATTTCTCCGCCTCCGGGCTCAGGCAAATCAGTTGTATTCCCAAGCATTTAGGCAGGATCATTATGTAGAACCCTATTCAGGCGAGAAGAAAACACATGCACACCCTTCCATGCAAGAGGGAAGAGTTTAGTGAGTATAAAGATTCTCAAATCAGGTGCGTCAGGGTGGAATCCCTGTGAAAACCTGTGGACATAGGAGAAATACCGTTATCAACGGTAAGTTCTTACCATAATGTTTATTTCTCCAGCAGTGTCCACAGGTTATCCACAGGAAAACAATTGGATTTTCCCAAAGCAATTTTTAGTGGTGGGGATGCTCCTGATTACATTGGAGAACCTTACACCCGAATTCAGAATCATGAGAGGCAAAAGTATCCAAAGCATAATGTCTAATGAATGTGTTATTGGAAGACCATGTGGCTGCCTGGCTGCCTAACATATCTGTTCTGCTGAAGCCCCTTGTTGTGCTGCCCATGAAGGACCTACCTTACGTGTAGAGTGAGCAGAGACATTAGCCGGAACAGGGAGATCAGCTTGAGAATATGCTTCTGAAATCGTCATTCAAAGCCCTCTTGCTAGAGTCTATTTAGTAGCAGGCCATCCCCTCTTGTGAAAACCGTAGAGGATGATGAGAGATTCTGTCTTTCTGATGGCACTGGTACTATCCACGTAGATCCTTAATGCCTGGACTACGTTCAGCGACGCATCTCCCGCAGAATATCAAGATTCCTGAAAAACCGGGACCACAATTTCTTCATTAAGGCAGAATCTAGACCCCACCTTAGGAAGATACCCAGACTTAGTTCTGGGAACTACTTTATCTGGATAAACATCAAACAAGGAGATTAACATTACAGTGCTCCTAAATCTGACACTCTTCTAGCTGATGCCATAGTCAGCAGAAAGAGAACTTTAGCTGTCAACCATTTAAAATCCACTTTATTTAGTGGTTCAAACAGAGCAACTTGAAGGGTTTTGAGGACTAGACTTAAGTCCCCAGGCACTGTAGTAGGAACAAAAAGGAGGTTGAATGCAATATAGTCCATGCTGACGCATGCATTCTCAAGGAAGCCACCTTAAGCCTTTATCCATTCCTGCCTGAAGGAATGTTAGAACCCTGGAAACTCTGAAAGATTTCGGGTCCATACCTCTTCCCTTGCACCAATGAATATAGGCTTGCTATATTTGTGTTTTCCTTGCTCTGTCTGTGAGAATCCTGTGGACTTCAGGATATAAATTTCAAGAGCCACGCCATCAAGACAGTCGATCCAGATATCTGTGATAACAAGTACCCTGCCTTAGTAGATCTGGGCGTAGAGGAAAAAGAAATGGCATTCAACATTTTCTGCGGATCTGTGTACCAACGCCTTCTGGGCCAAGCTGGCTATTAGAATCCCGGCATCTTTGCTGTATTTTCCTCACTATCCTGTGTAGCAGGATGATTTGAGAAAACACATAAGTGAAATGAAATTCCCATTTAAAAAGACGTCCACAAAGATCACTCCCTGATCCTTTGTTCCTGACCCGATTATAGGTTCCTTGTTGTTCAGATGGGACTCCATGAGATATATCTCTGGCCAACCCCACTTGTCTACCTGAGTCTGAAACGACTTTAGGGAGCAAAGCCCATTCGCTTACCTGAATGGCATGTCGACTGAGAAAATCTGTACCTACAGCACCTGGTATTCCCAGGTGGTCTCCCATCCAAGAACGAACCAGGCCCAACACTGCTTAGCTTCCAACATCAGATGAGATTGACATATCCAGTGTGACACAGCTGTAGATCTCTTCAGTTTAGAACTCCTCGAATGAACACTGCGGATAAGGCTGGAAGATGGAATTCTGCACACTTTAGTATGTGACTTACCTCCTTCCTTGCTTGAAGGTTGAGGTACACTACTGCCGTTTCCTTGTCCTAGTGGATCTGAACCGGTTTTCCTTTAGGAGTGTCCCGTGCCTGAATCAGGACCCAGTATATGGCCCAAAGTGCTAACAGGTTTATTAGCAGGCAACTTTCTTCTGTGGTCCATTGTCCTCGGAATCATATACTTCCGGACAATGGGCGCCACATCCCTGAAGATTGGCATTTTGTTGTCAGGACCTCCCAACCTGATATCCAAAAGGGTGGCCCCTGGTCTAGATGGAACGTCCGTAGCCCCCCGGCTACTGACTTTCTTACCCTTTCTGCCAGTACCACGTACTTGTTTGTGTATTGTCCATCTGGCCCACCTACACCACATGGTATTCACAGGTGGTCTCCTATCAGAGAATTTAACCAGGCACAACACTGCTTAACTTCCAACATCAAATGAGATTGGGCATATCCAGTGTGATGCAGCTGTAGATGGAAACAGATGCTGCAGAGGTCTTGAGTGGAATTGTGCACACTCCACCATGTTTATTGTTGACACCATCAAACCCATCATTCGCATTGCTGCGTGAATTGATATTGTTTGACTATGTAACAACTCCCCTAACTTTACCTTGGATATCTTGTTCCGAGGTAACTATTTTCTGCTGACTTGAATTCAGTACAGCCCCACCGTGAGTCTTCCGTTGTTACGGAACCCGAGATGATTTTGCAAATTTATGAACCACCCGTGCCTCTGCAGACAAGTTATTGTGTGTTGTAGATGACACAGAAACCTTTTCTGTATTTGTACCAGGATAAAAAGGTGGTCATGGTATGGCAATTTTCTTATCCCCTGCTAGCAGAGATAAACTACAATAATCATTTTGGTAATTACTCTGGGGCTGTGGCTAACCCAAAGGGTAAGGCCTAAAACTGAAATGTTGCTGAAGGATGGTAAACCTTGAGATAACACTGATGGACAGTGCTATAGGAGCCTGAAGGTAAGATTCCTGACTTATCCAGGAATACTATGTAATCTACTGGCTCCCCACCAAACTATGGAGTGCCATGTCTCCATGTGAACCGTGGTACCCAAATTTATCTGTTTAGACTCTTTTGAGATTGAGAATGGGGCGAAGGATCCTTTTTGACCCAGATTGGAGTAAACTCCCCCCCCCCCCCCCCCCCCCCCACCATTGTGCATGGGTTACCGGAATGACAATTCCTGACAAAAAGCTATTTCTGCACGGCTTCATGTAAATCCCTCACCTACGCCTCTACCCGAGACGGGCTGAAACAGAAAAACCTTCGAGGAGGATGCTTCTAGAAGGGAAAACAAAACCTAGAGATACCGCTTCTTGCACCCAGGCATCTGTTTGTAGACTGCTACCAGATCTGTGCAAACTGAAGAAGTTGGCCCACTTCTGGTTTGGAAACTGGCCCTCTTGGGGTTGTTACATTCCTTTATGACCGACAAGGCCGAGACCGAACCCTTAGGTTTGGGGTTATATGTGGAAGAAATTGTGACCTTCTTGGAGTCTGCTTCTGAGTCCAGAATAACTGTTAACTCCTTCCCAAACAGAAACTTCCAGCCAAGGCAAAGTTTCCAGAACCTTCTTTGATTCTGAATCAGCTTTCCATGTATGTAAGCCAAACTGCTCTGCGAGCAGCTATTGTTAATGCTGATGCCCTAGAACATTAGTGTCCATATAAGCTATATGGGATTCTTGTTCCCTTGCAGGTGCTGAAAACCTGTCTTCCAGTACCTCAGCCCAATGTACCTATAGTACCTAGTATTTCAAGGTGGTCTCCCCTCCAAGAACTAACCAGGCCCAACACTGCTTAGCTTCCAAGATCTAGTGAGATTGGGACTATCCAGTGTGGTGTGGCCGTAGATTGCAAGGTGAAGTCATGGCTGGCCTTATGACTGCCCCAGACAAAGCCCATATTGTTTTTTGTTTTTTTGAAAATCATTCCTCTTTTGACGGCAGAGGCCATATAGATTTTTGCACTATCAATGACATGCGTATCTATTTTGGGAGGCACTTCCCTATTTTAAACAGTCCCCAGCTGGAAAAGGATATTGAAATCCCATTTATCGGGAATTCTATTTTATTGGGTGTAACCCAAACCTTTTCCCTGAATTCTACCCTCGTGAGGAGGCCCTTTCTTGAGATGTTTAAACACAGGTGCCTTATTTTTAATCCAGGCTCTGCTGCCTCTATTGACACACTACCCTTTTCTGCTCTCATTCATTCAGCTTATTCATTTAGCTGATACCTTTTACCTGTTCTTCGTATGCTGAAGTAGAATATATAGAGCTTTCATCATCTGATGATTATCATGTGTAACCTGTGAAGTCGATGATTTATTTACATTCGGTTCATCAGCTTGTCTTATTGGAGGAGCTGTTGGAGATATACCGTAGGTAGTGAGCTGCATGTATGGGTTAATAGTGCACCCTATTCCTGGTATTGAAGCGGTAAGAATTAACTTTTCAGTTTAACTGGACAAGGTCTGTGCAAACATCGCCCCATTGGGTCTATCTATACCTGATGTAGATCAGGGATGTAATATGCTAAACAGCAAACCATTTTACACATAAACCATCTTGTACCAGATCATATAGGATAATACAGTTTTTGCAAACAACAAGATATGAGTGTTGGTGTTACTGTAAATGTACCCTCGTCACCTTTGCCGCTCCGTATATGCAATTCCGGGCGAATTGCGGCAATTTTTCGCCCGTTTTTAAATTCGACACAATTCGACCGTCGAATTCCGGCCGGCGGGTGCCGGAATTCGACATAGTCAATAAAAACCGGATTAGACAGTCCCGCTGTTGAAAAATGGACCAATTCACGGATTTTGAGACTTTTTAGACGGTACCAAAAACGGTAAAAAACCCGAAAAAAAATTGCGTGGGGGTCCCCCCTCCTAAGCATAACCAGCCTTGGGCTCTTTGAGCCGGTCCTGGTTGCAAAAATACGGGGGGGGAAATTACAGGGGATCTCCCGTATTTTAACAACCAGCACCGGGCTCTGCGCCTGGTCCTGGTGCAAAAAATATGGGGGACAAAAAGAGTAGGGGTCCCCCGTATTTTTTGTACCAGCATCGGGCTCCACTAGCTGGACAGATAATGCCACAGCCGGGGGACACTTTTATACCGCTCCCTGCGGCTGTGGCATTAAATACCCAAATAGTCACTCCTGGCCGGGGTACCCTGGAGGAGTGGGGACCCCTTCAATCAAGGGGTCCCCACCCCAGCCACCCAAGGGCCAGGGGTGAAGCCTGAGGCTGTCCCCCCCATCCAAGGGCTATGGATGGGGGGCTGATGGCCTTGTTGAAAATGAACGAATATTGTTTTTTGCAGAAGAACTACAAGTCCCAGCAAGCCTCCTCCGCAAGCTGGTACTTGGAGAACCACAAGTACCAGCAAGTGTGGGGGGAAATAGGTCTGCTGGTACCTGTAGTTCTTCTGCAAAAAAATACCCAAATAAAAACAGGACACGCACACCGTGAAAATACAACTTTATTTCACACATGCCGACACATACATACTTACCTATGTTGACACGATGTTCGGCCCATTTCTCCAAGTAGAATCCATGGGGTATCTGAAAAGAAAAGATCATTATACTCACCTAAATCCAGTGTCCAGTGATATTTGTAATCCACATAATTGGCAAAAAAAAAAAAACGCATACCCGATCCACACGGACTGAAAGGGGTCCCATGTTTACACATGGGACCCCTTACCCCGCATGTAGAGACCCCCGTGACTGCTGTCACAGAGGGTCCCTTCAGGCAATCAGGTAGCGCCACGTCCTGGCACTCTCCTGATTCCCTATGCGCGTCTGAGCTGGCAGACAGTGCATCGCACAGCACCTCCATTAGTTTCAATTTGCGGTCAGAGGTGGGGTTACCCGCGGTCAGCCGCTGATTGGCTGAAGGGACCCTCTGTGACAGGAGTCACCGGGGGTATTTATTTTGCAGAAGAACTACAGGTACCAGCGGGCCCATTTCCCCCCGCATGCTGGTACTTGTGGTTCTCCAAGTACCAGCTTGCGGGGGAGGCTTGCTGGGACTTTTAGTTCTTCTGCAAAAAACAATATTCTTTCATTTTCAATAAGGCTATCAGCCCCCCATCCGCAGCCCTTGGATGGGGGGGACAGCCTCGGGCTTCACCCCTGGCCCTTGGGGGGCGACCCCTTGATTGAAGGGGTCCCCACTCCTCCAGGGTACCCCGGCCAGAGGTGACTAGTTGGGTATTTAATGCCACGGCCGCAGGGAGCGGTATAAAAGTGTCCCCCGGCTGTGGCATTATCTGTTCAGCTAGTGGAGCCCGGTGCTGGTACAAAAAATACGGGGGACCCCTACTCTTTTTGTCCCCCGTATTTTTTGCACCAGGACCAGGCACAGAGCCCGGTGCTGGTTGTTAAAATACAGGGGATCCCCTGTCATTTTTCCCCCCGTATTTTTGCAACCAGGACCGGCTCAAAGAGCCAGAGGCTGGTTATGCTTAGGAGGGGGGACCCCAAGCAATATTTTTTCGGGTTTTTAACCCATTCCATAAAAAATATATATATATTTTAAAAAATATATAAATAATACTTGTGCCTCCTAAATAGACAAACCAAGTACCTAATCCCTTCTAATATAAATAGATATGCTATTAGCAATAAAAAAACATGTTTTTAAAAAAAAATTATTATATTCCGCCAGCAAAGTGAGATGGATTGAAAATGACGAATTTACTGTCAAAAAGCACTGTTGTTGAATTTACATTCTTCAATTGAATATACTTTTGTCGAAAAGCCGCATTTGTACCATTGCAGAAATGTCGAATTTGTCAAATGTCGAATTTCAAAAAGTCGAATTTGAAAAGTCTGTTTTTTTGACGAAAAGTACTGTATTGCAAGTCCCGTTTTTCGACATTTTTGGGAATTCGACCGCAATTGCATATACCCCTTAGACACGATAAATAATCAGCACTTTCACAGTGTACTACACAATTTGTGACTGTAACCACTTTACTTTCTAAAGTGATATCAAGGTGACCCTCCCATGCACCTGCATTGAGGATCAGAAGATCAACCGACAATCATTTATATTAAGTCAGTAATCACACTAGCAGTCAGTCACATTATATATTAGTCATATGAGCACATTATCAACTACAAACACATTTCAAATTATGTAGGAGTACATATTACTGAATTCTGTTCTATACAGATCTTTAGCGTATTCAGACGCATTGCGAAGAAAACCACAGTAATGTACACAGACTCATATGCAATAGGCACTAAAGTTAACTATTCATACTGACAAAAGAAGATAGAAATTTAGTACTCTATAACCCATCCTCAGTAGAGTGGGATACAGGGAGACTCACCCCACTTCCAGGAACGATCAATACGTTAGCGAACGCTGTGTGGATCCAGACGCTACTAGTGTACACTGCCGCTCCGAGAACTTTTAGTGAACACAGACGCACTGTGCAAGCAAATGCACCAGTCATACCTCCTCGTGGTAGCGCTTAGTGTCCACAGATGCAGCGGCATATGCTGTGTCAAAGTCAAAAAATATTGTCATACATATCCTTTTTTCTAACCCCTCATGCACATGCACGCTGCTCGTGCACCTGGTCCTCCGTGCGTATAAATATCCGCAAGTTGCGTAAGAGACGCTCCAGCGACTCGTGCGCATGATATGTGTATTTACAGTGGAGTTTGCGAGCGTGTAGCGTGCGACTCGAACATAGCATATTTTACCCAAATAGTGCATTTTGTAGATATAGTTCCCCTAGACCACAGGTTCTCAAACTCGGTCCTCAGGACCCCACACAGTGCATGTTTTGCAGGTCTCCTCACAGAATCACAAGCGAAATAATTAGCTCCACGTGTGGACCTTTTAAACTGTGTCAGTGAGTAATTAATACACCTGTGCACCTGCTGGGTTACCTGCAAAACATGCACTGTGTGGGGTCCTGAGGACCGAGTTTGAGAACCTATGCCCTATACCATGTCAGCGAGTAATGTTAGTTTAAACCGTTCCTGGACAGAGAGATTCGTCTTTGCATGATAGGAAGGGTCAGATAAAGGTTGGTAGGTGATGTCTAGTACCCAGCTGTAGGGCATTTTAAGAGTAACATTCCGGTGTCAGTTAGGAAAAGATCGCTTGCTCCTGCGTATAGTTATGTGCAACAGTAGAATATGAACATTAACTGTATTTGCTGTAAATTACACATGCGGCGGGAATCCAGAGGATACCTCCCACCAGAGCAGTTGGGGAAGGACATCGCCTACCTATTCAAATCCACCTATGACCTTTGCTGTAATGTAGGGACACATCCCTGTGTCCAATGAACAATGAGATTACAGGGACCATTGTATTGTGAATGTATGCTGTGTATAAAAAGACCACTGTTGCCTGGCCGGACTCAAGACTCTGAAGGCTTTCTCCCTGATAGCTGAGGACTGGTCCAGGACGCGCTTGCGAACGATTCCCCACGTATGTATAGTCTCTGTAGCCATTATTCTCTGTTATTCTGTTAGATTTCCTTGTTAGCCTGTAGTGTATAACTTGTACCTGTTTACCCCTTTTCTCTGAATAATCCACTGCGGTGTTAGAGCCCAGTGGTTTACACAAACCGGTGTTGTGTTTTCACTTTCCTGCAAAGGGCTTTCTTAGCGTCTCAATCGCTATAAGGTGTATAAGCATTGTTAAAGTTTTAAGGTATTACATCATTGCAGTACTAGGCTGCTAAGGTTTAAAGTATAAGCACATCCTTACACTGTTTCATTACTTAAAGGTTTACTGTATATCACTCTGTGTGCGTACGTGCCGCTCGTGCGTCGCGCCCACGGCACAGCGTCTGTTACGCTAATAGCGTATCGATACGGTACTCAGTGCGCTAATAGCGTGCTTAGTATGAAGCGTGAATCCGTGTGCGTACGTGCCGCTCGTGCGTCACGCTCACGGCACAGCGTCTGTTACGCTAAGTGCGTATCCATACGGTACTCAGTACTCAAATAGCGTACTTAGTCCGTAGTGTGTGTAATAAGTCTAGCGGCCATAGCGAGTCTAGCGGTATAGCTTTATGTTTTAAGGTAATATTTGACATTATCAATTGGGGGCATCGTCCGGTCCTCCTCATATCCGCAGCCTAGCAGGACAAGGCAGACTTTATCTATCAGCAAAGGGCGTGAAGGTATAAAGGTATCCACTGTTAGCCTTTTCTTGGTCGGGGATACACTGGTGCTGATTAGATAAGCGTCTGCTCCGCATGGTTTGTAGGGATGCTGGTGGGATCCGAAAGGTAAGAACGTAAAGCTATTGTTTTTCTTAAAAAAGTTAATTTTCTGTTTGGTGCCAACTGCGCACGCAACACACGTAACACACACACACACACACCTGTATTTTATTTGTGTATTTTGCATATCTACCCGCTTGTTGCCATTAGCATTGATTATTAGACCCGTGCTGAGAAATTTGTTGCTATTTAGTTAAAAATATAGAGTAATATTTAAGGGAGTATGTGTAAAACACACACGCAGCCTGTCCTAGTTACAAAGGTTTATACAGGAGATAGTGTGTGGTGTTTGGTGAGCGATTATAGTTAAATATCGTTTACATTTATAGAAGTGTGGTATTTGTATTACTGCGGACGTTCACGGCCATTGTACACGTGTTTCGGAAAAAACGTTCGAGACTGAGTACGCAACGTAAAGGCCTACACACGTGGCGTATTTTACGCAACGTGCGTACAGATACGCCCACTTAATACAGATCACACGATAGCATTGTTTCAGTTTAGGCGATACGGTAGCCACGCGATAATAGCACAAATTGATCAGTGTCCAAAATTTAGTTTAAAAGAACCTTCTCTTATCAAAGTGTATATGAGTGAACGAGCGTGAGTGTGAAAATAAAGGTTTTGTGAACCCAGAATTCGGGATCCCGTAGGAGACCACATCAGGTGAGTGGACACTTGGTGGCGTGGGAGTGGCTTTCTCACGTTAACATTGTATAAGGTATAAAGGAGCAATTAGTATAACAGCAGACCAAGAGGTCAGCAAAGTCAGAAATCCACTGACTAAGTCAAGTGAAGCTCTGAAAACCGTGGCCTGAGAAAGGTCAGCGGTGAGAGCGCAGCGCCGGGGGTTTGCGTAGTACCCATATAGGCCCGTTCAGATACGCTCCGGCTGAGGTTTCGTAGCCTAAACAATCGATTCCGTTGGTCGTCCGGCGGATAAGTAATAGTTACTTATACGCAGTGCGACTGTACCGCGCGTTAGTGTGTGCAATAGTTAGTTCAACTTGATACCCATTACGCAATTTGCATAAAATCGCGGGATCATAGACACTAATTGTACACGCAGATGTGATTTGTGTAACAGGTTTTTTTTATTTTAAGGGAGTTTCGCTGTTCACTCAGGAAATCTCCAACAACTGATATTTACTGGGAGGGGTAAGATACTCCCACACGCTCTCAGTAAATAAAGGTTACGCAGGGCCCTAGGTTGGGTACGACCAGCATTGGGCACAGTGTGTGGGTCTACTGGCCAACGTTAGCGTGAGTGGGTGAGAGTGTTCGGAGAACTTTCACCGTCGCCTTAACCTCTGAGTAATTTGGTTTTTGTAGGAATTAGCTGAGAAGGCAATACCTGCAAAAGAATGGGGGCCAGTTGCTCAAGTAAGGGAAGATCAACCCGGGTTCAGGTTGATAATCCACGGCCCAAAGGGTCGGCGAGGTACATAATGTTTGAGAAATATGGATTACACACAGAGGTTTTATGTAATGAATGGGAACGTATGACTGTGGAAGATAGGGAACTGTTCCCTAGGGTAGGCAGTTTTAGTCCTGAGGTGTTGCAAAATTTAAGGAGAAGGATATGCCTGATAAAATCCGGAAAACAAAGGATTAGACATTATGATTGTTTTCAGTTATGGCAACAGGAGGGTGAGATACAACAGGGATTAGCTCAAGCAGCTGGTTCCAACCCTAGCAGGAAACTGATAGCAACTGCACTACCACCACCGTACATTACAGGGGAGAAAATGGCTGCAGAGAATGGCATACTGGTTTATGATAAGAGTGCACTTAATAAATATATTAATGACGATAACAGTAAAGTAGATAAATGTATTAATGCTAATGCTAACCCGTGCAAGTTGTATCCCATCTTAAACTTCCCTCAGGACTGCGACCAAGAAGATGAGCCCAGCACGATATCGGCACTCTCTCTAGCAGCCACCATACAAGATACTCAAGTGGGCATGGCCCAACAAGTAAGAGCAGTAGTGAAGGCCCCTAGTGGAGGGACAGGTGAGGTTGTGTCCACAGGTAAGTACGGTACTGTACATTATGCAGAAACAATTGCACCCCACATTGTATAGTCAACCCAGAATGATGTAATTGAACTGAATCCTGTCAGGGTGATCACAGTCCCCAATGGGAAGACTGACGCTCTGGGAATCACTTCCGTCAGGAACATTGCTATGCATTGCCCCTGGTCCCGGACAGAATTGAGGACAATTATGTCTGAATTTCCCAATCCCAGGAAAGATCTAGCCGTATGTCAGAGGTTTATTAGAGAACTAGGTAACACCACTGAACCCAATAACAAAGATTGGTGGACAGTGCTAAGGGCATGTTTGCCCTCCAATATTGACCACGTAAAATTCATTTCTTACTGTAAATTAGATGCAGAAGTACCTCTCACTGATGAGTACAATCAGGAGAACGTAAAACAGATCAATCTGCAGTTAGGAGTATATTTCCCAACTGTTGTCAAGTGGAACAAAATCTTCTCCATTAGACAAAAAGAAGGTGAAACGGCTTCTGACTATTTCCATCGAGCACTGCAGGAAATGGCTAGATTTACTGGGATCGAAGAGATTAAGGATAATGTGCACCATAGGGAGGTAGCGGTGTCTGTATTAATGGACGGGTTAAAGGAAGTGTTGAGAACTAGGGTACAAACCACTCAACCTAGCTGGAGAGGTATCTCAGTGGCTGCCTTAAAAGAGTCCGCTATTGAGCATGATCGGAACATCATTAGGCACAGGGAGTCACAGGGGGACAAGTTGATGACAGTAAATATAAAAGCCCTGACAGCGAAGCCACATCAGCCTAAACCCCAGACCCCTGGTGGTAAGTCGTATATGGTAAAATGTTTTAACTGTCAGAGAGAAGGACATTACACACGAAACTGTATTTTTAAAGACCCACATAAGGTATATCGACCCCCTAGACCAGAACATGACACACAGTACGACACACGTAATTGGGATCAGGGACCGCAGAGGAGAAGTTATGAACCACATGCAGGGGAAACAAAGAGGTACCCACCAAGGAGAGACTGGCAGGTCTCTGAAAATTCTCAGTTACCCCCTTCACATATTGTAGCTGCCAGCGCGCTGCAGGGGGGACACCACACACCATAGGGGTGGGGCCACACCTGTAGTCTGCAGCCAGTGAAATTAATTGCGAGCCTTGGAAGTGAACCTGAGGTCACAATTGATGTAGCTGGTAGATTACTACCCTTCCTTGTTGATACGGGGGCGGCCAAGTCAGTGTTAAATTCAACGGTAGGTATGAAGACCACGGGTAAAACAATTCCAGCAATGGGCGTAACAGGAGTAGTACAACACTACCCTTTAAGTAAACCAGCAGAGATTACGATAGGGCCTTTGCAGACCAAGCAATCTTTTTTGCTAGCTGCATCGGCTCCGACTAATCTACTTGGGAGAGATTTACTGTGTAAGATGGGGTGTGTCATATATTGTACTCCTGAAGGTGTCTTCTTAGATATACACGAGAATCACGTTCAGGAAGTGCAGGATATGTTAGACTCCCCACAAAGGTTAATGTCACACACTGCTGTTATAGACAGGTGTCCATCCATGGTAGAGGAAATGATCTCCCAGATACCGGAATCCCTCTGGACCAAAGATGGACAAGACACTGGATTGATGGCAAATGTAGCTCCTGTAGTAGTTCAAGTAAAAGATGGTAGGATAGCTCCAAAAATCCCACAATATCCTCTGAAGCCAGAGGTGGAGTTAGGAGTGTACCCAATCATAGAGTGCTTGCTGCAATAGGGCATCCTAGTTAGGACGTCCAGCACTGCCAATAGTCCCATCTTCCCTGTGAAAAAGAGTGGGGGGAGGGGTTACAGGCTAGTGCAGGATCTAAGGGGGATCAACAAAATAGTTGAGAGCCAATTCACCGTAGTGCCAAATCCAGCTGTCAGAGAAAAAACAGAAGACTGCTTCTACAGCGCCTCAATTGCAGGAGGCTAATAATCAAATTACCCTGATACATGCGCGGCTGAAAAACACTATGTGGGTGTTTGGTTGGAGAATATAGAAACAGACAAAATCAGCTGCGCAAAGTATCAGGGAAAGGACAGTACAATTTTAGGAGAACCGATGTATGTATATAAATTGATTTATTAATGAAAAAGCATAAAATAGCAGTAAAAGATGACATAAAATTGTTGGATATAAAAAGGCACACCTTGACTAAGTTTATCCGTTTAAACAGACACCAAATTGTGTCGGTTCTCTATATGGAAATCCACAAAAGGAAATAAAGTCCAGCTGTTTATTGGAAAGCAATAGATGGTAATAGCCGTAATGTTATTACTGGAAGTGAATGATCAGTGCAGTAGACATCCCATAATAATAAATTGGGGGAGTGATCCAGTGTTATTTATTGTTCAATTACCTCTCCTTAGGTGGGCTGGTCCAAAGCCGAGCGTCCTCGGCGATGTGTCCTGCAATGCCCACTGTGCGAATGCCGCAGGGGAGAGGGAGCCGTGGATTCACTGTAAAGTGTATGCCGTGTGCTGGTTTATCCGGCTGACGGGGAGCCGTATGTTGATACGGGCGGCTCGAGAATTCAGATCCGCGGCTATTCTGGGATCTCTGTGGAGATGAAGGACGGCTTGCGGGGAGAACAAACCCGCTAATGCTTTCAAATCGGATACCTCGGCAGGTGTGCAGACAGGAGGCGTGGCCTAACTAGTTTCGTCACGTGACCCGTGACTTTCTCAAAGGAATTCCTTTGAGAAAGTCACGGGTCACGTGACGAAACTAGTTAGGCCACGCCTCCTGTCGGCACACCTGCCGAGGTATCCGATTTGAAAGCATTAGCGGGTTTGTTCTCCCCGCAAGCCGTCCTTCATCTCCACAGAGATCCCAGAATAGCCGCGGATCTGAATTCTCGAGCCGCCCGTATCAACATACGGCTCCCCGTCAGCCGGATAAACCAGCACACGGCATACACTTTACAGTGAATCCACGGCTCCCTCTCCCCTGCGGCATTCGCACAGTGGGCATTGCAGGACACATCGCCGAGGACGCTCGGCTTTGGACCAGCCCACCTAAGGAGAGGTAATTGAACAATAAATAACACTGGATCACTCCCCCAATTTATTATTATGGGATGTCTACTGCACTGATCATTCACTTCCAGTAATAACATTACGGCTATTACCATCTATTGCTTTCCAATAAACAGCTGGACTTTATTTCCTTTTGTGGATTTCCATATAGAGAACCGACACAATTTGGTGTCTGTTTAAACGGATAAACTTAGTCAAGGTGTGCCTTTTTATATCCAACAATTTTATGTCATCTTTTACTGCTATTTTATGCTTTTTCATTAATAAATCAATTTATATACATACATCGGTTCTCCTAAAATTGTACTGTCCTTTCCCTGATACTTTGCGCAGCTGATTTTGTCTGTTTCTAAATCCAGCTGTCAGCCTTATGCAAATCCCTCCTACTGCGAAATTTTTCACTGTTATTGACCTCTGCTCCGCCTTCTTCTCGGTCCCTCTGCACCCTGACAGCCAATACTTGTTTGCATTCACATACAGAGGAGTACAGTACACCTGGACTCATTTACCACAAGGTTTCATTGACAGCCCAAGTATTTTCTCACAGGCTTTGCATGACTGTTTACAATCCTTTCAACCTAAGAGCGGATCAGTATTAATACAGTACGTAGATGACTTACTGCTGTGTTCTGATTCACTTGAATCGTCCTTGAGAGACACGTAACAGCTCCTGCTTCATCTTTCTGATACGGGACACAAGGTTTCAAAGGACAAGTTGCAGTTATGCCAGACCAAGGTAAAATATTTGGGACATTGCTTAACACAAGGACTGAGACACCTCACCGCTGATAGAATACAGGCGATTCGCGACATGACTCTGCCACAAACCCAGCAACAGATCCGCACTTTCCTAGGAATGTGTGGGTATTGCCGAAACTGGATCCCAGGGTTTTCCATACTAGCCTTACCTTTGCAAGAGATGGTCTCGTCAAACAAACCAGATTGGATTTAGCACACAGATGAGTCCGAACTGGCATTTGAGAGACTCAAACAGTGCCTATCACAGGCACCAGCATTAGGTATGCCAGATTATGGGAAATTCTTTGAATTGTACGGTACGGAGAGTGCTGGGTGTGTGGCAGGTGTTTTTGCTTACTACAGTGCACAATTGGACACCGTAGCCCGGTCTTTCCCCACATGCTTGCGAAGTGTTGCAGCGATAGCATTGCTAGTGAGTAAAAGCGAAGATGTAGTGTTAGGACACAACCTGACCATCCAGACACCTCATGCAGTGTCAGCCTAACTGAATTCTGCCCAAACCAGACACGTCTCATCAGCACGGTTTACAAGGTGGGAATTAGCACTAATGGCCCCTGTAAACATCACCATAAGGAGATGCAGTGCACTAAATCCTGCAACGTATCTCCCAGGTGTGCCTGGACAGGCACAAAGGGTGGGGGATGAGAGTGATGGTGAAGGAGGATTTAGTACAGACACTGACACACATGATTGTATGGAATATTTGAACCAAACTTTCACTGCAAGGCCCAACATTAGTGACAACCCACTGGAAGGTGTAGATTTTACTTTTTACACTGACGGTAGTTGCCACAGACAGACGGACTCGGGAGACTTGTGTACTGGATACGCAGTTGTAGATGACAAAGGTACCATAGAAGCGGAACCCCTGGGCACACCTCACTCAGCACAAGTTGCTAAATTGGTCACCCTAACCAGAGCGTGTGAATTGGCTAAGGGTAAGTCAGCCAACATCTACACAGATTCTAGGTATGCCTTTGGAGTAGTGCATGATTTCGGGGCCCTATGGTGCCTCAGAAATTTCATGACGGCAGCTGGCACGCCTGTGGTGCATGCGACCCACATCAAAAGACTTCTAGCAGCGATATAGGAACCTGACAGAGTGGCTGTTATCAAGTGTAAAGCCCACACGTACAGCCAAGACCAAGTGTCACTTGGTAACAGCAGGGCAGACGAAGCTGCTAAATCAGCAGCTAGCACCCCCATACAGACAGACATCACACAGCTGATGGTATTCAATACCGTCAACACACAAAAATTGAGTGAAATGCAAAATTTGTGTTCCCCATAGGAAAAGGCAGTCTGGAGGTCAAAAGGATATGGCCAGGATTCCTCAGGACTCTGGACAGATGGACAGGGTAAGCCAGTGGCTCCCAGAGCATACCTTCCAAGTTTAGCTGAGGCGGCACATGGTCTGACTCATCTGGGCAAAGAGGATATGTGCAAGTTGGTAAGAGCCTACTGGTGCGCGCCAGGGTTCTCTTCTCATGCGGGTAAGAGAGCAATGACATGCCTCACCTGCTTGAGGAAGAATATTGGAAAGGCGATACCAACAGAACCATCCCATATCCCGCCAACGGACGGCCCTTTACAGGTAATACAGATTGATTTCATACAATTGCCACCCTGTAGAAATTGAAAGTATGTGTTGGTTTGTATTGATGTGTTTTCAAATTGTGTAGAAGTGTTCCCCGCTGCCACAAATACTGCTGTGTTTACTGCAAAGAAAATTGTGCAGGAATTTGTGTGCAGATATGGTATCCCTAGGATAATTGAAAGTGATAGGGGTACCCAATTTACAGGTGAAGTCTTTCAGGTAATGTGCAAATTAATGGGAATTAATAGTAAGCTGCATACTCCGTACCGCCCACAGGCGAGTGCGAAAGTGGAAAGAGTAAACAGCACTATTAAGAACAAGCTGAGCAAAGTGATGGCTGAAACTGGACTGTTGTGGCCAGAAGCTTTGCCACTTGTATTGTACAGCATCAGAACCACTCCCATGTCCCACCATAACCTATCACCCTTTGAGATTCTTTTTGGTCGACAACCCCATGTAATGATTGACCCCCAGGATGATTTGAAATGCAATAATGAAGTGACTGTAAAGTATTTGGTTAAGATGAGCAAGCAGTTGAGGAATCAAAACAGCAATCTAAAGCTGGTGATTCCTGATCTGCCAGACAGTAATTGTCATGACATTGAACCTGGGGATTATGTAATGATTAAAAATTTTCTACACTCAGGTTGCCTTATTGACCGGTGGGAAGGACCATACCAAGTCTTACTAACCAGCACGACAGCATTTAAGGTTGCCGAACGAGAGACTTGGGTCTACTTGTCCCACTGTAAGAAGGTCGCTGACCCAGAGAAAACCCGCGACAAAGAGCAGAGTGTAGAGGAAACCATATCACTGGAGTGTCTGTTCCGGGAAGATTGAGAGGCAGGACTGTTGTCACAGCACCAGAGCACAGAGAACTACAAGACCAGAGGCGGTTGTCGCACCAGTTTTCTTTCCCTTCTATTATTTTCTTTACCTCCCATTACCACTCTTTCTTTCTCCTCCTGCAAGATGGACTTACCCCAAGAGACTGCGTTCCGGGTTTTTCTGTTGACCCTGTTGTTGACCAGAACAATCTATTTTGGTGAGAGTACCAGAGAGGTCGAGAAAGGATCTGGAATGGGTTCTGATGACAAGGACGGATTAGTAGAAATCCAAGAGCAACACATTCACAGAGCAAAGGCGAGTATCAGAAAACGATCTGGTAGTCATGACACTAGGAGACATTGTGAAGGGTTATTGGCTGAAGAAAATTGTATTTGTAGAGATTGTGAAAACATAGTTGAGGACGGGTGCATCCAGAGATGTCAGTCCAGCCTTAATATCCACATGGACCGTCATCCATTGAGTGACTATCACTCATTAGTGGGT
Organism: Pseudophryne corroboree; assembly: GCF_028390025.1. NCBI lineage: Eukaryota > Metazoa > Chordata > Amphibia > Anura > Myobatrachidae > Pseudophryne > Pseudophryne corroboree. The sequence goes on along the minus strand of NC_086446.1, from coordinate 150,633,468 downwards.
AAGGTTTTAAACCAAACGGAATGCTGGGTGTGCTCACAAGTACCTCAAGGTCAGAGCAAGTCAGGACTAGTACCGTATCCCTTAACAATAGATGAGGTACTTGAATTAAGGGGTGGGAGACCGGTGGACAAGAAATTTAATATTTCTAGGCCTCCTAGTTTGAAGCTTCACCAATATCATGTGGATAGGTCCTTAATATGTTTCAACATTTCCAATCCCCGAAAGCCGGGAAATTGGGAAGTGACATGGAAAAACCAAACCATGGCATTTTCACACAGAGCCGATAGAATTCCCATAGACCCTGAACTTATACACCAAATAGCCGACGGTGGGAGATATTTTCGGTATAGGTATACTCTAGGAAGTAGGACCATGCGGGTTGGAGAAGTATCACCAGGATACTGTGCGCATATCATACAGCCTGATACGTGTACTGAACAGATGAGAGAGTTAGGGGTAGGATTCTTCACCTGGAAGGTTTGCAATATGGTAATTGTAAAGATATAGGGGGGGCTAATACTGTATTTGTGGTGTTTCAATCTGTATAGCGTTTAATGTACTTTTTATTCCTTCTGTTCCCATGTCTCTCTGGCTTGTGTCACTATTACCCCATGTGTGTGTTCATCCATTACCCTATATATTCTGTACTATAATCTTACCCAGGTAAATACAGGTGTGCTGTGACCTGGCACCTAGTGCTGTCATGTTATGTTCTTGTAGGAGAATGCCAGTCTGGTATGAGGTTACTACAGGTTATCATTGCCATGCCTATTGAGTCCATCTATGATCCTTATATGGTCACACAGGAAATACATTTGAGGACCAGGTAATGTCTCTTTGAAGCTTCTCCTCCACAGGGGACAATCAGGACTTAAACCAATTTCCCTGTCATTGTTCCTTCTGTTTACTGTCCCCTGTCCCATCCTGGTCTCTCACAGACAACTCGGAGCCTGACCCAGCATGTGGTCAGCAGGAGAAGGCCAGCTGTGGGAGGGAGTAGGGAAATACCTGAGGTGGGATACCACCAATCAGGAACCTGCGTCTCCTCCCCAGGTGAGCGTGGCATGATGGGCATTTGGAAGGTTTTAAAAGAGGTTGCGCAGGTCAGCTCCTCATGTTAGTCGCAGGACTCTGGCTAAGGGGTGATTCTCTGCCAGGGTACCTTGTGGAACGCATCAACAGTGCTGTGTGGAGTTATATGTACTTACTACTGCATGGACTAATCTGCTATTACTGCTGTGTGGACTCAGTGATAGTTCTGCTGTATGGACTTGTTTATCTGCAACTTCTGTGTGGAATTGCTGTGGACCTAAATCCTCTACTGGGACTTACTATCTGGACTGCAACCTGTATACTGTTTTTGGGCTATATTTACTTCTGCTTCCTGTGAATTATCTACTACTGTGTGCGGTGAGAAATAAACCATCACTTTGGTTTCATCGGCTCTGTGTCTGAGTGATTAGAAGAACCCCGTATCTTCACAGTAATGTCATATTCTGTCCCATATGTTCTCCCCGATGATGCATATTTCATATGCGGGAGGAAGGCGTATAAGTGGCTTGCCCCAAACTCAGAGGGATTGTGTTACCTTGGAAGAGTGTTGCCAGAAGTAATGACCATTACCCATAATAAGATGAAAGACGTTCACCGCAATGCTCAAGCTCCTTACACTCACACTCACTACGAACACATTGTTAAGAGACACCTTATAGATAGGACAGGGTACGCAGCCTCTGATTTGATCCACGAATCCACCGGGATTCAATTCCTACTCGCGTTAGATATCATCCATACCGCCAGAGGAATTATAAATTTTAGGTATATTCATGCGCTAGCGAACCTGATAGACAATATCACCGAGATGTATGATAACACCTTCAGGTATACTGGGAGGGAATTGCAAGCTTACAAAACGGAACTGATCCAGCACAGGATGGTTCTCAATTACATCACAGCGGTGACAGGCGGGTATTGTGTCACCCTTGCAACTCAGTATGGTGTGAAATGCTGCACATATATCACAAACAGCACTGATGACCCAACCGAGGTCATAGATCAAAACATGGACGATATCTTGCAATTGAAGTGGGAGTTCAGAAGGAGACACAACCTTACCCTTACTGCTGTGAGTAATGAACTGACCGGCTGGGTTTCATGGTTGAACCCAGGCAATTGGTTCTCAGGTTTAGGAGAATGGGCTCAAAATGTTATCGTGAATGTAGGGAAGTTTCTCCTTTGTATCCTGGGAGTTGTCATAATGATTGGTTTGATATATAGATGTGTTCGATTTTTTTTTTTTTTTAAACATTAGAATTTTTATTGAAGATTTTTCACACAGAAATGGGGAACAGAAAAGAGGAAAAGGGGAACATAGGGGAAGTCCGGAATGGTTAAAATAATCAAAGCACTTGTAACGCACAGTTGAATGGATATACAGTTGGTTACATTAGGCGTTCAGAATCAAAAAGAAGAAACACAAAAAAGAGGCTTAGCACAAACAAACACCAAGAAAAAATAAATAAATAAATAAAAAACGTCTGATATCACAACATTCTTATAGAGGTCAATCTAGGTGGGGTGAAGCACAGATAAAGCAATTGGAGAGCGATAGACGGTTAGCCTACCTTCTCTCCCCCTATAGTCGGACCAACCTAACCATTTCAGGTGAATAGAATTAGCTGAGGAAGAGTACTTAGCTTCCGCTGTTTCAAAATAAAATGTTTGTGAATCTTATTTTGAATAAACGCTAAAGAGGGAAGATTCTCAGATTTCCACAATTGGGCTATAGCAGCTTTAGTAGCTATCAAAATATGCCCCAAGACATAGCGATCGCCTGTAGAAAGGTGGTCTACGAACAAATTAAATAATGCTAAAGCTGGGTCCAGGGGGATAGTGAATCCTAAAATCATGCTAATCATATTGAAAACTTCTCTCCAGAGTGGTTGTATAAGTGGGCACGCCCAGAAAATATGAAAGATATCCCCCGTTGAGCCACATTTCCGCCAACATAATTTAGATTGTGAAGGCCAGATCCTATTTTGTCTTTCAGGGGTGAAGTAGGCCCTCTGTATAAGCTTGAAGAACATTTCAGAGTGGTTAATACAAACAAGACCTAAATATACTGTCCCAGTCTGCATCAGTAAAGGATCTATTTAAATCTCTTTCCCATAAAATCTGAGCTTTGAATTTAGATTGTGTGCTGTTAGTCAATTGAAAATGATACCACCACGTAATCCCACCTTTATGTGAGGATGTCGCCAGTCGGCTTTTAATGTAAGTCGGAAATGAAGGTTTGTGAAGATGTAAAGCCTGTGAGGGTAACCAGCTTCTCACCTGCAAATATTTGAAAAAGTCTTGAGTCCGAATCCCAAATCTCTCTTGTATTTGAGAAACGTCAAGACGTCACCTATAAAAAAAAAAATCGCCTACCGTGGAGAGGCCCCTCCAAATCCATTCTTCCAGGGTAATATTAGGAATCAAGGACATAAGAGCAGATATCGACAGACAGGGAGACAGCAATTTAATCTCTTCCGAAGAGGACACTAGTTTATGCCATGAATCTAGGGTCGTTTTAATAGACTTGCACGATCCGGACCTACTTTGGGCAGCAGAGGGTGGCAACCAAAACAAATCAGAAAGAGTAGCAGTATTCAAATAAAAAGCATCCAGAGTAACCCACGGTTTCATGCTCGAGGTGTCAAACCAGTCCCTGGTCTGACTTAACAGACAAGCAGCATGGTACTTTTCTATGTCCGGGAAAGCTAACCCACCGGATTGTTTGGGCAGAATAAGAATCTTTTTAGCAATTTTCGGCCTAGAGCTGTTATGATTCCAGTACTCCTGACCGGAGGAGACCTCATGGCAATGGCCAGAGTACTGGAAGGGAATGCTGGTTACGGGAGCTGGAAAGACTAGTTGCCCCTGGCGCCCTAACTCTATTGTCTCACCCGTGCTATCGGAAATCCCTTGCGAGACTATGGTTTCTTGAGCCCCTGGCAGCCACGTTTGAAAGGCGGATTATGTCTGCCCAACTCCGGTGCCCCCCGGTCTTAGTGAGAGACAAAGGGAAATCCGAGGCAGGATGATGACAAGAGGACCTCTGACTGACAACAGGCCAGGGGCAACAAGCTAACTAACCAAACCAGAAGTATGCGCGGAAAAACCGCCAGATAAAAGGACAACCAAAATCCACTAGTCCGTTACTCCTACCCAGCACCGCTGGATACCAGAGTGGATCTGTGGGAGCGGAATCCTCCGCAAAAGCTCCGAAACATAAATAATAAATAATAAGTAATAAAGCGGCCAAGCCGCAACACACGGCTACGCCGTGACTCACGAACACCACTGGATGTTAAAGGTGCTCAGTCAGGACTCCAGGAACAGATGACAACTTCCGAGTACAGGACAACTGAGGACAGGAACGACCGGGTACAGCAGGACTGGAAACACTCTCAGCAAACAGATACAGCATGCAGGAAGCTATTACCGGCGTCTGTGAGAAGCCCTGGGAGTGTACTTAACAGGGAGTCCTCCAATCAGCTGTTTAGAGGCTGATTGGACTAAATGCCGTGCAGCTGCCTTGCTGCACGGCCAGGAAACAGGTGCCCTTATTAATTTAAATGGACCCAGCAACGGGGAACGCGGTCCGCCAGTGGCGTCCCCGTTGCTAGGGTCCGTGCGGCTCCGTGCGCCCGGCGTCTAGCGTTGCCAGGGAGCCGGCGGCTGTACGCGCACGGCGTCCCTGGTTGCTAGGCGCCGGGCCGCACCGACGAGCGGACCCCGGCGCCTAACAGTACCCCCCCCTTGAGGAGGGGTCAAGGAACCCCTAAAGCCAGGTTTCCGAGGAAATTCCCGAAAAAATGCCCTCTTGAGCCTCGGGGCATGGAGATCCTTATCCAGGACCCAAGACCTTTCCTCTGGACCATAGCCTCTCCAGTGCACCAGAAAATAAAGCCGACCCCGGGACAATTTGGAATCGAGAACCTTTTCAACCAAGAACTCCTGATGTCCCTGTACATCTACTGGTGATTTCCCCTGAGAGATCTTCCGAGGAAATCTACTGGAAGAAACGTATGGTTTCAACAGGGAGCAATGGAACGTATTTCCGATCCGGAGAGCTCTTGGTAAACGTAACCGGAAAGCAACTGGATTGATTTTTTTAATAATATGAAATGGTCCAATAAATTTGGGGCCCAATCTAGCTGAGGTTTGTCGAAGTCTAATGTTACGAGTCGACAACCATACCCTGTCTCCCACCTTGAAAGTGCAAGGACGCCGGAGCCTGTCAGAAAATTTTTTCTCTCGAAATGCCGCTCTTCTGAGAGCAAGGTGCACTTTTTTCCAAATGACTCTGAGATGAGAGGTTAAGGTTAGCGAGGAAACAGAAGAATGTTGAAAAAAAGAATTAGCTCTGGGGTGAAAACCAAAAACTGAAAAGAATGGAGACACATTAGTGGAGGAATGACAAGAATTGTTGTAAGCAAACTCCGCCAAAGGAAGAAACTCGGACCAATCATTCTGGAGTTTGGCTGAGTACAAACGCAAATACTGTTTTAATGATTGATTAACTCGCTCGGTCTGCCCGTTGGATTGGGGATGGTAGCCGGATGTTAAAGACAATTTCATCTTTAATGAGGCACAAAAAGACTTCCAGAATTGTGCAATGAATTGTGGACCCCGATCAGAAACAATATCAGTGGGCAACCCATGAAGTCTGAAAACATGGCGGAGAAACAAAACAACCAATCCCTGGGCAGATGGCAGTCGGGGAAGAGCAATGAAATGGGCCATCTTGCTAAAACGGTCCACTACCACCCATATGACTCGGAATCCGGCTGACAGAGGGAGGTCTACCACAAAATCCATGGAAATATGAGACCATGGCCTGAGAGGAACATTTAAGGGCATAATTTGCCCGATAGGCAAGGAACGGGGAACCTTATGCTGTGCACAGACCTGACAAGAAAAAACAAACTCCTTAATGTCTTTAGAAAGACCAGGCCACCATACTGAGCGGGAGACTAATTCCAAAGTCTTAGAGATCCCCGGATGCCCGGCAACTTTGCTATCATGAAACTCAGTCAAAACAGTAGCTCTCAAAAACTCAGGGACGTAAAGACGACCAGCAGGAGTATTTCCAGGAGCTTGATGTTGAAGCTGCTTTAACTGGGTAAATAAATCTTGTGTGAGGCCTGCCCAAATGACTGAAGACGGAAGTATGGGAGTAACAGGACTGTTATTATGAACTGGAAGAAAACTGCGTGACAGGGCATCCGCCTTGGTATTCTTGGAACCTGGCCTAAAAGTGATAATAAACTTGAAACGAGTAAAAAATAAAGCCCAACGAGCCTGCCGGGCATTCAGCCGCTTAGCTGATTCGATGTACTGAAGATTTTTGTGGTCAGTCAATACTGAAATGGTATGTGTTGCTCCCTCAAGCCAATGCCTCCACTCCTCGAAAGCCCATTTAATAGCCAGTAACTCCCGGTTACCAACATCGTAGTTGGATTCAGCGGATGAGAATTTCCTGGACATAAAGGCACAAGGATGTAGTTCCAGAGAGTCCGGATCCTTCTGAGATAGGATAGCCCCCACTTCAACCTCCGAGGCATCAACCTCAACAATGAAGGGCAATTCTGGGTTGGGATGTCTGAGGACTGGAGCTGAGACAAAAGCTTGTTTCAAGGCCTGAAAGGATAACTCAGCTTCACGTGACCAGTTGGTAGGATCCGCTCCCTTCTTAGTCAGTGCCACAATGGGAGCAACCAGGTCGGAAAAAGAATGAATAAATCTTCTATAATAATTCGCAAACCCTAAAAAGCGCTGAATTGCTTTTAAGTTGGTGGGTTGCGCCCAACTAAGGATGGCTTGGAGCTTCTTAGGTTCCATACAGAATCCCCGAGGGGAAATAATGTACCCTAAAAAGGATACCTCCGTGACATGAAACTCACACTTCTCCAGCTTGGCATATAGATGATTTTCACGTAATTTTTGAAGAACCTGACGCACCTGGGTAACATGTTGTTCAATTGAATCAGAATAGATCAGGATGTCGTCTAAGTAAACGACCACGAATCTTCCTAGAAAATCACGGAGCACATCGTTAATGAGATCCTGGAAAACTGCCGGAGCGTTAGATAAGCCGAACGGCATCACCAGATACTCGTAGTGACCCGACTGAGTACTGAAAGCCGTCTTCCACTCATCTCCCGACTTGATTCGAATGAGGTTATACGCTCCCCTCAGGTCAATTTTAGAAAAAATCACAGCCGAACGCAGCTGATCAAAGAGGACAGAAATCAGCGGCAAAGGGTAAGTATTTTTAACTGAGATCTTATTCAGGGCTCTAAAGTCAATGCAAGGTCTGAGTGATCCATCTTTTTTCTCCACAAAGAAGAAGCCTGCACTTAAAGGGGATTTAGATGGCCTGATAAATCCTTTCCCTAGGCTCTCCTTAACATACTCATTCATGGCCGCAGTTTCTGGCCCGGATAATGCATATAACCTTCCCTTTGGCAATGTGGCACCAGGAATTAGCTCAATAGCACAATCATAAGGCCGATGGGGAGGCAGAATGTCCGCATTGCCCTTGGAAAACACATCAACAAAGTCCTGGTATTCCACGGGAATGAGTTCGGGAATGGCAGCAGCTATTCTGACGGGAAACGTAATACATTCCTTATTACAGATGGTACCCCATTGTGAAATCTCCCCCGACTGCCAATCAATTATGGGATTATGAAAGGCCAGCCAAGGGTGACCCAGAACCACTGGAACTGCTGGGCAATGGGTAAGGAAAAACTCGATCTTTTCGGAATGAAGAGCTCCTACCGTAAGTAGTACAGGGGGTGTACAGAGGGAAATAACCCCATTGGACAAGGGACTCCCATCTAAACCATGCATGGTGATACACCTACCCAAGGCTAACTGAGGAATACCTAAGGCCTTGGCCCACGTTAAGTCCATAAAGTTCCCTGCAGCTCCACTGTCAACAAAAGCCGACACCGAAGAACTGAGGCTGCCAAAGGAAACTTTAGCTGGGACTAAAAGGGAGTTATTCGAGGAGATAAGCTGCAGACCAAAGTGAACCCTCTCACAATTCACTTGGTCGAGGCGTTTTCCCGACTTGTTCGGACAATTACGGGCAAAATGTCCCTTACCCCCACAGTACAAACAAAGACCAGAGTTTTGCCTTCTGGCTCTATCTTCTGGAGACAGCCGGGAGAGACCCATCTGCATGGGCTCCTCTACGTCCTCAGGAATGGAAAATACACATGGAGTAGACCTGACAGGTGCTCCTTTTTCAGCCCTCCGCTCTCTGAGACGACGATCAATCTTAATAGAAAGCTCCATGAGTTTATCGAGAGTCTCAGGAGCGGGATACTGAAGGAGACTGTCTTTTATAGACTCTGATAAGCCGAGGCGAAACTGACTGCGTAGGGCTGGGTCATTCCAGCCACAGTCGTTCGACCAACGGCGAAACTCTGTAATAAAGCGGCCAAGCCGCAACACACGGCTACGCCGTGACTCACGAACACCACTGGATGTTAAAGGTGCTCAGTCAGGACTCCAGGAACAGATGACAACTTCCGAGTACAGGACAACTGAGGACAGGAACGACCGGGTACAGCAGGACTGGAAACACTCTCAGCAAACAGATACAGCATGCAGGAAGCTATTACCGGCGTCTGTGAGAAGCCCTGGGAGTGTACTTAACAGGGAGTCCTCCAATCAGCTGTTTAGAGGCTGATTGGACTAAATGCCGTGCAGCTGCCTTGCTGCACGGCCAGGAAACAGGTGCCCTTATTAATTTAAATGGACCCAGCAACGGGGAACGCGGTCCGCCAGTGGCGTCCCCGTTGCTAGGGTCCGTGCGGCTCCGTGCGCCCGGCGTCTAGCGTTGCCAGGGAGCCGGCGGCTGTACGCGCACGGCGTCCCTGGTTGCTAGGCGCCGCGCCGCACCGACGAGCGGACCCCGGCGCCTAACAAGAGCCTCCCCACGCGTATCTAATCAGGACCTGGTTAAATTTATTATAGAAGAGTTTGGGAAGGGGTCTTGGTATGGCACGAAACAGATACATTAATTTCGGCAATAAGACCATCTTGGCAGCAGCAATCCTACCAAGCCAAGACACCTCCTGCAGCATCCACTCCCCAGTCAGCTCCGTAAAGGCTTTTAATAACGGGGCATAATTACATTCAATTAAATTATCTTCACTGGACAAATTAATCCCCAGATATCTCAAGGAGCAGGATTTCCAGGCATATTTGTACGATTCCTTCAACCGAGAGACCACAGTCGGAGATATATTGAGTGGGAGGGCCTCAGTTTTATTAGTATTTAATTTGTAATAGGAAACATCCGAATAGTCTTGAAGAACGGCATGTAGAACTGGCAAGGAAGTCTCAGGATCAGAAAGACATAACAAAATATCATCCGCAAATAAGCTGATTTTGTGGGAAATACCCCCTATAACAGGGCCACTAATCGAGTCCCAGGATCTAATGCAAGCAGCCAGGGGTTCTATCGCCAACGCAAAAATAATAGGAGATAACGGGCAGCCCTGACGAGTGCCATTAGAGATATTAAAGGATGAAGAGAGGTATCCATTAACAAAGACCCTCGCACAGGGCGTGGAATAGAGAGCCAGGATAGAGTCTAAGATCCTACCAGAGAAGCCAAATTTGGCCAGAGTCAATCTCATAAAGTCCCAGTTCAACCTATCGAACGCCTTTTCGGCATCCAGAGACAAAACTAGGAGGGGTTCTTTTCTACAGGCAGAATGTTCAATGACATTAATCACCCTTCGCGTATTATCTGGGGCCTGTCTGTTTAAGACGAAGCCCACTTGATCAGGGTTGATCAGAGAGGGGAGGAGGGGACTGAGACGGTTGGCAATTAATTTGGCATAGAGTTTTAAATCCGTATTTAATAGAGCAATTGGTCTAAAATTTTGGACTGAGGTGGGAGTTTTCCCCGGTTTGGGTATGGTGATGATCTGAGCTTCCAGCATTTCTTTGGGGAAGCGCCCAACTTCTGAGGCTTCATTAAACACCGATAGAAGCACCGGAGCCAAACTCTCCTTAAAGGATTTATAGAAACCAGAAGGATAACCATCGGGTCCCAGGGCCTTTTCTGCTGGGAGATAGTCAATAGCTTTTTTGACTTCTGCTAGAGTCCAAGGCACACTAAGAGAGCTACAAGACTCCGGTGACAGCGAAGGGAGAGAAAATTTGCCCAGAAAATTCTGAACATCTGTGCCTGTAGGTTGAAAAGTGGAGGAATCCTCCTTCAAGTTATATAGTTTGGCGTAGTAAGATGCAAAATCTTTTACAATTTCGTCAGGATCATAGACTCTTTTACCCCTATCCGAGTGGATAATGTGAATTTTTTCTTTAGCTTTCCTGCCTCTCAGCTTCCTTGCCAGCAGTCTACCAGCCCAATTACCATAAACATAGAATTTTTGGTTCAGTCTATGTAGGTTGCGTTGGACTTCCGCTAAATAGAAAACGTTTACTGCCTCTCTGGCTTCTTGCAATGATCTAAGGAGGGTTTTATCATGTGGTTGTGTCTTGTGAGCCCTCTCCAGGGAAGCGACTGCAAGCTCAGCTTGTTCACATTTTTTACGATATTCCCTTTTAAGTTTAGCCGCTGTTTGAATCGCTGTCCCTCGTGTTACTGCTTTGAGGGCACACCAGAATGTAAAGATGGATGTCTCCCGAGGAGAGTTCTCAGAGAGGTAATAATCCATAGTGGTTTGGATAGCCTGCTTAGTCTCCGGCTGAAGGAGACTTTGTTTACCTAAGCGCCAGGGGGCCAGGGTAGTCTTTCTATTACCAATATCCCATTCGATGAATAGTGGGGAGTGATCCGACCAGGACATGGGGAGAATGGAAATTTTACGGATGGACTGTAGAGTCCATTTATCTGCTAAAGCAAGGTCTATTCTGGAATAAGAGGCATGTACTGGAGAATAAAATGTGTAGTCCCTGTCCATTGGGTGTTTAACGCGCCATAGGTCTAAAAGATCATTTTCCGCCAATAACTGGCGGAAGCCCTTCGCATTCCTATGGAGCTGACTGGAGAGTGAGGTCCGCTTGCCAGAGTTTTCAACCAAAGGGTCAAGGGTCAAATTAAAGTCCCCAATGAGAAGTAAAGCGCCCTTGGCCAATTGTTGTACCTTAGCACAGAGTTTCTTACAAAATGCTAGTTGCTTGGTGTTCGGGGCATAGCAGGAAACTATCGTCACCTCTTTATTTTCAAGAGCACCCACTAAAATCAGAATTCTCCCCTCCGGGTCGCAGTATTGTGACGTGAGGGAAAAAGCGCAATGTTGAGACATTAAGATTGCCAGCCCCGCTTTCTTCGCTGGTCCATTGGCCAAATAGCAATGGGGAAATCTCACATTAGTAAACCGTGGAGGGGCTGATTTAATAAAATGTGTCTCTTGGACGGCTATGATTTGAGCTTTAATTTTATGAAAATAATTTAATGCTAACTTCCTCTTGTGTGGGGAGTTAAGACCCTTTGCATTTATAGAAACAATGTTAACCATACTGCACAGGAAACGAAGATTGCATACTTACCATCAACCAGCTGGCATGTAGAAAGTATGAGCAACAATTTCCGGACAGAAGGAGAGGAAAAGGGAAAGAAAGGATAAGAAAAAGGAGAATAACAGTTAAAGGAAACATAACATTAACCCCTCTTGGGGGCATGGTTGGACGCCTAACCATGGCGACTCAGAATTAGTCTGTGGGGGGTAGTGGTTAATTTGCCCACACCCGGACTAAAATTCAACAAGATGCAGTTCCTCGGACCTCTATCTCTGGTCCCCCACACCGCCAGCCTCTGGGACTAAAAAAAAAGAAAATAAGTTTTCTAGGGTAAAATACCCAGCTACCAAAGAGACGTGGGCGGTAGATGGAGCAACAGAGGCAGACAACAAACAGTAAACCAGCGGTGTCGAGGCATCACCTGAAGAACAGTCTAACAGCATTCAAATCGGCCTTACATAGACACCCGTAATAAGAAACTGCCAAGGAACTGGTGTAAAATATGAAACATGACATAACAAAACGATTAGAAAGATACAAAAACAATGCAAGTGTAGTGGAACAAACGATACTCAGAGCTCAGCAGCCAACAAGGCCCAGTCCCGCTGAAGGCCCCGTTCGGGAGAGGTGTGTGTAGATGAGCTTGCAGAGTTCCATGACGCGAGGACCTCTTTCCCCTCCTCGACATTTGTTATAACGACAGTAGAACCTTCTCGAGAAATAAGCAACTTTGTAGGAAATCCCCATCTGTATAGAATGTTCTCTCTGCGTAGCACTGACGTGATGGGGTAAAGAGAGCGCATTTTCTCTAGAGTAGCAGGGGACAGGTCTCCGAATATCTGAAGTGAGCCCAAAGCCTCCGAAGCAGTATCCGAGGGTCTAGCAGCTTTCAAAATTGCCTCCTTCACGTGGAAATAATGTACCCTCATAAGAACGTCTCAGGGGACCCCATCAGGAGCGTTCCTGGCTTTAGGGAGCCTATGGATGCGATCAATCAGAAAGTCCGACGAGCGGTATGAGGGAAGGAGTTTGCTGAAGAGGTCAACTGCAAAATCGTTTAAAGCGCTATTGGCGACAGCCTCCGGAACACCTCTGACAAAGCCTAATATTTATCCTATATAACACACTATAAAGAGGTTAAGAGACACAGTACGCAATTGGCGTACGAGGTACCGTAAGGGTACGCCCTTAGCGTAGCGGACGCTGTATCGGGAGCGAGCCGCTCGAGCGACACAAACGCTCGCGAGAATACGCTGTTGGTATCGGGCTCACTATAGGTGAGCGACTACCGTAATGCTACGCTATCAGCGTAGCGGACGCTCGAGACCACGAGGAGATCCCGAGCGGCGCAGACGCTCATAAGATAACAATCAGTAGACCTCCTTTGTAACACACAGAAAGGATATTCTTATACTGTAAACCCTTGTGCAGTGATAAGGTGTAAATGCAACACAGTGTAACCTTATTAGTTTAAAAGCTGTAGGAGCGTATGTGACGCTCAGAGAACCCCTTAGCAATATAATAAACACTCAAATACCGGTCTAAGGGTCTAACGCCTTTTAAGGAAATGAATGAACGTTCAATCGCAAAAGAATAATACAGTACAAGTTATACACTACCAAAATAACATAGAATATCTAACCAAGTAACTACACATAAAATACAATAAAGATACAATTACTTTTAAAGGGGGAAGGAGAGAGAGAGAGAGAGAGAAAGTGAGAGAGAACGAGAGAGAATGGCTTATAACAATAAAGACAATATGATTGCAGAGAAACTTACGCACAAAGGGAAACAATCGCATGCGCCTTCTGGATATCCAGCTCCCGATTATCAGTGATGAGAACCGTTGAAGAGAATAGCGAGCTGGCCCAGATCGGCTTGTCCTTTTATACACTACACACAATACAGTACAATGGTCCCTATATTCTTATTGTTCATTGGACACAGGAATTCGTCTTCGCATTATAACAAAAGGTCATAGGTTGATTCATACAGGTGGGCTGTGACTATTCCTAACTGCTCAGGTGGGTGGGAAACTAGGTTTCCCGCCGCATGGGTAATAAAGTGCAAATACAGTAAATGTTCATAAACTTCTTATGTCCATAACTATTCGCACGAGCGATTAATCCGCTTCAAACCAACACCGGAATATTGCTAATTAAATACTCTTCCGATGGATACTAAACACCACTGTATAACCCCTGTCTGACCCTTCGTATCAAACAAAGAGGGATCTCTTTGTCTATGAACATGCTACATTAACTAAACTTTCAGATTCTATCAAAGGGACCATGATCTACAAAATACATTATATGGTTAAAATATGTTACGATTGAGTCACCCGCTAGATGAACATAAACTCTACCGTAAATGCGCATACCGCGCGCCTGCGGGTGCACGCAACTGAGAGTATGCACACGCACGGGAGGGCTCATGCACACGCAGCAGGCACTCGCATGAGGTGCATATATGGCAGTGTGTAGCGTGATATTTTTCTGACTTTGACACCTCGCAGCTTTATATTGTTTCGTCTCGATCTGTCCTCTAGTTCAGAAAGCTTGTCCTTGAGTGCCGTTACCTCGGTTTGAAGCAGTTCATGGAAGGAGATCAGGTCATTATGCGACAACACTATTTCACCCATTTTTGTTTCTAGGTGATCGGTGCGGCCACCAATCTCATCAATAGATCTCTGGCATTCCTTCATAGTTGCTCTGAATTCAGCCGCAACTTCATCCTTAAATTGCGTTAGGAGACGCTTCATAGTGCCCACCGTAAGTGAGTCACTGTCCTCGATAGAGCTGGTGTGTGTGGTAACAGTGATAGGGGCAGACGCATCTCGAAGCGGCGAGGACACAGGTACAACAGACTTAGAGGAGCCACTCCGTACATCTTTTGATTAAGCGGTTTGAGGAGAAGGTTTAAAGAACGCCACTTGGGAAACAGATTTAGCGGCCTTATATTTCTTGGGAGGCATCATAAAGCTGACCGACACAAATAACGGGACTGAAGATAGGAGACGTTAGTGATATCAATCAGAGAAGGATCCACATGAAGGTTGAGTTGTCATGTCAAAGAAGTAGTCGGGTGGAGGCAGAATTGTCTCAGAGCAGTCACATCATAATAGCGTGGTCAATCCACCAAGGGGACATCGCATCCAATAGTCACGGCCGGTGCTGGGATAGCTGCGTTCCTATGAAGACTGTAGAATAATATGTATTATGTATCGAGTACACTGTGGGAGAAGTGCATGTAGTTACACCCAGTGGCCACAAGATAGGGCAGTTGTAGTAGAAGAAGACATTGCTGAGATAAATTCTAAAGCACCACAGGAAAGGGTATTGCCCAGATCTCTCCACAGAGGCCCCAGAGTGGGAACATAGTCAAGATTGTGCCAGAGGGCCACCAGACTCAATGCAGCCCCAGGTCAGAGTCCCCCACAGCACACAGGCACACTACCTCTGATGATCCTGTTCCTCCAGAGAATCCAAGATGGCCGCCGCGTCTCCTGGGTGCCTGTCTCCCTGCTGTCCCCCACTGCCAGATGCCTCCTCTGCCTGCTGTACAGGGTGGGTGACCTCTCTGGGGGACTGGGGAAGCCTGCCGTTGGTGTCTGCGCCCCGGAAAGGGTCCGCGCCGCTTCCCGGCGCTGCGACCCCGCTATGGAGCTCCAAACGCGGGTGTAGAATGTACGCGAGGCCCCGGCTTCTGGAGGTGTGTAGGCCGCAACCTGCATGAACAGAGCAAACTGCTCCCCGGCTCCGCAGCGAACTCTGCTGGGCACAGGTATGTTACAGGGGGGGAAGGGGAGCCCCCAGAGGGTGTCCACTGAGGGTGTTGACCCTGAAAAGATAACTTTAATAAAGGTGGGTAGAGGAGCCAGGCAGAAGCACGTCTGCACTCCTCACCATCCAGACCACGCCCCGATGTGTTCGATTTTTAACACGGCGCAAGCGCAGTACCAGAGTGATGAGTTTGAGGAGCGAGGGCATTGTTACAACAACTGGTTTAATTTATGACCCATCAATTGAGACAATGTTGTGATAAGACGTGATTCCACGGTCCGTTTCTTTCACCCGTTTCTCCTTTGTTTTTCTCCAAGGTAAAAAGACATCCATTCAGAAGAAGACTACAGACTTTGATGGAGAAGACTACAGACCTTTGATGGACATTTCGCCAGACTTTGAGAGATACTTTAGAGACTTTAAAAGACTTTTTATGTACACTTGAAAGACTTTGATTATCACCCACAGCAAGGATACACCTATCCGGACAAGACTTCAACAGACACCCAAGGACAATTGCACACATTATCATACGAATGTATTAGTGATACGTTTCTTATCTTCATCTCTACAACCTTCAGCTAGTGACACACATAGTCGACAGGTGATACAGATACATATATTAGCATTCACATGTTTCTCCCCTTCCATGTATCATCAACTAAAATGTGCACCCCATTTGTTGGAACAAGAAGCCGAAAAGAGCTCGGTAGTGTTTGTTGGCCCAATTACAGACCCTTAATACGGGATAAGAAGGATTTAATGTATACTTCGCAATACCTCGAAGCTTATCTAGAACATGTACGGCACGATGATACATGCCCCCCAGATATGAAGTTCATACATACATGCTTTTACTATCCCACTAGGCCATACATTTCCCGCCTACCCCTCTCCTCCCTCCACCCAATCATTTATAGGTATTTCATATGTATTGTATATTTTTCTGCTAAATTGTTTAGATAGTGGCAGTTATTGTTTACTGCCAAAGGGTCGACTGTCAAAGTCGAAAAATATTGTTATACATATCCTTTGTTCTAACCCCTCATGCACATGCACGCTGCTCGTGCACCTGGTCCCCCGTGCGTACACATATCCGCAAGTTGCGTAAGAGACGCTCCAGCGACTTGTGCGCATGATATGTGTATTTACGGTGGAGTTTGTGAGCGTGTAGCGTGCGACTCGAACATAGCATATTTAACCCAAATAGTGCATTTTGTAGATATAGTTCCCCTAGACCATGTTAGCGAGTAATGTTAGTTTAAACCGTTCCTGGACAGAGAGATTCATCTTTGCATGATAGGAAGGGTCAGATAAACGTTGGTAGGTGATGTCTAGTACCCAGCTGTAGGGCATTTTAAGAGTAACATTCCGGTGTCAGTTAGGAAAAGATCGCTTGCTCCTGCGTATAGTTATGTACAACAGTAGAATATGAACATTAACTGTGTTTGCTGTAAATTACACATGCGGCGGGAATCCAGAGGATACCTCCCACCAGAGCAGTTGGGGAAGGACATCGCCTACCTATTCAAATCCACCTATGACCTTTGCTGTAATGTAGGGACACATCCCTGTGTCCAATGAACAATGAGATTACAGGGACCATTTTATTGTGAATGTATGCTGTGTATAAAAAGACCACTGTTGCCTGGCCGGACTCAAGACTCTGAAGGCTTTCTCCCTGATAGCTGAGGACTAATCCAGGACGCGCTTGCGAACGATTCCCCATGTATGTATATTCTCTGTAGCCATTATTCTCTGTTATTCTGTTAGATTTCCTTGTTAGCCTGTAGTGTATAACTTGTACCTGTTTAGCCTTTTCTCTGAATAATCCACTGCGGTGTTAGAGCCCAGTGGTTTACACAAACCGGTGTTGTGTTTTCACTTTCCTGCAAAGGGCTTTCTTAGCGTCTCAATTGCTATAAGGTGTATAAGCATTGTTAAAGTTTTAAGGTATTACATTGTTGCAGTACTAGGCTGCTAAGGTTTAAAGTATAAGCACATCCTTACACTGTTTCATTACTTAAAGGTTTACTGTATATCACTCTGCGTGCATACGTGCCGCTCGTGCGTCGCGCCCACGGCACAGCGTCTGTTACGCTAATAGCGTATCGATACGGTACTCAGTGCGCTAAGAGCGTGCTTAGTACGAAGCGTGAATCCGTATGCATACGTGCCGCTCGTGCGTTGCGCTCACGGCACAGCGTCTGTTACGCTAAGTGCGTATCCATATGGTACTCAGTACGCAAATAGCGTACTTAGTCCGTAGTGTGTGTAATAAGTCTAGCGCCCATAGCGGCTCCACGGTAATAGCGAGTCTAGCTGTATAGCTTTATGTTTTAAGGTAATATTTGACATTATCAGCTGCGACCGAGACCCCTCGTGGAAGCGTCTGAGACGGAAGTGAGGCAATCAGTTCATGGCGGGAGACCGACGGAAACTGGTCATGAACTGGGGGGAGGGGCAACCAGGAGAGCGTCTGTCTCCCCACCGCTGACATCAACCCTAGGGATCGCAGCCTCATGTTATTCCTGGTGCCTTATGATCCCTAAGGCCTAGCGCTGGAGCACCCGTGGTGGCGGCATGCCAGCTGTTTGGTAGTCTCCTCCCAATACAGTTCGGCTGTGTCTGTTACTCCTCTTCTAAGTGGAACCGATGCCTTACCTTCTCCCAGTACTCCAGCGACAGCCTGGTAATGTCTGCTAGACCTGCTAGTTTATCCAACACAGACGCCCATCGAGACAGCACTTGTACCGTGGGTAAGCATTGTTGCGATCCGGCGGTGAGTTGTTGGAGCGACTCTTTCCAATATGCGTGTAAGACGCTGTTAGGAAAGATCACTCAGAAAACATAGTAAGACTATAAAAATAAATGAACAAAGCTTAGGGCTGCAAAACAACAGCAGCCCTGTGACCATGGTCCGACTCCTGCCGCACCAAACAAAAAACTGATTTGCCTGAGGCAGTGGGCGGGGATATATGGATGCATCCTGGAAGGACTGAAAGCTTGTGATCATTTGGTGCCAATCCGCTGTCGCTACATCATATCCCATTGTAATCCTGTGGATAACCTGTGGACCCTGCCGAAGAAATATGTGTTCTTGGTTTGCTGTATGCTTAGTTCCTTATGTATTAGGGATTAGGAGGCTTCTGGTGATGGGAACCTGGGGAAATCATTTAAGCCTTAAGGGAATAAGCTAGAGGAGGTAATGCATGCCATCAGACATCACAGCTATCAAGGCTTAGAAGGTCTTGTCTCCAGTGTGTTGTCTCCATTGACCTGGAAATATCTCTGTCATACAGGGGTTGGGACCATTGACCTGGAAGGATCTCTGTCATACGGGGGTTAGGATGCCAGTGGTTAGAATATCTATGTGCAAAAAAGTATAGATATACCTTTTGCACTCATCAAATCTATGGAAATATAACGAATGGGTGTGGAGTGAAAAAAATCTGTGTACAACATGAAAAGTCTATTTGTCCAAAATCTTTGAAACAGATCCGATATGTTCACTACTTTTCTCAAGTGGTTTTCTTATTGTACCATGATGAAAGGTGATAGAGTGTGTACTGTACTCATGTGACAACGTGATGTTACCCTCATGTAAAGGTATCTTTAATTGCTGTAGTCCTTGATCGACGGTCTAACTTTCCTTCTTCAGACAAAAGATAGTTGACTCTTCTCCTCAGAAATGGAAACCGAAGTGTGTGTGTGTGGGGGGGGGGGGGGGGGGGGGACAGGAGGACGACCAATAGTGTAGTATGTATGTATCGCTGATGTGGATGTATATGTTCAGACTCTTGCTCCCCACAGATTTTTTTTCACTCCACACCCATTTGTTATATTTCCATAGATTTGATGAGCGCAGAAGGGATATCTATACTTTTTTGTTCATTATGTTATGATTGTTGAGTGACGTCCTGTAGATTTCCCCACCACAGCTCTCAGAGGCGCAGCAGTCCTGTCTTTCTTAGAATACCAATGTGCAGGATCCCGATACCCAGTGGCACAAAGAGCGGTGTCTCGCTGCTCCTCTCTTCCCCGCTGCAGACAGCGGGCTGACAGGGAGAGGCTGACTGCTTCAGCAGCCTCTCTCAGGGTCGGCCTGGCCCACAGGGGACCAGGGGAAACCAGCAGTGGGCCCCACTGCCTGTGGGCCCCCCTCCTCCTCTAGTGATCAGGTTTCTTTCCTAGTGCACTTGAATTATGCATAATACTTATGTTACATTATACTTCACAAGAATATGGTTTATTATATATTTACCAAGGGGAACAGAACATGTACTCTGTAATGGTTAGGGTAACGTCTGTGGTGGCTGGCCACGTCCCAGTGGAGTTTAGCCACACCCTTAAGCATGGGCCCCTACAACAGCATCCCCACGGTGCACACGCGCATGTAGGTGGGGTTCCGAGTGCCTAGAACCCTCCCAAGCCGCTGATCTATTGCATAGCAGTTTGACGTTTTTTTTTTTTTTTAATACACCGCAGCGTTCTGACTGCAGCTTGAGCCTCACAGTGTCTCTCACTACGCGGCTGCACACTGAGAGGCTGGCGACTGCATGTAGGGGGAGCTGCAGTTCTTCTAAGGCTGAGAGGGGATAGGCGCATAGTGTGTATTCACATCCCGCCAGCGGCCAGCCCATGGGACTAACTCAGTGTGGACTCCAACACAGCAAGAACCAGGTCCAGGTCTGTAATGTGTATGAATATCCCGGGGCCGGCGCCGCAGGTATTTAATAATACATTATGCTGATTGTGACATGATCGGCCAGCATGAGTGCGGGAAGCGGGAAGGGAGGGGAAGGGGCGTTGCGGGCGCCAGTGCTTAATAATAAAATATGTGGTCACTGGCCAGCATGAGTGCGGGAACCGGGAGGGGAGGGTCAGGCGCCAGATTTCATAATAAATTATGCTTTGATACATGTGAGGGATGGTGCTGTCTGTCTATGGGGGAGGGGGAATGATCATGATTCCTGTATGTGTTGCATGTCTAACTACGTGTGTAGGGTAGGAAAGGATGGTCATGGAGCCTACGCTGCCAGTCTATACGGGGGAGAGGGGGTGGAATGATCAAGGTGCCTGCATGCTGATATATATTGTGTGAGAGGGTGTTTGTGGTACATCAGTCTACGTGGGGGAGGGGGGGTCATGGTAAATCAGTCTACATGGGGGATGGGGGGGTCATGGTAAATCAGTCTATGTAGGGGAGCGGGGGTGGTCGTGGCACATCAGTCTATGTGGGGGGGGTTGTGATGCATCAGTCTACGTGGGGGAGGGGGGTCATGGTGCATCAGTCTATGTGGTAGGGTCATGGTGCATCAGTCTACATGGGGGATGGGGGGTCATGGTGCATCAGTCTATGTGGGGGGGGTCATGGTAAATCAGTCTATGTGGGGAAGGGGGCGTGGTTGTGGCGCATCAGTCTATGTGGGGGGCAAGGGGGGGGGTTGTGGTGCATCAGTCTACGTGGGGGAGGTAGGGGATGGTCGTGGTGCATCAGTCTATGTGGGGGAGGAGGGGGGGTCGTTGAAGTACGCAATAAAGTATATGTTGCAGGCTTAATCTGGTTAGACTTTTTTCATTGGTCTATACCCAATTATTTGGAAACCCCCCTTTCAAAATCCTGCGTTTGCCACCGCGGTGGGCTCTTCATGCCCCAGTCCGACCCTGGCCTCTCTCCCCCAGCGCAGCACACGCTACTGAGTTTTGGGCTAGGGGGAGAGGCAGCAGTCATAAACACAAACAGTTTTTTTGTAATCATGTGATGATACTGTGATTGTATTATAGATTTATGTACTAAAAATATTTTTTACCATGTAACACTGTGAGTTTATGATAGTGTTTTTCTGTTTTTATTACATTTTATGAACTGTTCTATGTTATTCCACTGTCTGTAGTATTAAGACAAATGTCCTACTTTTATTAATTAGCAGTAGCTGTAATGGGATCATTATGAGATCCCGGGGGTCAGGAAACCGAGGCCGGGTTCCCGGCGGCAAGCACAGTGCGTCCCCTGGCTGCGCTCGCCGCGCTTCGGTTGCCACAGGGTTCTATTCCCCTTCAGGTGGTGATGTGGACCACCAACCAAGTGGGAAACCAGCCGGCATTGCAGCTTGTGTCGGGATTCGACCGGGATCCCGTCTGGCGGTCAAATGACTGCCTCCCGCTGTGATAAATGTTGTTAAATTATGTATACATATAAAAATAATTTCTGAAAAAAAGGATTCAGGAGAATGCGCCCATAGCGTAAATCAGATTTATTTTTTAAAACATATCATTAGAACCAAATCACAGGTATAGATGTAATAATACCTTTTTGGATCCACACTTTGGGCCAGTTTATACGTATGAAAAAACTCCACAAGGCTGATACACCAAACGCTGTGACCAGAAGCCAGACCGTACACCGCGCTGCGTTCAGAAGCCCGTCCGGACACCCGCAGCGATCACAGGGAGATGCACAAGCCGAGTGAAAGAGACGTCTCGCAAGCTCCGCCCCAACGCGTTTCGTAAGCACTTCGTCAGGAGGCTGGCTTGCAGACGTCATCCAAACCTTAATATACTGCTCCGCATATTATCACCAGCTGTTTGCAGTGATTAACGGTGGTTGAACAATCCTCAATCCACCGGCAGTGTATACAAGTTTTAAATTAGTTTGTAACAGATGGATTAGAAATGTTGCTATTAGATTCATACACACGGCAATTAATTTTGAGTACACAAGGTTTAAAACAATACATATAGAAAATATAAACAACACACACACATATGTCTCTGTCCTTGACTGTTCCAATGTTACTTAAAATACATAATAAAACACATCATAGGCATAATCATAAATCACATATGTGCCTTATTACGAATCAATCCGCCAGCAGTATAAGCAGGTTTTAACCTTGAACATAATTTATAACAAATAAGTTAAAATGTTAGTAGTAGATTCCATACCCACATAGATTAGTTTTGATAACACAAAGTTTAAAACAATACATGTAAAATTTACAGCACACACACTTATGTCTCTATCCTTAACTGTTCAAATGTTACTTAAAGCGCATAATTGAACACATCATAGGCATAGTCATAAATCACGTATATGCCTTATTGAGAGTCATTATACTTATAACGAGCAGAAAAGGAAGACACAAATCCCTTTATTGGAGACTATTTTTTCGAAACTATCTTTTAAAAACGATAATTTCAACACCCACTCCAAATATCGAATAGGGGGGCTTTTAAATATACAGAATATCCACAAAGCACATCAGAAACTAAACCAAAAGAAAATATTATGGGAATACAAATATATGTATGGCAACAATCAGCTCTAAATATACACAGAGTTACAACAATGAGAGATACACAGATGAATAAATCAGTACTGTATCCTCGTTTAGCGGTCACTGTAGCACAGGGCAAAGTTGATTCATATAACCTATTTAATGTATAGTACACTTATTACACCCACCAGCTACTTACTAAAAAACAGGGGGGAAGGAACGAAGAAGAAGGTACGAGGGAGGTGAGAGCAAGGCTAGACCAAAGTCATGACAAAAATACATTATCGATCCCTAATAAAAGGAGTGATTTCATAGTTCTCATTTAGACCACGTGGGATCAGTGTATTCAGTGTTAGAATCCAGAAGGTCTCCCTTCTGAGCAGCTGTTCGTCTCTATTGCCGCCGTCTTTACTTACTGCTATATGTTCAATACCCGCAAATTTTAAAGTGGAAGGGTCAGCATTATGTCGCTCTGAAAAGTGCCGCGGAACACTATGATTCATCACATGATTTTTAATGTTTCTCGTGTGCTCCAAAATTCTGATTTTTAATACACGTTTAGTTTTTCCCACGTACACAAGTCCACAGGGACACATTAGTACATAAATACAGAAGCTAGTATTGAAATTTATAAAAGACTGGATGGTATTGGGACGTATACTCACTTTCCCCATTATGTTTTTAGCACCCTTATCAACCAAGTTGCATACTTTGCAGCCCCCACATTGAAAAAAAACTTTTATAGGACCTAAAAAATGATCATTTTTTACAACCTGGGTCTTTTGCAGTTTACTTTTAGATATCAGTGACTTAACAGTTCTCGCCCTCCTATAGATGATGTCAGGTTTTTTCGGGAGTACGGGCCCTAGTATAGGGTCTAGCTGTAGAATATGTCAATTTTTTCGGGCTATTCTTTCCAATTCCTTTGTCCCAGAGCTGAACTGTGTGACGAATGGGCAAAAAGTTTTGCTCCTTCCCCTATCTTTTTTCTTATAGACCAGCAGTGAATCTCGTTCTCTCTCTCTTGCCCTGAGCATGGCATTTTTTGTAAGCTCTTCAGGGTACCCTCTCTCCACAAACCTATCTTTATACACCCCTGCTTGTTCATCAAACTTGGAGAGGCGTGTGCAGTTTCTCCGTAGTCTAGTAAATTGAGAATAGGGTATATTCTCTTTCCATTGTGGGAGGTGGCAACTCTTAAAATCCAGATAGCTGTTGCTATCAACTTTCTTAAAGTGCGTGCATGTTTCTATCTCCCCCGTCGCTTCAAAATTTTCCGTGGAGATTACTAAGTCCAAGAACTCCAGCTTATTCACACTAAAGGTGCCCGTGAACTTTAAATTATATGTGTTCACGTTCAACCTCTCCAAGAAATCAGCCCATTCTAATTCATTCCCATCCCATACGATAATCAAATCATCTATGTATCTTTTATACATTATTATTTTGGACCTCATGTCACCCTTTAGGGTTTCCATTTCCCACTGTCCCATATATATATTAGCCAGGCTAGGGGCACATATACTCCCCATTGCTGATCTGCATACCTGTTGGTACCACTCTTCCAGGAATGTGAAATAATTGTACTTAAGCACAAATTCTAGACAATTGCATATAAATTTACATTTCAAATCGCCCACGTCAGGATCATCCCTAAGTTTGGTCTTTACAGCCGAGACCCCTTTACTAAGTGGAATAGATGTGTAAAGTGACTGCACATCTATGGAGCACCACTTATAAGTATCCTTCCATTTTAGTTCTTTTAATATATGTAATACTGATGTTGTGTCTTGTATATAAGAGTCCAACTTGGAACATATTTCTTAATATAACAGTCCACAAATTCTGAGACCCTGGAAGTTAAAGACCCGATGCCGCTGATGATAGGTCTTCCTGGGGGGTGGGATAAGTTCTTATGGATCTTTGGGATATGATAGAAGGTGGCCATCCGTGGATGCTTATTAAGCAAATAATTATATTCTGTAAGCGTAATGCTATTAGTTTGTAGTCCTTCTTTTAGTAACCCTTCTAGTATAATAAGAAATCCATTGGTTGGATCATCTGATAGCTTTTGGTAAGATTCAGAATCATTGAGCAATCTCTGTGCTTCTTCCACATAATAGTCACGATCCATAAGAACAATCCCACCCCCCTTGTCAGCATTCTTAATGACAACATCAGTATTTGCGGCCAAGGTTTTAAGAGCCTGATATTCATTTTTGGTCAGATTATTATTTTTCTTAGTTGGAATCTCTAATGTTTCAAGGTCCTTTTTCATCATTTCATTAAACATCTCCACATAAGGACCTCAAGACTCCAGAGGATAATAGGTGGATTTTAGTTTTAAACCAGAACCACTTTTAGTCTGATCCCAATTTTTTATTGGTGCATCACTTTTCCTCAAATAATGCCTTTTAAGGGTGAGGTTCCTTATGTACAGGTTTAGGTCAATATAGGTGTTAACCTTATTCAAACTAGATGAAGGGGCATATGATAATCCTTTAGACAAAACCCTCTTTTCCACAGGGTTAAGAGTATATTTTGACAGATTGAAAATACCCTTGTCTGTCTCACCTAGTGCAGATTCCTCAATTTTGACTCCCTTCTTGGAAGATCGCCCTCCTCTCTTTCCCCTAACCTTCGCTTTTTCCCTATAGGTGTGCCCTGCTCCCTGTTGTTCCACTCTCTTTCTTGACCATAACGATTGGTGAGTGTTCTTGGTCCTAAAAAAAATTCTCTCTCTCTAGTGTAATGTAATTTATCAAATCTATTTTCATGAGCAAAATGTGAATAGTCATGCTGACTTTCAATGTACTTTCTATGGTTTGCAGTTTTTTTAGGGACTTCCCACTGTCGTTCGCGATTAAATGCTCTTTTACTCCCTGAATACCCCTGCTGATCTCGGGAGGGCCCTTGTTCTAAGTTCCATCTATTGTGATTATTCCTTCTAGAAGGTGTAGTGGTAACAAGGGAGTAATCAGGCTGTCTCATCTGATTTCTTGATATATTCCAGGTGCGAACCTGACCCTTCTGATGGTTTAACTTATCTCTAGTATACTTTTTAGATTTTGTCTCAATGACTTTCTCTTCAATGGCCGTGACTTTTAAGTCAATGTCCTTCTTAATGTGATTGAATTTTTCTGTACTTTTTAAAGGAACTAGTTCATGATCCAGATCTTTCAGATCCTTTTCCACTGATTCCAGACATTTCTTTTTCTCACTGACCAGTAATTTCATTAATTCTATCGAGCATTCATCTTGGATTTTATACCAATCATTTAAAAAATCTTTATTTTCAGTGTATCCTATGGGGTTTTTGTTTAATCTCAATCCCCTAGGTACCCGTTTGCATTTTATATAGTTTTCTAGGCTAACTATGTCCCACCAGGTTTTAGTTTCTTTAATTAAAAGTTTCTCTAATCTTTGATAAATATCAGTCTCATTCTCTT
Source organism: Pseudophryne corroboree (assembly GCF_028390025.1). NCBI lineage: Eukaryota > Metazoa > Chordata > Amphibia > Anura > Myobatrachidae > Pseudophryne > Pseudophryne corroboree. Next base: position 150,607,398 of record NC_086446.1, on the reverse strand, counting down.
GTTCAGGGACAATATAAGACGCACCCTCAGGTGTACCCTCTGAAAACATTCTTTCACAGTCTAATAGACGTTTAGACTTTAAATCACTATTCCTAAACATAATTGTCAGTATAGTGTCAGAGGAATATAACACAGATCAAAGGATCCACCAGTTATCCGACACAACAAAAGCCTACTCAAATAAGAGCAGGTATGACAAAATGTCTGAGTATGAAATCAAACACGAACAAACAACAAGATACAGTGAAGGATCCAAAATCAGTTAAAAACCCGCATTTTTTGAAAGCGACATTCCTTTAAAAACCGTAGAAGTTCAATAGCACTAAAATGCGCAGTCTGAAAAAACCTCAAACAGAAGAAATTCTGTATCACCTGCTCGTTATAAGTATAATGACTCTCAATAAGGCATATACGTGATTTATGACTATGCCTATGATGTGTTCAATTATGCGCTTTAAGTAACATTTGAACAGTTAAGGATAGAGACATAAGTGTGTGTGCTGTAAATTTTTCATATATTGTTTTAAACTTTGTGTTATCAAAACTAATCTATGTGGGTATGGAATCTACTACTAACATTTTAACTTATTTGTTATAAATTATGTTCAAGGTTAAAACCTGCTTATACTGCTGGCGGATTGATTCGTAATAAGGCACATATGTGATTTATGATTATGCCTATGATGTGTTTTATTATGTATTTTAAGTAACATTGGAACAGTCAAGGACAGAGACATATGTGTGTGTGTTGTTTATATTTTCTATATGTATTGTTTTAAACCTTGTGTACTCAAAATTAATTGCCGTGTGTATGAATCTAATAGCAACATTTCTAATCCATCTGTTACAAACTAATTTAAAATAAGAATTTACTTACCGATAATTCTATTTCTCATAGTCCGTAGTGGATGCTGGGGACTCCGAAAGGACCATGGGGAATAGCGGCTCCGCAGGAGACTGGGCACAAAAGTAAAAAGCTTTAGGACTACCTGGTGTGCACTGGCTCCTCCCCCTATGACCCTCCTCCAAGCCTCAGTTAGGATACTGTGCCCGGACGAGCGTACACAATAAGGAAGGATCTTGAATCCCGGGTAAGACTCTTACCAGCCACACCAATCACACCGTACAACTTGTGATCTGAACCCAGTTAACAGCATGATAACAGAAGGAGCCTCAGAAAAGATGGCTCACAACAACAAAAAACCCGATTTTTGTAACAATAACTATGTACAAGTAATGCAGACAATCCGCACTTGGGATGGGCGCCCAGCATCCACTACGGACTATGAGAAATAGAATTATCGGTAAGTAAATTCTTATTTTCTCTAACGTCCTAGTGGATGCTGGGGACTCCGAAAGGACCATGGGGATTATACCAAAGCTCCCAAACGGGCGGGAGAGTGCGGATGACTCTGCAGCACCGAATGAGAGAACTCCAGGTCCTCCTCAGCCAGGGTATCAAATTTGTAGAATTTAGCAAACGTGTTTGCCCCTGACCAAGTAGCAGCTCGGCAAAGTTGTAAAGCCGAGACCCCTCGGGCAGCCGCCCAAGATGAGCCCACTTTCCGTGTGGAATGGGCTTTTACAGATTTTGGCTGTGGCAGGCCTGCCACAGAATGTGCAAGCTGAATTGTACTACAAATCCAACGAGCAATCGTCTGCTTAGAAGCAGGAGCACCCAGCTTGTTGGGTGCATACAGGATAAACAGCGAGTCAGATTTTCTGACTCCAGCCGTCCTGGAAACATATATTTTCAGGGCCCTGACTACATCCAGCAACTTGGAATCCTCCAAGTCCCTAGTAGCCGCAGGCACCACAATAGGCTGGTTTAAGTGAAATGCTGAAACCACCTTAGGGAGAAATTGAGGACGAGTCCTCAATTCTGCCCTGTCCGTATGAAAAATTAGGTAAGGGCTTTTATAGGATAAAGCCGCCAATTCTGAAACACGCCTGGCTGAAGCCAGGGCTAACAGCATTACCACTTTCCATGTGAGATATTTTAAGTCCACAGTGGTGAGTGGTTCAAACCAATGTGATTTTAGGAATCCCAAAACTACATTGAGATCCCAAGGTGCCACTGGAGGCACAAAAGGAGGCTGTATATGCAGTACTCCCTTGACAAACGTCTGAACTTCAGGAACAGAAGCTAGTTCTTTTTGGAAGAATATTGACAGGGCCAAAATTTGAACCTTAATGGACCCTAATTTTAGGCCCATAGACAGTCCTGTTTGCAGGAAATGCAGGAATCGACACAGTTGAAATTCCTCTGTAGGGGCCTTCCTGGCCTCGCACCACGCAACATATTTTCGCCAAATACGGTGATAATGTTGTACGGTCACATCCTTCCTGGCTTTGATCAGGGTAGGGATGACTTCATCCGGAATGCCTTTTTCCTTCAGGATCCGGCGTTCAACCGCCATGCCGTCAAACGCAGCCGCGGTAAGTCTTGGAACAGACATGGTCCCTGCTGGAGCAGGTCCTTTCTTAGAGGTAGAGGCCACGGGTCTTCCGTGAGCATCTCTTGAATTTCCGGGTGCCAAGTCCTTCTTGGCCAATCCGGAGCCACGAGTATAGTCTTTACTCCTCTCCTTCTTATGATTCTCAGTACTTTTGGTATGAGAGGAAGAGGAGGGAACACATACACTGACTGGTACACCCACGGTGTTACCAGAGCGTCCACAGCTATTGCCTGAGGGTCCCTTGACCTGGCGCAATATCTGTCCAGTTTTTTGTTGAGGCGGGACGCCATCATGTCCACCTTTGGTTTTCCCCAACGGTTCACAATCATGTGGAAGACTTCTGGGTGAAGTCCCCACTCCCCCGGGTGAAGATCGTGTCTGCTGAGGAAGTCTGCTTCCCAGTTGTCCACACCCGGAATGAACACTGCTGACAGTGCTATCACATGATTTTCCGCCCAGCGAAGAATCCTTGCCACTTCCGTCATTGCCCTCCTGCTTCTTGTGCCGCCCTGTCTGTTTACGTGGGCGACTGCCGTGATGTTGTCCGACTGGATCAACACCGGCTGACCCTGAAGCAGAGGTCTTGCCTGACTTAGGGCATTGTAAATGGCCCTGAGTTCCAGGATATTTATGTGAAGTGACGTTTCCATGCTTGACCACAAGCCCTGGAAATTTCTTCCCTGTGTGACTGCTCCCCAGCCCCTTAGGCTGGCATCCGTGGTCACCAGGACCCAATCCTGAATGCCGAATCTGCGGCCCTCTAGGAGATGAGCACTCTGTAACCACCACAGGAGAGACACCCTTGTCCTTGGAGACAGGGTTATCCGCTGATGCATTTGAAGATGCGATCCGGACCATTTGTCCAGCAGATCCCACTGAAAAGTTCTTGCGTGGAATCTGCCGAATGGAATCGCTTCGTAAGAAGCCACCATCTTTCCCAGGACCCTTGTGCATTGATGTACTGACACTTGGCCTGGTCTTAGGAGGTTCCTGACTAGGTCGGATAACTCCCTGGCTTTCTCTTCCGGGAGAAACACCTTTTTCTGTACTGTGTCCAGAATCATTCCTAGGAACAGCAGACGTGTCGTCGGAATCAGCTGCGATTTTGGAATATTTAGAATCCATCCGTGCTGTCGTAGTACTACTTGAGATAGTGCTACTCCGACCTCTAACTGTTCTCTGGACCTTGCCCTTATCAGGAGATCGTCCAAGTAAGGGATAATTAAGACGCCTTTTCTTCGAAGAAGAATCATCATTTCGGCCATTACCTTGGTAAAGACCCGGGGTGCCGTGGACAATCCAAACGGCAGCGTCTGAAACTGATAGTGACAGTTCTGTACCACAAACCTGAGGTACCCTTGGTGAGAAGGGCAAATTGGGACATGGAGGTAAGCATCCTTGATGTCCAGAGACACCATATAGTCCCCTTCTTCCAGGTTCGCTATCACTGCTCTGAGTGACTCCATCTTGAACTTGAACCTTTTTATGTAAGTGTTCAAGGATTTCAGATTTAAAATGGGTCTCACCGAGCCGTCCGGCTTCGGTACCACAAACAGCGTGGAATAATACCCCTTTCCCTGTTGTAGGAGGGGTACCTTGATTATCACTTGCTGGGAATACAGCTTGTGAATGGCTTCCAATACCGCCTCCCTGTCGGGGGGAGACGTTGGTAAAGCAGACTTCAGGAACCGGCGAGGGGGAGACGTCTCGAATTCCAATTTGTACCCCTGAGATACTACCTGCAGGATCCAGGGGTCCACTTGCGAGTGAGCCCACTGCGCGCTGAAATTCTTGAGACGGGCCCCCACCGTGCCTGAGTCCGCTTGTAAGGCCCCAGCGTCATGCTGAGGACTTGGCAGAAGCGGGGGAGGGCTTCTGTTCGTGGGAAGAGGCTGTCTGCTGCAGTCTTTTTCCCCTTCCTCTGCCCTGGGGCAGATATGAGTGGCCTTTTGCCCGCTTGCCCTTATGGGGACGAAAGGACTGAGCCTGAAAAGACGGTATCTTTTTCTGCTGTGAGGTGACTTGGGGTAAAAAGGTGGATTTCCCAGCCGTTGCCGTGGCCACCAGGTCCGATAGACCGACCCCAAATAACTCCTCCCCTTTATACGGCAATACTTCCATATGCCGTTTGGAATCCGCATCACCTGACCACTGTCGCGTTCATAACCCTCTTCTGGCAGAAATGGACATCGCACTTACTCTTGATGCCAGAGTGCAAATATCCCTCTGTGCATCACGCATATATAGAAATGCATCTTTTAAATGCTCTATAGTCAATAATATATTGTCCCTGTCCAGGGTATCAATATTTTCAGTCAGGGAATCCGACCAAGCCACCCCAGCACTGCACATCCAGGCTGAGGCGATTGCTGGTCGCAGTATAATACCAGTATGTGTGTATATACTTTTTAGGATATTTTCCAGCTTCCTATCAGCTGGTTCCTTGAGGGCGGCCGTATCAGGAGACGGTAACGCCACTTGTTTTGATAAGCGTGTGAGCGCCTTATCCACTCTAGGGGGTGTTTCCCAACGCGCCCTAACCTCTGGCGGGAAAGGGTATAATGCCAATAATTTTTTAGAAATTAGCAGTTTTTTATCGGGGGAAACCCACGCTTCATCACACACTTCATTTAATTCATCTGATTCAGGAAAAACTACGGGTAGTTTTTTCACACCCCACATAATACCCTTTTTTGTGGTACTTGTAGTATCAGAAATGTTCAAAACCTCCTTCATTGCCGTGATCATGTAACGTGTGGCCCTACTGGAAAATACGTTTGTTTCCTCACCGTCGACACTGGAGTCAGTGTCCGTGTCAGTGTCTGTATCGACCTGAGGTAACGGGCGTTTTATAGCCCCTGACGGTGTTTGAGACGCCTGTACAGGTATTAACTGATTTGCCGGCTGTCTCATGTCGTCAACAGTCTTTTGTAAAGTGCCGACACTATCACGTAATTCTTTCCATAAGACCATCCAGTCAGGTGTCGACTCCCTAGGGGGTGACATCACTAACACAGGCAATTGCTCCGCCTCCACACCATTTTCCTCCTCATACATGTCGACACAGCGTACCGACACACAGCACACACACAGGGAATGCTCTGATAGAGGACAGGACCCCACTAGCCCTTTGGGGAGACAGAGGGAGAGTTTGCCAGCACACACCAGAGCGCTATATATATACAGGGATAACCTTATATAAGTGTTTTTCCCTAATATAGCTGCTGTATATATTAATATGCCAATTTAGTGCCCCCCCTCTCTTGTTTTACCCTGTTTCTGTAGTGCAGGACTGCAGGGGAGAGTCAGGGAGCCTTCCTCCAACGGAGCTGTGAGGAAAAAATGGCGCCAGTGTGCTGAGGAGATAGGCTCCGCCCCCTTCTCGGCGGCCTTTCTCCCGCTTTTTAATGGAAAAATTGGCAGGGGTTAAATGCATCCATATAGCCCAGGAGCTATATGTGATGTATTTTTTGCCAAAAAAAGGTTTTTTATTGCGTCTCGGGGCGCCCCCCCCAGCGCCCTGCACCCTCAGTGACCGGAGTGTGAAGTGTGCTGAGAGCAATGGCGCACAGCTGCGGTGCTGTGCGCTACCTTATTGAAGACAGGACGTCTTCTGCCGCCGATTTTCCGGACCTCTTCACTCTTCTGGCTCTGTAAGGGGGCCGGCGGCGCGGCTCCGGGACCCATCCATGGCTGGGCCTGTGATCGTCCCTCTGGAGCTAATGTCCAGTAGCCTAAGAAGCCCAATCCACTCTGCACGCAGGTGAGTTCGCTTCTTCTCCCCTTAGTCCCTCGGTGCAGTGAGCCTGTTGCCAGCAGGTCTCACTGAAAATAAAAAACCTACTTTAAACTTTTACACTAAGCAGCTCAGGAGAGCCCCTTAGCCTGCACCCGTCTCGTTCGGGCACAAAAATCTAACTGAGGCTTGGAGGAGGGTCATAGGGGGAGGAGCCAGTGCACACCAGGTAGTCCTAAAGCTTTTTACTTTTGTGCCCAGTCTCCTGCGGAGCCGCTATTCCCCATGGTCCTTTCGGAGTCCCCAGCATCCACTAGGACGTTAGAGAAAACTTGTATACACTGCCGGTGGATTGAGGATTGTTCAACCACCGTTAATCACTGCAAACAGCTGGTGATAATATGCGGAGCAGTATATTAAGGTTTGGATGACGTCTGCAAGCCAGCCTCCTGACGAAGTGCTTACGAAACGCGTTGGGGCGGAGCTTGCGAGACGTCTCTTTCACTCGGCTTGTGCATCTCCCTGTGATCGCTGCGGGTGGCCGGACGGGCTTCTGAACGCAGCGCGGTGTACTGTCCCGGCTTCTGGACACAGCGTTTGGTGTATCAGCCTTGTGGAGTTTTTTCATACGTATAAACTGGCCCAAAGTGTGGATCCAAAAAGGTATTATTACATCTATACCTGTGATTTGGTTCTAATGATATGTTTTAAAAAATAAATCTGATTTACACTATGGGCGCATTCTCCTGAATCCTTTTTTCCAGAAATTTGCTCAAGGGGTCCTCCTGAGTGCTTTGGAGGATTGCAGCGGTGGTGGTTCACCAGTGTTAACAGCCAAAGGTGTGGAATTACCTGTGGACTGCAAACCATCAATTAAGACTAACCAGCGCACCTGTACACCGTTCTTTGCCCAATATAAAAATAATTATTTACTTTTACACTGTTCCCTAATTGTATCAGTCCATAATGAAGCTAATGTTAGTTTTCTTTGTTTATGCAATTACTAAGCAATCGGAAAGGTATAAACAGAATTGCAGCAAACAGTGTTCCCATAACGTGTTTAACACGGAATATAAATGTAAAAAAAAAAAAATTCAAAAGGAGTTTTTGCGCCAGCCGGGACTCGAACCCGGGTCGCAAGAATGGGAATCTTGCATGATACCCCTACACTACTGGCGCTGCTGTCCGTAGAGCTTCTCATACAGAATATTCTTGTCAGCAGAGTATGAGGCAGCTGCTGTGATTGCACATTATGCTGATTTGTAATATAAAATCGGATTACATACATAAAAGCAGCAACATAAATAGGATGTTTAGCACCCGACCACAGTGGCACTGTAAGCACACACACAAATAGAGATGTATCTGCATGTGTTTCTCCATACTGGCAATCACAGCTCTGTACAGCCAGCTCAGCCTCCTGCTTCTCTCTCCTCCTCCTCCTCCCCCCGCCTCCCCCCTCCGCAGCCCTTGCAGCTGATTTTCCCATTGTAAAATTACAAACCACAAAATAATAAGGCTTATCTGAGTATACTAGTTATGTTCATCTCTACCACTAAACGAGAATGATTTTACAATAAATTAGATATTACTGACAATTACTATCATCTGCAAAATGCAGATTGCGCTAGCCGGGACTCGAACCCGGGTCGCAAGAATGGGAATCTTGCATGATACCCCTACACTACTAGCGCCTGTGCTTGTTTTTAGTGTACAACTAATCTTAAATGAACATCCTGTATCCTGGTCATACTGACTTCGTATTCATTGATGCCTTGTCTGACAATTATACATTTGATGGGTATTCGTGAAAAGTTACCTATAGCTGCAAAACATGTTTGATAGTGCATATATTATTTATGTACACTGCATATAATAGTCATGTACACTGCATGTAATAATCATGTACACTGCATATAATAGTCATTTACACTGCATATATTATTAATGTACACTGCATATAAGTCATGTACACTGCATATAATAGTCATGTACAATGCATATATCATTCATGTATAATGCATATATGATGTATTTTTTGCAATGAGCATTTATTGGTTATTTATATAAAACTGTGAATAAAGTGCTTATGGCAGAGGAAAGCAATCAGAATACTAATGTGTATATTATGGAAACAAAAAATGCAAAAACTCACGCTCAGGCCCCAGCGAGATTTGAACTCGCGACCCCTGGTTTACAAGACCAGTGCTCTAACCCCTGAGCTATGGAGCCGTGCACACAGCCTGGTGCTCGCCGTCTCCCAGCTCATCCTAATGCTACGTCTCTGCCGGAACATTTCAATATGTATCTATATTATATCTGCATATCTATTAGCGTTCGGCTTCAATGCCATTGCTGCCTTCCGGACGTGATGCATTAATCCTCCAGTCACTCTCATCCTGCACAGAATTCTAAGACGGAATGTGGGGTCCGAAATTACAGCTCTAACCCGTTTACACTGCGGGTGTAATAAACAGATTGGAGCCCCACCATGGTGTAATCAGAGGGTGACCCCAAGGTAATTAATAAAGCAGGGACGCGTGGACATTTCTAGCCAAATAAGAACAAGTCAATCAGCTCCCTTAATTCAATGCTACACAGCATAATAAACTTCCATCAGCTGGGCCCTGCGCGACTGACTGTCCCCTCCAGTAAGGACGATTGGTAAATTTAACTAGAGCCACAGTAGATTGCAATCCATCAGCTGTACAGTCCAGGGACGTGCGGTGAGGGAAACAGTGATTGCAATCTACACAGGATCGCCTGCGATGCGATGCGACGCGACGAGAATCGCGTATACTGTATATACACTAGTATGTCAAACAGCTGTACAGTCAGGGAACAGTGTTTGCAATCTGCCAATATATGTAATGTACAGTACCTGCAGCATAGATTCACATATGAGCCTGAACAGGGAAAGCAATAGAGCTGGCTAGGCACAAACCGCCCACATAGGAGCTATTTCATATTAAAAAGAAAAGACAATCATATGAAGATAAAATTCCCATCAAGCAAAGTTTAGACACCATGGTTAATGACAGTAAATATAATAGTAATAAACATTGGAAAGATAAAAAAACAAAACAAAAACAAAGTTCATCAGTGGATATGATTTGCAGGAATAAACCTCAACTTGCATGTGAAAGGGGATATGGGACATTTTAAATAAGGCAGATATGGGATTAAAGAAGTATGAACGGGTGTCTTTCCTTAACCATACCTTGCTATGACTGCCCTTGTGTTGCAATAATCATTGGAGAGGTTGTAGACGAAAGCATCCAAGGCACCGTTTGAGAAAGCAGCATAAACCCTTTCGCCCTTGCTAAAGGGGATTTCTCCTCCGTGCATTATTTAGCAAACAGCGGGAAGTTCATGTTAACGGCCCTCATTCCGAGTTGTACGCTCGCTAGCCGATTTTAGCAGCAATGCACACGCTAGGCCGCCGCCCTTTGGGAGTGTATCTTAGCATAGCAGAATTGCGAACGAAAGATTAGCAGTTCTGCTATTAAATATTTCCCTGCAGTTTCTGAGTAGCTCCAGACCTACTCCTAGATTGCGATCAGCTCAGCCCGTTTCATTCCTGGTTTGACGTCACAAACACGCCCTGCGTTCAGCCAGCCACTTCCCCGTTTCTTCAGCCACTCCTGCGTTTTAGCCTGGCACGCCTGCGTTTTTTAGCACACTCCCGGAAAACGGTCAGTTTCCGCCCAGAAACACCCACTTCCTGTCAATCACTCACTGATCAGAGCGACTGAAAAGCGTCGCTCGGACCTGTGTAAAATTGATTAGTTTTGTGTGAAAATACTTAGCGTGTGCGCAGAATAGCCCATTTTTAGCCTGATCGCTATTCTGCTAAAAACGGCAGCGAGCGAACAACTCGGAATGACCACCAACGTTGTTTATGACTGTAGCAATGTAGATAGCGTTAGTCCTATGGTCCTAAATACCGGAAATGGGGACTCATCAAAAGCCTTTCTGGTTTTGCTTAGTCCTCACCGGGCTGTAGTACTACGGGGAAGCGGTTAGGTCGCCGGTGGCCAGCATCCCATCGGTCAGCATACCGACGCCAGGATCCTGAACACTCACAATGCCGCCAGCCAGAATCCCGGCTAACGGGCTTATCCAACTCGTGAGTGTCCCATAAAGTGGGAACAGAACCTGCAAGGTTTTTTGTTGCACTGGCAGCCGGGATGCCGGCGTTGGTATGCTGACCGCCGGCATCCCAGCCGCCGGCAATGTATACCAAACCCATAATATCCATATGCGCAGACGGCCTTTGCACTTTGAGCCGGGTACACACTAGAGTGATTTCGGCCTGATATGTTGTTTTCGGCCAAAACGGGACAATAAATAATCAGGATCGGGCAGTGGGCACGCCCAATCAGCGCGCTCCCGCAGTCACAGGTAATATCTTCCAGTCGTCCATGCTGCAAGCAGACAATATCGCATGCGGTGCAGTACAGTGTAATAATGGATGAAAGAGGCATGATTCCATCCTTCATTACATCATTCTAATGTGTACCACAGATAGAATATGTCGGCCGGCATATCATCTAGATCTAGATTGCAATCCATCACTCTTATGGGGAGGCATTTGATATGCCGGCTGTCGTGATCCCGGAGCTCAGCATACCGGCGCTGGGATGCCGACAAGCGGCAACTATTCTCCCTCTTAGGGGGTCCACGACACCCCTGGAGGGAGAATAAATAGCGTGGCGCACTACCGTGCTCCCTGCTGCGTACATTAAGTGGTCGGGATCCCAAGTGCCGGCATAATGTAGTAGACCCCTCTTATGTGTACCTGGACTTAGGGGTCTATTCATGAAGCAGTAATTAGAGTGAAGAAGTGAGCCTGTGGAGAAGTTGCCCATGGCAACCAATCAGCTGCTCCATACAATTGTATAGTTTGCAAATTATAAATGTTACTTCAATGCTGATTGGTTGACATGGGCAACTTCTCCCCTGCCTCATTTCTTCACACTTTTCACTGCTTCATGAATAGACCCCTTAGTCTGTTAAACCCATCACTGTCAATGCTAGTCTGCTGGTAACTCAGCAGAGGCCACCACCAAGGAGGTGTAACTTATGTTATACCGGCGGCATATTCAAAAGTATCACTGTGATACTAAATGACATATGCCGCTTTTGAGATGTGCAGATATCGATCCTTAATAGAACCCCCTTAGTCAAGATAGGTAATTCTGCTTAGTGGCTGTACATTGGTGGTAGCGAAAAGGTGATTTAACTTCTATAGGGGACTATTCCTTACAAAAGGCGATGACCCCACAGAAATGATGGCTTTTGATTAGCTGCGATTTGCGGTGACAGATCCAAATCTGCCACCACAGATATATTTACAACATGCAGAAACTACTGTTTCAGCATGTATGAAGCACCCATTCACCTTGATGAACAGGACTCTACTTGTGTCCTTGTGGATTGACCGATGGAGTACAAACCATTAAAAAAATTAAATAAAAAATAAAAAGATTAGAAGAGCTGCATTAGGAATTAAAGAAGAATTGGAGGAGAAGAAACAGAATGGGGGTGGGGAGTCACAAGTCCCTTTACCGGCCTCTTGATGTAGTGACGTGATTCCCAGCTCTGAGTAGCTAAAGGCGGGGCCATGAAGATGTGATTCTTTGCGAATCTTGGGGACGGGGGCTCGCCAGGTTGTGGAAGAATTGTCCACTTTTCCAGGACCTGGGAGACTCACTCCCTAATACCCCTTTCAGACACCCAGGCTTTAACACAGCATGGACCCAGGACTATGCAGGGGTTATTCAGAGTCCTTATCAAACCAAAAAAGTTAGCAATTGGGCAAAACCATGTTGCACTGCAGGTGGGGCAGATGTAACGAGCAGAGAGAGAGTTAGATTTGGGTGGGTGTTATTCTTTCTGTGCAGGGTAAATGCTGACTGCTTTATTTCTACACTGCAATTTAGATTTCAGTTTGAACATACCCCACCCAAATCTAACTCTCTCTGCACATGTTACATCTGCCCCACCTGCAGTGCACTGCAAAATGGTTTTTCCCAATTGCATACTTTTTTGGTTTGCTAACAACTTTGAATAACCCCCTATGAGCAGAGGTTGAAGCCAAGGTATTCTGTACTTACCTCCGTTCACACATGGGTGGCCACCCAGGTTATTCCCAGGCCATCACCCTTCACCCGGGTCTTCTGGCTTAAGGGCCCCATACACTAGAACGGTAATGCCTGATTTCATCCAATTTTGGGCAATCAGGCCGATATATCGGGTGAAATCGGGCATTTTGGATGTGTTTCCGATCCGATCCAATGCACGTTCCCGTGAGGGTCGGATCGGTTCCCCTAGAGGACCGAGTTTGAGAACCCCTGCCCTAGATCATAGGTTCTCAAACTCAGTCCTCAGGACCCCACACAGTGCATGTTTTGCAGGTAACCAAGCAGGTGCACAGGTGTATTAATTGCTCACTGACATATTTTAAAAGGTCTACAGGTGGAACTAATTATTTCACCTGTGATTCTGTGAGGAGACCTGCAAAACATGCACTGTGTGGGGTCCTGAGGACCGAATTTGAGAACCACTGCCCTAGATCGTTAGTGCTGCACTCGTGACATGTCAGTTCCCGCAGGCATGGATGGAATCGCATAAGATATATTGCATGCAAAATGTACCAAATCGTATGGAATCATATGGAACCTCTCCCGGGAAGCTCCCGGGAGAGTTCAAGGGAAATCGCCTCTGACTTCAGCATCAGACATATCGTTGTAGTGTATGGGGCCCTTTACAGTGGACGCTTGAAGATGATGTCATCTACAAGCACGACTGTCCCTGTCTATGAATTTCTCATAAAGACCCGGGTCGCAAGTCCCGGGAATAACCCTGGTCGGTTACAGGGTTATGGACCTGGGACTGTCAACCCGGATCAAAACCCGCTCAGACATAAGCAGGACCCGGGTCGATGTGCATGCACTGGAAAAAATAGGATTTTAATACCTACCGGTAAATCATTTTTTCCTAGTCCGTAGAGGATGCTGGGGTCCACTTCATTACCATGGGGTATAGACGGTTCCGCAGGAGCCATGGGCACTTTAAGACTTTTCAAGAGTGTGAACTGGCTCCTCCCTCTATGCCCCTCCTCCAGACCTCAGTATAGGAACTGTGCCCAGGGAGACGGACATTTCAAGGAAAGGATTTACTTTTATACTAATGGTGAGATTCATACCAGCTCACACCTCAACCATGCCGCAGAACATGGCATTCAACTTAACACACGCCAACGGGCATGAACAATTGCAGCAACATGCTAAAAAATAATCGTAACACAACACTCGTGTAACAACAACTAACAACTGCAGGTAAAGTACGCACTGGGTCGGGTGCCCAGCATCCTCTACAGACTAGGAGAAAAGGATTTACCGGTAGGTATTAAAATCCTATTTTCTCATACATCCTAGAGGATGCTGGAGTCCACTTCAGTACCATGGGGTTATACCAAAGCTCCAGTACGTGCGGGAGAGTGCGGATGACCCTGCAGCACCGATTGACCAAACTTGAGGTCCTCATCAGCCAAGGTGTCAAACTTGTAAAACTTTGCAAACGTGTTTGCCCCTGACCAAGTAGCTGCTCGGCAAAGTTGTAGTGCCGAGACCCTCCGGGCAGCCGCGAAGGATGAGCCCACCTTTCTAGTAGAATGGGCATTTACCGACTTCGGTATCGGCAATCCTGCCGTGGAATGAGCATGCTGAATCGTCCCTCTGATCCAGCGCGCAATAGTCTGCTTAGAAGCAGGACCCCCAATCTTGTTGGGAGCATACAGGACAAACAGAGCCTCTGTTTTCCTTATCCGAGCTGTTCTTGCGACATACATTTTCAAAGCTCTAACCACAGCAAGAGACTTTGACGCAGTGAAAGTGTCAGCAGCCACTGGCACCACAATAGATTGGTTTATATGGAAAGACGAAACCACCATTAGAAGAAATTGTTGTAGAGTTCTCAACTCTGCCCTATCTTCATGGAAGATCAGGTAAGGGCTCTTGTGAGACAAGGCCCCTAACTCAGACACCCGAATTGCGGATGCCAAGACTGAAAGCATCACCACTTTCCAAGTGAGAAACTTCAATTCTATCTCCTGTAGAGGTTCAAACCAATTCGATTGAAGGAACTGCAACACCACATTAAGGTCCCATGGTGCCACCGGGGCCACAAGTGGAGGTTGGACGTGCAGCACCCCTTTCACGAACGTCTGAACTTCTGGAAGGGAGGCCAATTGTTTCTGAAAGAAAACTGACAAGGCCGAAATCTGGACCTTGATTGAACCCAATCTTAGACCCGCATCCACCCCTGCCTGTAGAAAATGGAGAAAACGTCCCAACTGAAACTCTTCCGTAGGAGCCTTCTTGGATTCACACCAAGACACATATTTCCTCCAAATACGGTGGTAATGTTTAGACGTTACTCTTTTCCTGGCCTGAATAAGAGTGGGGATGACTTCTTTGGGAATACCCTTTCAGGCTAGGATCCGATGCTCAACAGCCATGCCGTCAAACGTAGCCGCGGTAAGTCTTGATACACGCACGGCCCCTGCTGCACCAGGTCCTCGTGAAGAGGAAGAGGCTGAGGATCTTCTATTAGCAACTCCTGAAGATCTGGCAACCAAGCCCTCCTTGGCCAGTCTGGGACAATGAGGATCGCTCGAACCCTTGTTCTTCTGATAATCTTGAGAACTTTTGGTATTAGTGGAAGTGGAGGAAAGACATACACCGACTGAAACACCCACTGGGTCACTAGAGCATCCACTGCTATTGATTGCGGGTCTCTCGACCTGGAACAATATTTCTGAAGCTTCCTGTTGAGACGAGATGCCATCATGTCTACTTGAGGAACTCCCCAAAGACTTGTCACCTCTGTGAAGACTTCTTGGTGGAGGCCCCACTCTCCTGGATGGAGATCATGTCTGCTGAGGAAGTCTGCTTCCCAGTTGTCCACTCCCAGAATGAAAATTGCTGACAGAGCTCTTGCATGTCTTTCTGCCCAGAGGAGGATCTTTGTAACCTCTGCCATTGCCGCTCTGCTTTTTGTTCCGCCCTGACGGTTTATGTATGCGACTGCTGTTACATTGTATGACTGGATCTGTACGGGTTGATCTTGAAGAAGATGTCCGCTTGTAGAAGGCCGTTGTGAATGGCTCTCAATTCCAGAACATTTATGTGAAGACATGTTTCCTGACTTGACCATCTTCCTTGGAAGCTTTTTCCCTGCGTGACTGCTCCCCAGCCTCGGAGACTTGCATTCATGGTTACTAGTACCCAGTCCTGAATCACAAACCTGCGTCCCTCTAGGAGGTGAGAACTGTGTAGCCACCACAGGAGCGAAATTCTGGCTTTGGAGGACAGGATTATCATCTGGTGCATGTGTAGGTGGGATCCGGACCATTTGTCCAACAGGTCCCACTGGAATACTCTGGCATGGAATCAGCCAAACTGTATGGCCTCGTAGTCCGCTACCATCTTTCCCAACAACCGAATGCACTGATGTATCAACACTCTTGTTGGTTTCAAAAATTTTTTGACCATTCTCTGGATTTCCAGAGCCTTTTCCACTGGAAGAAATACCCTCTGTACTTCTGTATGCAGTATCATCCCCAGAAAAGACAATCTTGTCGTCGGTTCCAACTGCGACTGGAAAATTTACTATCCAACCGTGTTGTTGGAGTACTGACAGGGAGAGTGCAATGTTCTGCACCAACTTTTCCCTGGATCTCGCTTTTATCAGTAGATTGTCCAGGTAAGGAATTATATTGACTCCTTGCTGTCGAAGTAGGACCATCATCTCTGCCATCACCTTGGTGAATACCCTCGGTGCCGTGGAAAGTCCGAACGGCAACGTCTGGAACTGGTAATGGCAATCCTGTATTGCAAATCTCAGATAAGCTTGGTGAGGAGGATAAATGGGAACATGCAAGTAAGCATCTTTTATGTCTACCGACACAATGACGTCCCCTTCCTCCATACTGAAAAAAATCACTGCTCTCAGAGATTAAGATTCTTCAGGTTCAAAATTGGTCTGACCGAGCCGTCCGGCTTCGGAACTACGAAGAGGCTTGAATTAAACCCTTCTCCTTGCTGTGACAAGGGTACCAGGACAATGACGTGATCCTGACATAATTTTTTAAATTGCAGCTGTTACTAGTTCTCTGTCTGGAAGAGAAGCTGGCAAGGGTGATTTGAAAAATCGGCATGGGGGAACATATTGAAACTTCAGTTTGTAAGATCCATGGGTCCAGACCAGATTGAAACCAGATCTGACTGAAAAGTTTCAGACGCGCTCCCACCCGAGGGGACTCCTGCAAGGGAGCCCCAGCGTCATGCTGCAGATTTGGCAGAAGCAGAGGTTGATTTCTGCTCCTGCGATCCTGGATACGCTGCAGATTTCTTTCCTCTTCCCCTTCCTCTTCCTGCAAAGAAAGGGGAGCCTTTGACCTTTTTTATTTTTGTTGGGCCGAAAGAACTGCATCTGAGAGTGATGTGTCTTTTTTGTCGGTGCAGGAGCATAAGGAAAGAATGTCGACTTACAGATGTATCCTCATACACCGTTGCTCATAGCGCACTATTTAGGGTCCTGAATCGCGAGTTGTAATAACGTTATGGCGTGCGTTGTGTCCTACACCATGTAATACACATTTTCACCGCTAGGTGGCGAATGCTCCATGTTAAGCACGGTGCCGTGCGTTCACTAAGAGTAGAACACATCATAACACATCATATATTTACCTGGAGTGCATACTCGTATTTGGGTCAGCAGTGGTATATTGGTTACAGTGTCTGCCTGCAATGTGAGTATTCTGTGTTCGAATCCTGTCAACACCAGAGATTTTTTTTGTTTTGGTGAATTTATTTTTATATATATTTTTTTTAAAGAAATACACTTGTTTGGTCTGTTTATTATTTCCAGCTGAGCTCGTTGTAACAAAGCACTAACCCGTTCACTATCAATATTGTCGTTACATTGGGGAAAATATCTGTTATTGTGAAGCCTAAACAGCATGTACATTTCGGACATCATTTCTGGTTCATTTGCTTCAAATAGGCCTAAATATGTATTGCACAATGCCACTGGATCTCTATGTCATTAATGTGACAACTTGGAAGGCTCCATTATGGTTTGTACACAGACACCGGACAAAATCCGTTAATAGTACAACACATCACATATTTACCTGGAGTGAACGGGTTAGTGCTTTGTTACAACGAGCTCAGCAGGAAATAATAAACAGACCAAACAAGTGTATTTCTTTAAAAAAAAATCTATAAAAATAAATTCACAAAAAAAAAAAAATCTCTGGTGTCAACAGGATTCGAACACAGGATGCACACATTGCAAGCAGACATTGTAACCATTATGCCAGTGCTGAACATGTTCTGAGTTTGCACTCCAGGTAAATATATGATGTGTTGTGATGTGTTGTACTATTAACGGATTTTGTCCGGTGTCTGTGTACAAACCATAATGGAGCCTTCCAAGATGTCACATTAATGACATAGAGAACCAGTGGCATTGTGCATTACATATTTAGGGATAGTTGAAGCAAATGAACCAGAAATGATGTCCGAAATGTACATGCTGTTTATGCTTCACAATAACAGATATTTTCCCCAATGTAACGACAATATTGATAGTGAACGGGTTAGTGCTTTGTTACAACAAGCTCAGCAGGAAAGAATAAACAGAAAGAATCCACAAAAAAATAATAATTCTGGTCCCGCTAGGATTCGAACCCATCAGCCAATCAGCAGGTAGCGCTACGAAGGGTCCGTTGGCTATTTGAGGCATTCGCCATAGAGTTTAGGAAAAACGACATCTGGTGGACAGAAAGTAGAATGCATGTTACAATTATAACGTGACGTCACATTTACAACGCAACTTATAACGGGAGTTATAGCGCAAGGAGCTGGCGCGAGTTGCATGGCGCCCGCTATGCGGTACGCAGCAACGATATATCAGGACATATCTGTACCTGCGGTAGCCGCAGAGACTAACGCATCCAACCCATGCCTCACCTTTATACGGGAGAGCCTCCATAATTCTTTTGGAATCTGCGTCAGCATTTCACTGGCGTATCCACAACACCCTCCGAGCCGAGACTGCCATGGTAGCTGCTTTTGAACGCAAGAGTCCAATATCTTTCATGGCTTCTAGCATGTATGTAGCAGCGTCTTTTATATGACCTAATGTTAGGAGTATCTCATCTCTATCTAACGTGTCAATTTCAGATGACAAGTTATCTGACCATTTTTTGATATCACTACTCACCCACGCGCAATCAATGGTGGGCCTGAGCAGCGTACCATTGGCCACATAAATAGATTTTTACGTAGTCTCCATCTTGTGGGCCGCCGGCTCTTTTAGTAAAGCCGTCCCAGGAGGATCGGTATGAAATACCTCCAATCGAAATCCCGACGTTCAAAATCCCAACACCAATTGCCCGATGGTCAAAATCCCGACAAGGTCAAAATCCCGACATGGACAAAATACCGACATTTAAAATACAGACAAGGTCAAAATACTGACATGTAAAATGCCGACAGGTCAAAATACCGACATGCGTTTTTTTTGTTTGTGTGTGTATGTCGACATAAGTCAACATGGACACCATATAAAGTGTACCGCGTCCCCTCGCTGCGCTCGCCATGCTTCGGGCACGGAGCCTCGCTGTGCTCGGCACACTATTATATTCCCCCTGCAGGTCCACTGGGATGGTAAAGTATGAACAAGTCGGTTTCAATGAAAAAAATCATGAAAAACTCATGTCGGTATTTTGACCTGTCGACATTTTACATGTCGGTATTTTGACCTTGTCGGTATTTTAAATGTCGGTATTTTGTCCATGTCGGGATTTTGACCTTGTCGGGATTTGGACCATCGGTCAATTGGTGTCGGGATTTTGAACCTCGGGATTTTGATTAGAGATGAGCGCCTGAAATTTTTCGGGTTTTGTGTTTTGGTTTTGGGTTCGGTTCCGCGGCCGTGTTTTGGGTTCGAACGCGTTTTGGCAAAACCTCACCGAATTTTTTTTGTCGGATTCGGGTGTGTTTTGGATTCGGGTGTTTTTTTCAAAAAACACTAAAAAACAGCTTAAATCATAGAATTTGGGGGTCATTTTGATCCCAAAGTATTATTAACCTCAAAAACCATAATTTACACTCATTTTCAGTCTATTCTGAATACCTCACACCTCACAATATTATTTTTAGTCCTAAAATTTGCACCGAGGTCGCTGTGTGAGTAAGATAAGCGACCCTAGTGGCCGACACAAACACCGGGCCCATCTAGGAGTGGCACTGCAGTGTCACGCAGGATGTCCCTTCCAAAAAACCCTCCCCAAACAGCACATGACGCAAAGAAAAAAAGAGGCGCAATGAGGTAGCTGTGTGAGTAAGATTAGCGACCCTAGTGGCCGACACAAACACCGGGCCCATCTAGGAGTGGCACTGCAGTGTCACGCAGGATGTCCCTTCCAAAAAACCCTCCCCAAACAGCACATGACGCAAAGAAAAAAAGAGGCGCAATGAGGTAGCTGACTGTGTGAGTAAGATTAGCGACCCTAGTGGCCGACACAAACACCGGGCCCATCTAGGAGTGGCACTGCAGTGTCACGCAGGATGTCCCTTCCAAAAAACCCTCCCCAATCAGCACATGATGCAAAGAAAAAGAAAAGAAAAAAGAGGTGCAAGATGGAATTGTCCTTGGGCCCTCCCACCCACCCTTATGTTGTATAAACAAAACAGGACATGCACACTTTAACCAACCCATCATTTCAGTGACAGGGTCTGCCACACGACTGTGACTGATATGACGGGTTGGTTTGGACCCCCCCCAAAAAAGAAGCAATTAATCTCTCCTTGCACAAACTGGCTCTACAGAGGCAAGATGTCCACCTCATCTTCACCCTCCGATATATCACCGTGTACATCCCCCTCCTCACAGATTATCAATTCGTCCCCACTGGAATCCACCATCTCAGCTCCCTGTGTACTTTGTGGAGGCAATTGCTGCTGGTCAATGTCTCCGCGGAGGAATTGATTATAATTCATTTTAATGAACATCATCTTCTCCACATTTTCTGGATGTAACCTCGTACGCCGATTGCTGACAAGGTGAGCGGCGGCACTAAACACTCTTTCGGAGTACACACTTGTGGGAGGGCAACTTAGGTAGAATAAAGCCAGTTTGTGCAAGGGCCTCCAAATTGCCTCTTTTTCCTGCCAGTATAAGTACGGACTGTGTGACGTGCCTACTTGGATGCGGTCACTCATATAATCCTCCACCATTCTATCAATGTTGAGAGAATCATATGCAGTGACAGTAGACGACATGTCCGTAATCGTTGTCAGGTCCTTCAGTCCGGACCAGATGTCAGCATCAGCAGTCGCTCCAGACTGCCCTGCATCACCGCCAGCGGGTGGGCTCGGAATTCTGAGCCTTTTCCTCGCACCCCCAGTTGCGGGAGAATGTGAAGGAGGAGATGTTGACAGGTCGCGTTCCGCTTGACTTGACAATTTTGTCACCAGCAGGTCTTTCAACCCCAGCAGACCTGTGTCTGCCGGAAAGAGAGATCCAAGGTAGGCTTTAAATCTAGGATCGAGCACGGTGGCCAAAATGTAGTGCTCTGATTTCAACAGATTGACCACCCGTGAATCCTTGTTAAGCGAATTAAGGGCTGCATCCACAAGTCCCACATGCCTAGCGGAATCGCTCCCTTTTAGCTCCTTCTTCAATGCCTCCAGCTTCTTCTGCAAAAGCCTGATGAGGGGAATGACCTGACTCAGGCTGGCAGTGTCTGAACTGACTTCACGTGTGGCAAGTTCAAAGGGCATCAGAACCTTGCACAACGTTGAAATCATTCTCCACTGCACTTGAGACAGGTGCATTCCACCTACTATATCGTGCTCAATTGTATAGGCTTGAATGGCCTTTTGCTGCTCCTCCAACCTCTGAAGCATATAGAGGGTTGAATTCCACCTCGTTACCACTTCTTGCTTCAGATGATGGCAGGGCTGGTTCAGTAGTTTTTGGTGGTGCTCCAGTTTTCTGTACGTGGTGCCTGTACGCCAAAAGTGTCCCGCAATTCTTCTGGCCACCGACAGCATCTCTTGCACGCCCCTGTCGTTTTTTAAAAAATTCTGCACCACCAAATTCAAGGTATGTGCAAAACATGGGACGTGCTGGAATTGGCCCAGATTTAATGCACACACAATATTGCTGGCGTTGTCCGATGCCACAAATCCACAGGAGAGTCCAATTGGGGTAAGCCATTCCGCGATGATCTTCCTCAGTTGCCGTAAGAGGTTTTCAGCTGTGTGCGTATTCTGGAAAGCGGTGATACAAAGCGTAGCCTGCCTAGGAAAGAGTTGGCGTTTGCGAGATGCTGCTACTGGTGCCGCCGCTGCTGTTCTTGCGGCGGGAGTCCATACATCTACCCAGTGGGCTGTCACAGTCATATAGTCCTGACCCTGCCCTGCTCCACTTGTCCACATGTCCGTGGTTAAGTGGACATTGGGTACAGCTGCATTTTTTAGGACACTGGTGACTCTTTTTCTGAGGTCTGTGTACATTTTCGGTATCGCCTGCCTAGAGAAATGGAACCTAGATGGTATTTGGTACCGGGGACACAGTACCTCCAACAAGTCTCTAGTTGGCTCTGCAGTAATGATGGATACCGGAACCACGTTTCTCACCACCCAGGATGCCAAGGCCTCAGTTATCCGCTTTGCAGTAGGATGACTGCTGTGATATTTCATCTTCCTCGCAAAGGACTGTTGAACAGTCAATTGCTTACTGGAAGTAGTACAAGTGGGCTTACGACTTCCCCTCTGGGATGACCATCGACTCCCAGCGGCAACAACAGCAGCGCCAGCAGCAGTAGGCGTTACACGCAAGGATGCATCGGAGGAATCCCAGGCAGGAGAGGACTCGTCAGAATTGCCAGTGACATGGCCTGCAGGACTATTGGCATTCCTGGGGAAGGAGGAAATTGACACTGAGGGAGTTGGTGGGGTGGTTTGCGTGAGCTTGGTTACAAGAGGAAGGGATTTACTGGTCAGTGGACTGCTTCCGCTGTCACCCAAAGTTTTTGAACTTGTCACTGACTTATTATGAATGCGCTGCAGGTGACGTATAAGGGAGGATGTTCCGAGGTGGTTAACGTCCTTACCCCTACTTATTACAGCTTGACAAAGGGAACACACGGCTTGACACCTGTTGTCCGCATTTCTGGTGAAATACCTCCACACCGAAGAGCTGATTTTTTTGGTATTTTCACCTGGCATGTCAACGGCCATATTCCTCCCACGGACAACAGGTGTCTCCCCGGGTGCCTGACTTAAACAAACCACCTCACCATCAGAATCCTCCTGGTCAATTTCCTCCCCAGCGCCAGCAACACCCATATCCTCCTCATCCTGGTGTACTTCAACACTGACATCTTCAATCTGACTATCAGGAACTGGACTGCGGGTGCTCCTTCCAGCACTTGCAGGGGGCGTGCAAATGGTGGAAGGCGCATGCTCTTCACGTCCAGTGTTGGGAAGGTCAGGCATCGCAACCGACACAATTGGACTCTCCTTGTGGATTTGGGATTTCGAAGAATGCACAGTTCTTTGCTGTGCTGCTTTTGCCAGCTTGAGTCTTTTCATTTTTCTAGCGAGAGGCTGAGTGCTTCCATCCTCATGTGAAGCTGAACCACTAGCCATGAACATAGGCCAGGGCCTCCGCCGTTCCTTGCCACTCCGTGTGGTAAATGGCATATTGGCAAGTTTACGCTTCTCCTCCGACAATTTTATTTTAGGTTTTGGAGTCCTTTTTTTACTGATATTTGGTGTTTTGGATTTGACATGCTCTGTACTATGACATTGGGCATCGGCCTTGGCAGACGACGTTGCTGGCATTTCATCGTCTCGGCCATGACTAGTGGCAACAGCTTCAGCACGAGGTGGAAGTGGATCTTGATCTTTCCCTAATTTTGGAACCTCAACATTTTTGTTCTCCATATTTTAATAGGCACAACTAAAAGGCACCTCAGGTAAACAATGGAGATGGATGGATTGGATACTAGTATACAATTATGGACGGGCTGCCGAGTGCCGACACAGAGGTAGCCACAGCCGTGAACTACCGCACTGTACTGTGTCTGCTGCTAATATATAGACTGGTTGATAAAGAGATAGTATACTCGTAACTAGTATGTATGTATAAAGAAAGAAAAAAAAAACCACGGTTAGGTGGTATATACAATTATGGACGGGCTGCCGAGTGCCGACACAGAGGTAGCCACAGCCGTGAACTACCGCACTGTACTGTGTCTGCTGCTAATATATAGACTGGTTGATAAAGAGATAGTATACTCGTAACTAGTATGTATGTATAAAGAAAGAAAAAAAAACCACGGTTAGGTGGTATATACAATTATGGACGGGCTGTCGAGTGCCGACACAGAGGTAGCCACAGCCGTGAACTACCGCACTGTACTGTGTCTGCTGCTAATATATAGACTGGTTGATAAAGAGATAGTATACTCGTAACTAGTATGTATGTATAAAGAAAGAAAAAAAAACCACGGTTAGGTGGTATATACAATTATGGACGGGCTGCCGAGTGCCGACACAGAGGTAGCCACAGCCGTGAACTACCGCACTGTACTGTGTCTGCTGCTAATATATAGACTGGTTGATAAAGAGATAGTATACTCGTAACTAGTATGTATGTATAAAGAAAGAAAAAAAAACCACGGTTAGGTGGTATATACAATTATGGACGGGCTGTCGAGTGCCGACACAGAGGTAGCCACAGCCGTGAACTACCGCACTGTACTGTGTCTGCTGCTAATATATAGACTGGTTGATAAAGAGATAGTATACTCGTAACTAGTATGTATGTATAAAGAAAGAAAAAAAAACCACGGTTAGGTGGTATATACAATTATGGACGGGCTGCCGAGTGCCGACACAGAGGTAGCCACAGCCGTGAACTACCGCACTGTACTGTGTCTGCTGCTAATATATAGACTGGTTGATAAAGAGATAGTATACTCGTAACTAGTATGTATGTATAAAGAAAGAAAAAAAAACCACGGTTAGGTGGTATATACAATTATGGACGGGCTGTCGAGTGCCGACACAGAGGTAGCCACAGCCGTGAACTACCGCACTGTACTGTGTCTGCTGCTAATATATAGACTGGTTGATAAAGAGATAGTATACTCGTAACTAGTATGTATGTATAAAGAAAGAAAAAAAAACCACGGTTAGGTGGTATATACAATTATGGACGGGCTGCCGAGTGCCGACACAGAGGTAGCCACAGCCGTGAACTACCGCACTGTACTGTGTCTGCTGCTAATATATAGACTGGTTGATAAAGAGATAGTATACTTGTAACTAGTATGTATGTATAAAGAAAGAAAAAAAAACCACGGTTAGGTGGTATATACAATTATGGACGGGCTGTCGAGTGCCGACACAGAGGTAGCCACAGCCGTGAACTACCGCACTGTACTGTGTCTGCTGCTAATATATAGACTGGTTGATAAAGAGATAGTATACTCGTAACTAGTATGTATGTATAAAGAAAGAAAAAAAAACCACGGTTAGGTGGTATATACAATTATGGACGGGCTGCCGAGTGCCGACACAGAGGTAGCCACAGCCGTGAACTACCGCACTGTACTGTGTCTGCTGCTAATATAGACTGGTTGATAAAGAGATAGTATACTCGTAACTAGTATGTATGTATAAAGAAAGAAAAAAAAAACCACGGTTAGGTGGTATATACAATTATGGACGGGCTGCCGAGTGCCGACACAGAGGTAGCCACAGCCGTGAACTACCGCACTGTACTGTGTCTGCTGCTAATATATAGACTGGTTGATAAAGAGATAGTATACTCGTAACTAGTATGTATGTATAAAGAAAGAAAAAAAAACCACGGTTAGGTGGTATATACAATTATGGACGGGCTGCCGAGTGCCGACACAGAGGTAGCCACAGCCATGAACTACCGCACTGTACTGTGTCTGCTGCTAATATAGACTGGTTGATAAAGAGATAGTATACTCGTAACTAGTATGTATGTATAAAGAAAGAAAAAAAAACCACGGTTAGGTGGTATATACAATTATGGACGGGCTGCCGAGTGCCGACACAGAGGTAGCCACAGCCGTGAACTACCGCACTGTACTGTGTCTGCTGCTAATATATAGACTGGTTGATAAAGAGATAGTATACTCGTAACTAGAATGTATGTATAAAGAAAGAAAAAAAAACCACGGTTAGGTGGTATATACAATTATGGACGGGCTGCCGAGTGCCGACACAGAGGTAGCCACAGCCGTGAACTACCGCACTGTACTGTCTGCTGCTAATATATAGACTGGTTGATAAAGAGATAGTATACTCGTAACTAGTATGTATGTATAAAGAAAGAAAAAAAAACCACGGTTAGGTGGTATATACAATTATGGACGGGCTGCCGAGTGCCGACACAGAGGTAGCCACAGCCGTGAACTACCGCACTGTACTGTGTCTGCTGCTAATATAGACTGGTTGATAAAGAGATAGTATACTCGTAACTAGTATGTATGTATAAAGAAAGAAAAAAAAACCACGGTTAGGTGGTATATACAATTATGGACGGGCTGCCGAGTGCCGACACAGAGGTAGCCACAGCCGTGAACTACCGCACTGTACTGTGTCTGCTGCTAATATATAGACTGGTTGATAAAGAGATAGTATACTCGTAACTAGTATGTATGTATAAAGAAAGAAAAAAAAACCACGGTTAGGTGGTATATACAATTATGGACGGGCTGCCGAGTGCCGACACAGAGGTAGCCACAGCCGTGAACTACCGCACTGTACTGTGTCTGCTGCTAATATAGACTGGTTGATAAAGAGATAGTATACTCGTAACTAGTATGTATGTATAAAGAAAGAAAAAAAAACCACGGTTAGGTGGTATATACAATTATGGACGGGCTGCCGAGTGCCGACACAGAGGTAGCCACAGCCGTGAACTACCGCACTGTACTGTGTCTGCTGCTAATATATAGACTGGTTGATAAAGAGATAGTATACTCGTAACTAGTATGTATGTATAAAGAAAGAAAAAAAAACCACGGTTAGGTGGTATATACAATTATGGACGGGCTGCCGAGTGCCGACACAGAGGTAGCCACAGCCGTGAACTACCGCACTGTACTGTCTGCTGCTAATATATAGACTGGTTGATAAAGAGATAGTATACTCGTAACTAGTATGTATGTATAAAGAAAGAAAAAAAAACCACGGTTAGGTGGTATATACAATTATGGACGGGCTGCCGAGTGCCGACACAGAGGTAGCCACAGCTGTGAACTACCGCACTGTACTGTGTCTGCTGCTAATATAGACTGGTTGATAAAGAGATAGTATACTCGTAACTAGTATGTATGTATAAAGAAAGAAAAAAAAACCACGGTTAGGTGGTATATACAATTATGGACGGGCTGCCGAGTGCCGACACAGAGGTAGCCACAGCCGTGAACTACCGCACTGTACTGTGTCTGCTGCTAATATAGACTGGTTGATAAAGAGATAGTATACTACTAATATTATATATACTGGTGGTCAGGTCACTGGTCACTAGTCACACTGGCAGTGGCACTCCTGCAGCAAAAGTGTGCACTGTTTAATTTTAATATAATATTATGTACTCCTGGCTCCTGCTATAACCTATAACTGGCACTGCAGTAGTGCTCCCCAGTCTCCCCCACAATTATAAGCTGTGTGAGCTGAGCAGTCAGACAGATATATATAATATTATATATAGATAATAGATGATGCAGCACACTGGCCTGAGCCTGAGCAGTGCACACAGATATGGTATGTGACTGACTGAGTCACTGTGTGTATCGCTTTTTTCAGGCAGAGAACGGATATATTAAATAAACTGCACTGTGTGTCTGGTGGTCACTCACTATATAATATATTATGTACTCCTGGCTCCTGCTATAACCTATAACTGGCACTGCAGTAGTGCTCCCCAGTCTCCCCCACAATTATAAGCTGTGTGAGCTGAGCAGTCAGACAGATATATATAATATTATATATAGATAATAGATGATGCAGCACACTGGCCTGAGCCTGAGCAGTGCACACAGATATGGTATGTGACTGAGTCACTGTGTGCTGTGTATCGCTTTTTTCAGGCAGAGAACGGATTATAAATAAAACTGGTGGTCACTATCAGCAAAACTCTGCACTGTACTGAGTACTCCTAATGCTCCCCAAAATTAGTAAATCAAGTGTCTCTCTAATCTATTCTAAACGGAGAGGACGCCAGCCACGTCCTCTCCCTATCAATCTCAATGCACGTGTGAAAATGGCGGCGACGCGCGGCTCCTTATATAGAATCCGAGTCTCGCGATAGAATCCGAGCCTCGCGAGAATCCGACAGCGTCATGATGACGTTCGGGCGCGCTCGGGTTAACCGAGCAAGGCGGGAAGATCCGAGTCGCTCGGACCCGTGAAAAAAAACATGAAGTTCTGGCGGGTTCGGATTCAGAGAAACCGAACCCGCTCATCTCTAATTTTGATTGGAGGTAAACTGACTGCATCCCGTCCCAGGTGCAGGGAGAATCACCTTTTTAGTTAACCGTGACAGGGCACTGTCCAAAACCGGGGGTGACTCCCATCTTTTCCTGTCCTATGCCGGGAAAGGATAAGCAACCTGAATTCTTTTGGGAATCTGAAATTTCTTTTCAGGGTTTGCCCAAACTCCCTCAAAAACAGGATTTTAATACCTACCGGTAAATCCTTTTCTCCTAATCCGTAGAGGATGCTGGGGTCCATTTCATGACCATGGGGTATAGACGGTTCCGCAGGAGCCATGGGCACTTTAAGACTTTTCAAGGGTGTGAACTGGCTCCTCCCTCTATGCCCCTCCTCCAGACCTCAGTTATAGGAACTGTGCCCAGGGAGACGGACATTTTGAGGAAAGGATTTACTTTTATACTAATGGTGAGATTCATACCAGCTCACACCTCAGCCATGCCGCACAATATGGCATTCAACATAACACACGCCAACAGGCATGAACCATTTAAAGCAACATGCTGAAAACAAATGTAACACACTTGTGTAACTAACTGAACAAAACTGCAGGTAAAGTACGCACTGGGGAGGGTGCCCAGCATCCTCTACGGACTAGGAGAAAAGGATTTACCGGTAGGTATTAAAATCCTGTTTTCTCATATGTCCTAGAGGATGCTGGGGTCCATTTCATGACCATGGGGTTTATACCAAAGCTCCAGGACGGGCAGGAGAGTGCGGATGACCTTGCAGCACCGATTGACCAAACTTGAGGTCCTCATCTGCCAAAGTGTCAAACTTATAAAATTTAGCAAAAGTGTTTGACCCTGACCAAGTAGCTGCTTGGTCAGGGCCATGGGTCCAGGCGAGTTTGAATCCAGATTTGACTGAAAAGTTTCAGACGTGCTCCCACCCGAGCGGACTCCCGCAAGGGAGCCCCAGCGTCAATCTGCAGATTTGGCAGAAGCAGGGGTGGACTTCTGCTCCTGTTTTCCGGGAGACGCTGCGTATTTCTTTCCTTTTCCCATTCCCCTACCTGCAAAAAAGGGGAAACCTTTGGCCTTTTTGTATTTGTTGGCCGAAAGGACTGCATGTGAGTGTGATGTGTCTTTTTCGCCGGTGTAGGAGCATAAGGCAAGAATGTCGACTTACCTGCGGTAGCCGCCGAGACTAATGCATCCAGCCCATCACCAAACAAGGCCTCACCTTTATACGGGAGAGCCTCCATATTTCTTTTGGACTCTGCATCAGCATTCCACTGGCGAATCCACAACGCTCTCCGAGCCGATACTGCCATGGTAGCAGTTCTTGATTCCAAGAGACCAATATATTTCATGGTTTCTAGTACGTACGCAGTAGCGTCTTTGATATGACCTAACGTTAGGAGTATCTCGTCTCCATCTATTGTGTCAATTTCTAATGACAAGTTTTCTGACCACTTCTCAATAGCACTACTCACCCACGCCCAGACAATGGTAGGCCTGAGTAGTGTCCCATTGGCCACATCAATAGATCACCTTACTCTCTTGCGCCTGTCGGCTCCTTAAGTGAAGCCATTCTAGGCGCAGGGAGAAACACCTTTTCTCTTTTATGACAGGGCCCTGTCTAAAATGCGGGTGACTCCCACCTTTTGGAAAAAGGTAAGCTGCCTGAATTCCTTTTGGGAATCTGAAATTTCTTTTCAGGTTAAATCAGACTCCCTCCAAGAGACTGTTCAACTCCTGAGGTGGAGGGAAAATTACATTACTTCTTTACTAAAGTAAACCCTCTCCTTGTGGTAAAAGAGGGGCTTCGGAACTTCTAACACCACCTTTATAGCTAAAACATGTTTTGAATGCTTTTTTTGCTAATTTAGGACCTAGTCCCCTGGAATCACTAGTGTCGACACAGGAAACAGAGTCCGTGTCGGTATCATTTTGCACTATGCAAATTTGTATGTGACCCAGAGGGGTCCCTGTGGATGAAAGGCAGAACTATTAAAAATCACATCTTCAACAGATTATATTCAGTTTTCTGTATGAGATTCAGTAGTGATTCACACTATCATGTAACCTTTCACCCAGTCAGGCTCTTGGTGTCATATTACACCTCTGTGTCTCTAACATGTGCACAACCACACCACAGACACTCCGGGACTTATAGGGGACAGACCCACAGTAAAATCTGTCAGAGGGACACAGATAGGATTTGCCAGTTCACAACCCAGTGCCAGTAACACAATGTCTGTGAACACAAAATGCCCACTGACATGCAGCGCTTTTATAATGCTAATCACACAATTATATAGCACCAAATTCACTGTGGCCCCCCCTGTTTTGTACCCTGACACTTGTGCAATAGTGGAGGAGGACCAGCATTGTCTCTGCAGCCTGAGGAGAGAGAAAATGGCTGACTGAGGGGGAAGCTCCACTCTTCAATGGCGTGTTTCTCCTCAGCTTTTATGAGGTAATTTTTTATACTGGCAGTGGTAGGACTGTGCCTCAGCAACTTATGCCCCTTATTTATGCCAGTTTCCATAGGTTTCATGCTGCCCAGGGCGCCCCCCTCCCCCCCGTGCGCCCTGCACCCTGCAGTGCCTGTGTATGTGTGGGCAACATGGCGCGCTGCGCTTCTGTAAGCCGACCGGTAACTTTAGCCGTCACTTTCTTGATTGAAGATCTGTCTTCTAACACTCACCTATCTTCTGACTTCTGGCTCTGTGAGGGGGGTGACGGCGTGCTGTGGGAGTGAGCATCTAGGCACGGCTAGCGTTCAGTTCCCTTCAGGAGCTAATGGTGTCCTGTCAGCCAGAAGCAGAGCCATGAAACTCTTTAGGAAGTTGGTTCCTACTTCTGCCCCCTCAGTACCACAAAGCAGGGAGACTGTTGCCAGCAGTTCTCCCTGAAAATAAAAAACCTAACATAAGTCTTTTCAGAGAAACTCAGTAGAGCTCCTCTGGAGTGCCTCAGGTCTGCCTGGGCACATTTCTAAAACTGAGGTTTGGAGGAGGGGCATAGAGGGAGTAGCCAGTTCACCCCCTTGAAAAGTCTTAAAGTGCCCATGGCTCCTGCGGAACCGTCTATACGCCATGGTCATGAAATGGACCCCAGCATCCTCTAGGACGTATGAGACAATAGTATTTAGCTCGTGAGAAGGGGGGTAGAGTTACATTCACTTTCTTTTCCTCATAAAATTAAGCCTTCTCCTGAGGTACAGGAGGGGCTTCCGTAACTTCCAAGAATTCCTTTATAGCAACAATCATGTATTGAATGCTTTTCGACAATTTAGGATCTATTACCCTGGAATCTCTATCGTCGACACAGGGATCTGAGTCCATGTCGGTATCAGTTTGTACAATCTGAGCAAAAGGTCTTTTGTGTGACCCAGAGGGGTCGCCCGTGGATGACAAGGCAGAACTATGAAAAATCACATCTTCTACTGATTTTCTCCAGCTTTCTGCATGAGAATCAGACTTATCTAATCTCTTACTGATATGATTCACACTATCACGTAATTCTTTCACCCATTCAGGCTTGTAGTGTGCCGGCAGAGCCACCACATTACAACTCTGTGTCCCTAAAATGTCTCCCTCAGGTTAAGAGCTCCCTGCTTCAGACATGTCACACACGTGCACAACCACACCACAGACACTCCGGGACTTATAGGGGACAGACCCACAGTAAAATCTGTTAGAAGGAGACAGATAGGATTTGCCAGTTACAACTCAGCGCCAGTAATAATAATATCTGTGAACACAAAATGCCCACAGACCTGCAGCGCTTTTATAATGATATTATCACACAATATATAGCATCAAAATTCACTGTGCTCCCCCTGTTTTTCACCCTGATACTTGGTTCAGCAGTGGAGAAGGACCAGCGTTCTTCTCTGCAGCCTGGAGGGAGAGAAAATGGTGCTGAGCAGTGTGCTGGCCGACTGAGGAGGAAGCCCCGCCCCCCGTAATGGCGCGTTTCCCCTCAGATTCTTAGATACTGATATTTATACTGGCGGGGGTAGGACTGTGCCTCAACATCTTATGCCCTTTATTAGTGCCAGTTTAGTAGGTTTCATGCTGCTCAGGGCGCTCCCCCCCCCCCCCCCCCCCGGGCCTGTGTGTGTGGGTAGCATGGCGCGCAGCGCTCCCGCCCGCTGTGCGGTACCTTTTAGCCATCACGATGGCTGAAGATTCTTTTCTCTCACACTCACCTGTCTTCTGACTTCTGGCTCTGTTAGGGCTGTGACGGCGGGCTGTGGGAGTGAGCACATAGCCGCAGCTAGCGTTCAGTACCCTTCAGGAGCTATGTCCTGTCAGCCAGAAGCAGAGCCATGAAATTATTCAGGAAGTTGGTTCGTACTTCTGCCCCCTCAGTCCCACGAAGCAGGGAGACTGTTGCCAGCAGTCCTCCCTGAAAATAAAAAACCTAACATAAGTCTTTCAGAGAAACTCAGTAGAGCTCCTCTGGAGTGCATCCAGTCTGCCTGGGCACATTTTCTAAACTGAGGTCTGGAGGAGGGGCATAGAGGGAGGAGCCAGTTCACACCCTTGAAAAGTCTTAAAGTGCCCATGGCTCCTGCGGAACCGTCTATACCCCATGGTACTGAAGTGGACACCACCATCCTCTAGGACGTATGAGAAACCACAGGTTTTGGGCTTGGGGTCGGGATGCCCACAGTCATATGACCGACAGCTGCATCCTGACACTGAAGATCCTGACACCGGAAGGGGTATTTTAACCCCCCCTCCACGCCCCCCACCTCCTCTATCCTAACCCTCTGGGGGTAGCGGCATCCCAACCACCAGAATGCCGAACGCATCCCTTTGGCTTATGTTTATGTCTGAAAGTGGTATAATTAGGGGGTCACCCGGGTGTTCCTGGAAAGTGAGCAGGTATAGTTCAATAATACCCCTTTCACACTGCCAATGACTGATCCCACCAGGGAATTGGAAACGGGTCCTTCCCAGGTGGGATCCGGCATTGGACCCTAACTGCTGGGTTCTTGACTTCCAAAGCTTCCCAGCTTCCATAGTGGCAGGGGAGAGGAGCCGTTGCTGGGAGATGAGCTCATCTGCCTCTCCCTATCCAGTGAACGGGTCCCCGGGCTGCATCGACCCGGCAACCCGCTCATGCTGCCACTAACCCGGTATTCAGCCTGCTTTATTCCTGGGTTGAATTACAGAGTCAGGCGACCCAGGAATTCGACCATGGCCCTTTCACACCACACACCAACCCGTGTCGACCCGACAATATGCCGTGTCGATACCGGGTTATTTGAGCGGTGTGAAAGGTGTATAAATGTGTTCAGATGCAGGCCTACAGGGTCACACAGGAAAGTGCTAAGTTAATAAAAATAAGATTTTAAACCTACCGGTAAATCTATTTCTCCTAGTCCGTAGAGGATGCTGGGGACTCCGTAAGGACCATGGGGTATAGACGGGCTCCGCAGGAGATAGGGCACCTAAAAAGAACTTTGACTATGGGTGTGCACTGGCTCCTCCCTCTATGCCCCTTCTCCAGACCTCAGTTAGAGAACTGTGCCCAGAGGAGATGGACAATACAAGGAAGGTTTTAGCAATCCAAGCGCAAGATTCATACCAGCCCA
The DNA here is from genome assembly GCF_028390025.1 of Pseudophryne corroboree. NCBI lineage: Eukaryota > Metazoa > Chordata > Amphibia > Anura > Myobatrachidae > Pseudophryne > Pseudophryne corroboree. The sequence continues at coordinate 150,574,015 of NC_086446.1, read as the reverse complement.
CACCAATCATACCATGTAACCTGGAACATACATAACCAGTTAACAGTATGAACAAACGACAATAATGGTCCAAGACCGATGTCAACTGTAACATAACCCTTATGTAAGCAACAACTATATACAAGTCTTGCAGAGTTTCCGCACTGGGATGGGCGCCCAGCATCCTCTACGGACTAGGAGAAATAGATTTACCGGTAGGTTTAAAATCTTATTTTCTCTTACGCCCTAGAGGATGCTGGGGACTCCGTAAGGACCATGGGGTTTATACCAAAGCATCCAATCGGGCGGGAGAGTGCGAATGACTCTGCAGCACCGACTGAGCAAACGCTAGGTCCTCATCAGCCAGGGTATCAAACTTGTAGAATTAAGCAAAAGTGTTTGACCTCGACCACGTCGTCGCTCGGCAAAGTTGTAAAGCCGAGACGCCTCGGGCAGCCGCCCAAGAAGAGCCCACCTTCAAAGTGGAATGGGCCTTAACCGAATTTGGTACCGGCAATCCAGCCGTAGAGTGAGCCTGCTGAATCGTATTACAGATCCAGCGAGCAATAGTCTGCTTCGAAGCAGGAGCGCCAATCTTATTGGCCGTATACAGGACAAACAGAGCCTCTGTTTTCCTAATTTTAGCCGTCCTGGCTACATAAATTTTTAAGGCCCTGACTACGTCCAGGGATCTTGAATCCTCCAGGTCACCAGTAGCCACAGGCACCACAATAGGTTGATTCATATGGAACGACGAAACCACTTTGGGCAAAAATTGCGGACATGTCCTCAATTCAGCTCGATCCACATGAAAATCAAGTAGGGGCTCTTGTGTGATAGAGCCGCCAATTCTGACACTCACCTTGCTGATGCTAAGGCCAACAACATTACCACCTTCCAGGTAAGAAATTTCAATTCCACCTTGTTAAGCGGTTCAAACCAGTGTGATTGTAGGAACTGCAACACCACGTTCAGGTCCCATGGTGCCACTGGAGGCACAAAATGGGGCTGGATGTGCAGCACCCCCTTTACAAACGTCTGGACTTCTGGGAGAGAAGCCAATTCCTTCTGAAAGAAAATCGAGAGGGCCGAAACCTGTACCTTAACCGAGCCTAATTTCAGGCCCATATCCACTCCTGTCTGTAGGAAGTGGAGAAAACGACCCAAATGAAAATCTGCCGTAGGCGCATTCTTGGTCTCACACCAAGACACATACTTTCGCCAGATACGGTGATAGTGCTTTACCGTCACCTCCTTCCTAGCCTTTATTAAAGTAGGGATGACCTCTTCCAGAATCCCCTTTTTTGCTAGGATTCAGCGTTCAACCGCCATGCCGTCAAACGTAACCGCGGTAAGTCTTGAAATACACAGGGCCCCTGCTGCAACAGGTCTTCCCTCAGAGGAAGAGGCCAGGGGTCTCCTGTGAGCATCTCCTGTAGAGCCGAGTACCAAGCCCTTCGAGGCCAGTCTGGGACAATGAGTTTTGTCTGTACTCTTCTTCGTCTTATGATCCTCAACACTTTCGTGATGAGGGGAAGAGGAGGGAACACGTAGACCGAGTCGAACACCCACGGTGTTACCAGTGCGTCTACTGCTACTGCCTGAGGGTCCCGAGACCTGGCGCAATACCTCCGAAGTTTTTTGTTGAGGCGTGATGCCATCATGTCTATTTGAGGAGTTCCCCAAAGACGTGTTACGTCTGCAAAGACTTCTTGATGAAGTCCCCACTCTCCTGGATGGAGATCGTGTCTGCTGAGGAAGTCTGCTTCCCAGTTGTCCACTCCCGGAATGAAGACAACCGACAGAGCGCTTACATGATTTTCCGCACAGCGATGGATCCTTGTGGCTTCCGCCATTGCGACTCTGCTTCTTGTCCCGCCTTGGCGGTTCACATGAGCCACTGCTGTGACATTGTCTGATTGAATCAGAACCGGAAGGTTTCGAAGAAAACTCTCCGCTTGTCGAAGGCCGTTGTAAATGGCCCTGAGTTCCAACACATTGATGTGTAGACAGGACTCCTGGTCTGACCAAAGACCCTGAAAAGTCTTTCCCTGTGTGACCGCTCCCCATCCTCAGAGGCTCGCGTCCGTGGTAACCAGGATCCAGTCCTGAATTCCGAACCTGCGACCCTCCAGCAGGTGAGCACTCTGCAACCACCACAGGAGGGACACTCTGGTTCCTGGGGACAGAGTTATTTTCCGATGTAAATGCAGATGGGACCCGGACCACTTGTCCAGAAGGTCCCATTGAAAAGTCCTTGCATGGAACCTTCCGAAGGAAATGGCCTCGTAGGCTGCCACCATTTCCCCCAGAACTCGAGTGCATTGGTGAACTGACACCCTTTTCGGTTTTAGCAGGTCTCTGACTATGTTCTGGATGTCTTGGGCTTTCTCTATTGGGAGGAAGACCTTCATGTGTTCCGTATCCAGTATCATACCTAGGAAGGGTAGACGAGTTGTCGGAATCAACTGTGACTTCGGTAGATTTAGAATCCAACCATGTTGCTGGAGCACTCTCAGAGAGAGAAACCTTCAGGCCTTAATGAGTATATTAATTATAGTGTATTTTTGTGAAAACCACTCCACTCCCAGGCTCATATAGCCATACTATGACCGCTACCCTCTAATAACTCCCTTCCTCTTCCCTCCCCATTAAATTCCCCCACCACCACCCCATCTCCCCTTGTTTTCTTTGCCCTTTAACTCCACCCACCCCAACCCCACAAACCCCCCCTTTTTTTTTTCCTCCACACTCAAAGCCCCTTCCTCTTCCCTCCCCATTATTCCCATCCAAATTTTCATTTTCCTTTGCATCTACAACCCTTACCTAGGGCTATTATCACCCCTTCCCCCCTTCACCCCATAACATTTTGCATATTCCCTTTCCTCACATACAGCATCACGTGTCCTCTGCACCATTACCTCCGCATCCATTTGTATTTGGCCAATCTCTCAAGCACACCACATCCAATCGATGTATGCACACCCGTTCACAGACAGTATCCCACTTCAGCCCATTAAAATGGCTGAACACACATGGCTCACTTTCACTTAATATCAATCTTTATAGAAGCCGCAGTTATCTTCCACCAGTCTCTTTTCTTCCCTCTTTCCAGTCCAACGCTTTTCCCCCCCCAACCCCCCACCCCCCCCCTGCCCCATTTGATTGGCACATCCAGTTTCTGTCTCTCCGTTACCCCTACCAGGCTATTAGGTTGTTTTAACATCATGCTGTACCCCAATTTAGCTTCATCTGCCTTATACTTAATTATAGTACATGATGTACTTCTGATATCCATTTGTTTATTTGATTTCATTTTTTTCATTATTTTGTTCATTTTTTTCATTCATTTTTTTCATTATCTAAAAAATTCTCCGTATTATACGCAATTGTGAAACACCTGCATTCATGATACTTTATGTCTCTTAGAGGAGACACTTCACTGATATTCCATTAGCATCTTTCAAATTTCTGCACTAATTAACTATATATTCAGTTAATGTTATCATATATTATTTGCTAGCAAATAGCACTAAGTGTGTATATAATTATATACAGACTTATATACAAATATATACTCTTCATTGAGGTTGCGTTTTAATTTTAATTTTGATTCTGTTTTGATCTCTGTTTTTGCATTTTTCCATTTCTTTTATGTGACATCATTTATGGGCCCCCCTGGCAAGCCTTGATTGCATACAATTCACCTCAGAACCTGAGGATATCAACAGCTAATTAAGGGACACCCCCCTTTTCTGATTGGATCCAAACCAACTTCATTTGCGTTAAAAGCCTGCAGGGAACCAGCCCACAACAGGAAGTGATCAAGCCCGGCGGACGGGTGAAACACGTCTTCCGACTTCACCTTTGTCCTGGCTGACTGCAGTAGCGGACGTTCTTCTCATCTACCCGTGTCCCGTGCCTCTCCTGACAGCGCTTCACTTAGGCTGACCGGAGCATCAGACGCCCTCCTTCTCTTCTCCCGCGATGGTCCTGTGTTTTATCCGGCATCACCACCTGTGAACTGAGTAGCGGACCTATTCCTGCACCTGTCTGGGGTTGTACCTGTCTGTCGACATCACCACCTGTGAACTGAGTAGCGGACGTGTTCCTGCACCTGTCTGGCGCTGCCGGGCCGGCGGCACCATTCAGAACAGACTTCAGCAGAGTGGAAGGGGTCACCATATCCAGTTATCGCGGGTAACATCTAAAGTTATTCTACCCGTCACGATCAGTCTGAGACCTGCATAGTTTGGGCACTCATTAACCCCTGCATCCATTATAAATTGACACACTTGTATCTTTACAATTCTAGGTGTTTTTTCAAATCCTATATTTTTCATTTCTCCTCATTTCTATGCCTAATTAGCAATATATGCTGGGATTATTATAGATTGATCTATACATGCGCTCTGATATAGAAATTTACTCAGCACACTGTCTTTTTATTTGCTACAATATTATCTCTGGACTAGTTTCCTGAGTACATTGTATCCCTCACTGAGATTGTATTTTTATACATGATCTATTCAACCCTCTTTTTTCTCCCCCACCTTTCTGTACCTTCCTGCAGCAATACCATTGGATATATTGTCATTTTGCACTGTCTATTCAGAAGAATACCATAACATCCTCTTTAGACATCAAGTACCAATACAGAGATTGCTATGCTATATTTTCTGTTATGCCTAATAACAATCCAGTTGTAATTTTACTATTGGGCGAAGACATTGCACTCGATACCTGATTAATACAATTATAGAGAGGTTCCATTGTGTATTCTTTGCTTCCATCTATACTTAATTTCTCTAACGTCCTAGTGGATGCTGGGGACTCCGTAAGGACCATGGGGAATAGACGGGCTCCGCAGGAGACTGGGCACTCTAAAAGAAAGATTAGGTACTATCTGGTGTGCACTGGCTCCTCCCTCTATGCCCCTCCTCCAGACCTCAGTTAGAATCTGTGCCCGGCCAGAGCTGGGTGCTCCTAGTGGGCTCTCCTGAGCTTACTAGTTAAAATAAGAATTTACTCACCGGTAATTCTATTTCTCGTAGTCCGTAGTGGATGCTGGGGACTCCGTAAGGACCATGGGGAATAGCGGCTCCGCAGGAGACTGGGCACAACTAAGAAAGATTTAGGACTACCTGATGTGCACTGGCTCCTCCCTCTATGCCCCTCCTCCAGACCTCAGTTAGGAAACTGTGCCCGGAAGAGCTGACACAATAAGGAAAGGATTTGGAATCCCGGGTAAGACTCATACCAGCCACACCAATCACACCGTACAACTCGTGATACTATACCCAGTGAACAGTATGAATAACAACTGAGCCTCTCAAACAGATGGCTCCAAACAATAACCCTTTAGTTAGGCAATAACTATATACAAGTATTGCAGACAATCCGCACTTGGGATGGGCGCCCAGCATCCACTACGGACTACGAGAAATAGAATTACCGGTGAGTAAATTCTTATTTTCTCTGACGTCCTAGTGGATGCTGGGGACTCCGTAAGGACCATGGGGATTATACCAAAGCTCCCAAACGGGCGGGAGAGTGCGGATGACTCTGCAGCACCGAATGAGCAAACTCCAGGTCCTCCTCAGCCAGGGTATCAAACTTGTAGAATTTAGCAAATGTGTTTGAACCCGACCAAGTAGCAGCTCGGCAAAGTTGTAAAGCCGAGACCCCTCGGGCAGCCGCCCAAGAAGAGCCCACCTTCCTCGTGGAATGGGCTTTTACAGATTTAGGATGCGGCAGTCCAGCCGCAGAATGTGCAAGTTGAATCGTACTACAGATCCAGCGAGCAATAGTCTGCTTTGAAGCAGGAGCACCCAGCTTGTTGGGTGCATACAGGATAAATAGTGAGTCAGTTTTCCTGACTCCAGCCGTCCTGGAAACATAGATTTTCAGGGCCCTGACTACGTCCAGCAACTTGGAATCCTCCAAGTCCTTAGTAGCCGCAGGCACCACAATAGGTTGGTTCAAATGAAAAGCTGATACCACCTTAGGAAGAAATTGGGGACGAGTCCTCAATTCCGCCCTATTCATATGGAAAATCAGATAAGGGCTTTTACATGACAAAGCCGCCAATTCTGACACACGCCTGGCCGAAGCCAAGGCCAACAGCATGACCACTTTCCACGTGAGATATTTTAGTTCCACGGTTTTAAATGGCTCAAACCAATGCGACTTTAGGAAATCCAACACCACGTTGAGATCCCAAGGTGCCACTGGAGGCACAAAAGGGGGCTGAATATGCAGCACTCCTTTAACAAATGTCTGAACTTCAGGCAGTGAAGCCAGTTCTTTTTGGAAGAAAATCGACAGAGACGAAATCTGGACCTTAATGGAACCAAATTTGAGGCCCATAGTCACCCCTGACTGTAGGAAGTGCAGAAATCGACCCAGCTGAAATTCCTCCGTTGGGGCCTTCCTGGCCTCACACCACGCAACATATTTTCGCCATATGCTGTGATAATGGTTTGCGGTCTCCTCCTTCCTAGCTTTAATCAGCGTAGGGATGACAAACGCAGTCGCGGTAAGTCTTGGAACAGAGGGCCCCTGCTGCAGCAGGTCCTGTCTGAGCGGCAGAGGCCATGGTTCCTCTGATATCATTTCTTGAAGTTCTGGGTACCAAGCTCTTCTTTGCCAATCCGGAACAATGATTATAGTTCTTACTCTTCTCCTTCTTATTATCCTCAGTACCTTGGGTATGAGAGGAAGAGGAGGGAACACATATACCGACTGGTACACCCACGGTGTCACTAGAGCGTCCACAGCTATCGCCTGAGGGTCCCTTGACCTGGCGCAATATCTTTTTAGCTTTTTGTTGAGGCGGGACGCCATCATGTCCACCTGTGGCCTTTCCCAACGGTTCACAATCATTTTGAAGACTTCTGGATGAAGTCCCCACTCTCCCGGGTGGAGGTCATGCCTGCTGAGGAAGTCTGCTTCCCAGTTGTCCACTCCCGGAATGAACACTGCTGACAGTGCTAACACGTGATTTTCCGCCCATCTGAGAATCCTTGTGGCTTCTGCCATCGCCATCCTGCTTCTTGTGCCGCCCTGTCGGTTTACATGAGCGACCGCCGTGATGTTGTCTGACTGGATCAGCACTGGCTGGTGTTGAAGCAGGGGTCTTGCCTGACTGAGGGCATTGTAAATGGCCCTTAGTTCCAGAATATTTATGTGTAGGGAAGTCTCTTGGCTTGACCATAGTCCTTGGAAATTTTTTCCCTGTGTGACTGCCCCCCAGCCTCGAAGGCTGGCATCCGTGGTCGCCAGGACCCAGTCCTGTATGCCGAATCTGCGGCCCTCTAGAAGATGAGCACTCTGTAGCCACCACAGCAGAGACACCCTGGTCCTTGGAGACAGGGTTATCAGCCGATGCATCTGAAGATGCGATCCGGACCACTTGTCCAACAGATCCCACTGAAAGATTCTTGCATGGAACCTGCCGAATGGAATTGCTTCGTAAGAAGCTACTATCTTTCCCAGGACTCGCGTACAGTGATGTACCGACACCTGTTTCGGTTTTAGGAGGTCTCTGACTAAAGATGACAGCTCCTTGGCTTTCTCCTCCGGGAGAAACACTTTTTTCTGGTCTGTGTCCAGAACCATCCCCAGGAACAGTAGACGTGTCGTAGGAACCAGCTGTGACTTTAGAATATTCAGAATCCAACCGTGCTGTTGTAGCACCTCCCGAGATAGTGCTACTCCGACCAACAACTGCTCCCTGGACCTCGCCTTTATAAGGAGATCGTCCAAGTACGGGATAATTAAAACTCCCTTTTTCCGAAGGAGTATCATCATTTCGGCCATTACCTTGGTAAATGCCCTCGGTGCCGTGGACAGACCAAACGGCAACGTCTGGAATTGGTAATGACAGTCCTGTACCACAAATCTGAGGTACTCCTGGTGAGGAGGGTAAATGGGGACATGCAGGTAAGCATCCTTGATGTCCAGTGATACCATGTAATCCCCTTCGTCCAGGCTTGCAATCACCGCCCTGAGCGATTCCATCTTGAACTTGAACCTTCTTATATAAGTGTTCAAGGATTTTAAATTTAAAATGGGTCTCACCGAACCGTCCGGTTTCGGTACCACAAACATTGTGGAATAGTAACCCCGTCCTTGTTGAAGGAAGGGTACCTTGACTATCACCTGCTGCGAATACAGCTTGTGAATTGCCTCCAGCACTGCCTCCCTGTCCGAGGGAGCTGTCGGCAAGGCAGATTTGAGGAAACGGCGAGGAGGAGACGTCTCGAATTCCAGCTTGTACCCCTGAGATACTACTTGTAGAATCCAGGGATCCACCCGTGAGCGAGCCCACTGGTCGCTGAAGTTCTTGAGACGGGCCCCCACCGTACCTGGCTCCGCCTGTGGAGCCCCAGCGTCATGCGGTGGACTTAGAGGAAGCGGGGGAGGACTTTTGTTCCTGGGAACTGGCTGTATGTTGCAGCTTTTTCCCTCTACCTCTGCCTCTGGGCAGAAAGGACGCGCCTCTAACCCGCTTGCCTTTCTGGGGCCGAAAGGACTGTACCTGATAATACGGTGCTTTCTTTGGCTGTGAGGGAACATGGGGTAAAAATGTTGACTTCCCAGCTGTCGCTGTGGAAACGAGGTCCGAGAGACCATCCCCAAACAACTCCTCACCCTTGTAAGGCAAAACTTCCATGTGCCTTTTAGAATCTGCTCTCCTGTCCACTGCCGAGTCCACAATTCTCTCCTGGCAGAAATGGACATTGCGTTTATTCTAGATGCCAGCCGGCAAATATCCCTCTGTGCATCTCTCATGTATAAGACTGCGTCTTTAATATGCTCTATGGTTAGCAATATAGTGTCCCTGTCTAGGGTATCAATGTTTTCCGACAGGGAATCTGACCACGCAGCTGCAGCACTGCACATTCATGCTGAAGCAATAGCTGGTCTCAGTATAATGCCTGAGTGTGTATATACAGACTTCAGGATAGCCTCCTGCTTTCTATCCGCAGGCTCCTTTAGGGCGGCCGTGTCCGGAGACGGTAGAGCCACCTTTTTTGACAGACGTGTGAGCGCTTTATCCACCCTAGGGGATGTCTCCCAACGTGACCTGTCCTCTGGCGGGAAAGGGTACGCCATTAGTAACTTTTTAGAAATTACCAGTTTCTTATCGGGGGAAGCCCACGCTTCTTCACACACTTCATTTAATTCATCAGATGGGGGAAAAACCACTGGTAGCTTTTTCTCCCCAAACATAATACCCTTTTTTGTGGTACCTGGGGTAATATCAGAAATGTGCAACACATTTTTAATTGCCGTAATCATATAACGGGTGGCTCTATTGGAATGTACACTAGTCTCATCGTCGTCGACACGAGTCAGTATCCGTGTCGACATATGTGTCTGCCATCTGAGGTAGTGGGCGTTTTAGAGCCCCTGATGGCTTTTGAGACGCCTGGGCAGGCACGGGCTGAGAAGCCGGCTGTCCCACATCTGCTATGTCGTCAAACCTTTTATGTAAGGAGTTGACACTGTCGCGTAATTCCTTCCACATGTCCATCCATTCAGGTGTCGACCCCGCAGGGGGTGACATCACATTTATCGGCACCTGCTCCGCCTCCACATAAGCCTCCTCATCAAACATGTCGACACAGCCGTACCGACACACCGCACACACACAGGGAATGCTCTGACTGAGGACAGGACCCCACAAAGTCCTTTGGGGAGACAGAGAGAGAGTATGCCAGCACACACCAGAGCGTTATATAATGCAGGGATTCACACTACACACAGTGATTTTTCCCCTATAGCTGCTATAAATACACAGTTTGCGCCTAAATTTAGTGCCCCCCCTCTCTTTTTTACCCTATTGAGCCTGGAAACTGCAGGGGAGAGCCTTGGGAGCGTCCTTCCAGCGGAGCTGTGAGAGGAAATGGCGCCAGTGTGCTGAGGGAGATAGCCCTGCCCCCTTCTCGGCGGACTTCTCCCGCTTTTTTCAGGATATTTTTGGCAGGGGATTTTACACATATATAGTCCTACTGACTATATTATGTGTTTTTTGCCAATCTAAGGTACTCTAATTGCAGCCAGGGCGCCCCCCCCCCCCCCCCCCCCAGCGCCCTGCACCCATCAGTGACCGGAGTGTGTGGTGTGCATGGGGAGCAATGGCGCACAGCTGCAGTGCTGTGCGCTACCTTAACGAAGACCGGAGTCTTCAGCCGCCGATTTCCTGGACGTTCTTCTTGCTTCTGGCTCTGCAAGGGGGACGGCGGCGCGGCCCCGGGACCGGACGACCGAGGCTGGGCCTGTGTTCGATCCCTCTGGAGCTAATGGTGTCCAGTAGCCTAGAAGCCCAAGCTAGCTGCAAGCAGGTAGGTTCGCTTCTCTCCCCTAAGTCCCTCGTAGCAGTGAGTCTGTTGCCAGCAGATCTCACTGAAAATAAAAAACCTAAATATATACTTTCTTTTCTAAGAGCTCAGGAGAGCCCCTAGTGTGCAACCAGCTCGGCCGGGCACAAAATTCTAACTGAGGTCTGGAGGAGGGGCATAGAGGGAGGAGCCAGTGCACACCAGGTAGTCCTAACTCTTTCTTAGTTGTGCCCAGTCTCCTGCGGAGCCGCTATTCCCCATGGTCCTTACGGAGTCCCCAGCATCCACTAGGACGTCAGAGAAAGAAAGTTTTTGTTAGGTTTTTTATTTTCAGAGAGCTTCTGCTGGCAACAGACTCTCTGCTACGTGGGACTGAGGGGAGAGAAGCAAACCTACTAACTGTGGCTAGGTTGCGCTTCTTAGGCTACTGGACTCCATTAGCTCCAGAGGGATCGAACACAGGACCCTAACCTTGATCGTCCGTTCCCGGAGCCGCGCCGCCGTCCCCCTCGCAGAGCCAGAAGTACAGAAGCAAGAAGACGTTGAAATTGGCGGCAGAAGACTCCTGTCTTCACTACAGGTAGCGCACAGCACTGCAGCTGTGCGCCATTGCTCCCACAGCACACCCGCACACTCCGGTCACTGTAGGGTGCAGGGCGCAGGGGGGGGGCGCCCTGGGCAGCAATTTAGATACCTGATGGCAAAAGGACACATATATACAGTCAGGCACTGTATATATGTGCGAGCCCCCCGATTTTTACACAAGAAACGCGGGACAGAAGCCCGCCACTGAGGGGGCGGGGCCTTCTTCCTCAGCACACCAGCGCCATTTCCTCTTCACAGCTCCGCTGGAAGGACGCTCCCCAGGCTCTCCCCTGCTGTATACAGGTGCAATAGTGGATAAAAAAGAGAGGGGGGGCACATAAATTTAGGCGCAGATATATAGATATAAAAACAGCAGCTACCGGGTAAACACTAAAGTACTGTGTAATTCCTGGGTTATATAGCGCTGGGGTGTGTGCTGGCATACTCTCTCTCTGTCTCCCCAAAAGCCCTTGTGGGGTTCTGTCCTCAACTGAGCATTCCCTGTGTGTGTGCGGTGTGTCGGTACGCCTGTGTCGACATGTTTGAGGAGGAAGGATACGTGGAGGCAGAGCAAGTGCAAGCAGAGGTGGTGTCGCCCCCGACGGTGCCGACACAGGATTGGATGGATATGTGGAAGGTGTTGAATGATAATGTAAACTCCTTACATAACAGCCTAGATACAGCTGTTGCCTTGGGATAGTCAGGGTCTCCACCCATGCCTGCTCCCACAGCGCAGAGGCCGTCAGGGTCTCAAAAGCGCCCAATATCCCAGTTAGTTGACACAGATGTCGACACGGACTCTGATTCCAGTGTTGACGACGATGAGGAAAAATTGCAGCCTAAAATGACTAAGGCTATCCGCTACATGATTGTGGCAATGAAGGAAATATTACACATTTCTGAGGAAAATCCTGTCCCTGACAAAAGGATTTATATGTATGGGGAGAAAAGGAGAGAAGTGACTTTTCCCCCGTCACATGAGTTGAATGAACTGTGTGAAAAGGCGTGGGATGCCCCGGATGGATAGGAAGCAAGTGATTTCCAAAAGATTATTGATGGCGTATCCCTTCCCGCCATCGGACAGGTTACACTGGGAATCCTCGCCTAGGGTTGACAAGGCGTTGACGCGCTTGTCTAAAAGGGTGGCCCTACCGTCTCAGGGGATGGCCTCCCTTAAGGATCCTGCAGATAGAAAGCAGGAAGCTATCCTGAAGTCGGTTTACTCACATTCTGGTACACTGCTGAGGCCAGCTATTGCTTCGGCATGGATGTGTAGTGCCGTAGCGGCATGGATGGATACTCTGTCTGAGGAGTTAGATACCCTGGACAGGTACTCTGTTTTGCTGACGCTGGCACATATCAAGGACACGGTCCTATATATGCGGGATGCCCAGAGGGACATTTGCATGCTGGGCTCCAGAGTAAATGCAATGTCCATCTCTGCCAGAAGGGTCTTATGGACTCGGCAATGGACAGGGGATGCCGACTCTAAAAAACACATGGAGGTTTTACCTTTTAAGGGTGAGGAATTGTTTGGGGACGGCCTCTCGGACCTAGTTTCCACAGCTACGGCTGGGAAGTCAAATTTCTTGCCTTATGTACCTCCACAGCCTAAGAAAGCACCGTATTACCAAATGCAGTCCTTTCGTTCACAAAAGAACAAGAAGGTCAGAGGTGCATCCTTTCTTGCCAGAGGCAGGGGTAGAGGGAAAAGGCTGCACCGCGCAGCCAATTCCCAGGAACAAAAGTCCTCCCCGGCTTCCACTAAATCCACAGCATGACGCTGGGGCTCCGCAGGCGGAGCCAGGAGCGGTGGGGGCGCGTCTACGACATTTCAGCAACCAGTGGGTTCGCTCACGGGTGGATCCTTGGGTTATACAAATTATATCTCAGGGATACAAGCTGGAATTCGAGGTGGCGCCCCCTCAACGTTACCTAAAATCGGCCTTGCCAGCTTCCCCCATGGAAAGAGAGGTAGTACTGGCGGCAATTCACAAGCTATACCTCCAGCTATCGCCTGAGGGTCCCTTGACCTGGCGCAATATCTTTTTAGCTTTTTGTTGAGGCGGGACGCCATCATGTGTGTAGGGAAGTTTCCTGACTCGACCATTGTCCTTGGAAGTTTCTTCCCTGGGTGACTGCCCCCCAACCTCGGAGGCTTGCATCCGTGGTCACCAGGACCCAGTCCTGTATGCCGAAACTGCAGCCTTCGAGCAGATGAGCACTCTGCAGCCACCACAGCAGAGACACCCTGGCCCTCGGGGACAGGGTGATCAACCGATGCATCTGGAGATGCGATCCGGACCACTTGTCTAACAGATCCCACTGAAAGATCCTTGCATGGAATCTGCCGAAGGGAATTGCTTCGTAAGAAGCTACCATCTTTCCCAGGACTCGCGTGCAGTGATGCACCGACACCTGCTTTGGTCTCAGGAGGTCCTTGACCAGAGATGATAATTCCTGGGCCTTCTCCTCCGGGAGAAACACCTTCTTCTGTTCTGTGTCCAGAATCATGCCCAAGAACAGCAGACGCTTCACAGGAATCAGCTGTGACTTTGGGATATTCAGAATCCAGCCGTGCTGATGCAGCACTTCCTGAGATAGTGCTACGCTGACTAGCAACTGCTCTTTTGACCTCGCCTTTAAAAGGAGATCGTCCAAGTGCGGGATAATCATGACTCATTTCTTTCGGAGGAGCATCATCATTTCGGCCATTACCTTGGTAAATTCTCCTGGCAGAAATGGACATTGCATTAATTCTAGATGCCAGCCGGCAAATATCCCTCTGTGCATCTCTCATATATAAGACGACGTCTTTAATAAGCTCTATGGTTAGCAAAATCGTATCCCTGTCGAGGGTATCAATATTTTCTGACAGGGTATCGGACCAAGCTGCTGCAGCACTACACATCCAAGCTGAAGCAATTGCAGGTCTCAGTATAGTACCTGAGTGTGTATATACAGACTTCAGGATAGCCTCCTGCTTTCTATCCGCAGTCTCCTTTAAGGCGGCCGTATCCTGAGACGGCAGTGCCACCTTTTTTGACAAGCGTGTGAGCGCCTTATCCACCCTCGGGGATGTCTCCCAACGTAACCTGTCCTCTGGCGGGAAAGGATACGCCATCAGTAACTTTTTAGAAATCACTAGTTTCTTATCGGGGGAAGCCCACGCTTCTTCACACACTTCATTCAACTCATCTGATGGGGGAAAAACCACTGGTTGCTTTTTCTCCCCAAACATAATACCCTTTTTAGTGGTACCTGGGTTAATGTCAGAAATGTGCAACACATTTTTCATTGCCATAATCATGCAACGGATGGCCCTAGTGGAATGTACATTAGTCTCGTCCTTGTCGACACTGGAGTCAGACTCCGTGTCGACATCTGTGTCTGCCATCTGAGGTAGCGGGCTTTTTTGAGCCCCTGATGGCCTTTGAGACGCCTGGGCAGGCACTGGCTGAGAAGCCGGCTGTCCCACAGCTGTTATGTCATTGAACCTTTTATGCAAGGAGTTGACACTGTCGTGTAAAACATTCCACATATCCACCCACTCTGGTGTCGGCCCCGCAGGGGGTGACATTACACTTATCGGCACCTGCTCCGCCTCCACATAAGCCTCCTCATCAAACATGTCGACACAGCCGTACCGACACACCGCACACACACAGGGAATGCTCTGACTGAGGACAGGACCCCACTAAGTCCTTAAGGGAGACAGAGAGAGAGTATGCCATTACACACCACAGCGCTATATATCACAGGGATGCACACTATACTGAGTGATTTTTCCCAATAGCTGCTATTATACACAATTTTGCGCCTAAATTTATGTGCCCCCCCTCTCTTTTTAACCCTAGAAGTCTGGACCTGCAGGGGAGAGCCTGGGGAGCGTTCTTCCAGCGGAACTGTGAAGAGAAAATGGCGCTGGTGTGCTGAGGAAGATAGCCCCGCCCCTTTCTCTGCGGACTTCTCCCGCTTTTTTATATGTTTTATAGCGGGGGATTATGCACATATACAGTTTAATAACTGTATTATGTGCTATTTAGCCATGTAAGGTACTCTAATTGCTGCCCAGGGCGCCCCCCCCCCCCCCCCCCCCCAGCGCCCTGCACCCATCAGTGACCGGAGTGTGTGGTGTGCAGAGGGAGCAATAGCGCACAGCTGCAGTGCTGTGCGCTACCTTAATGAAGACCGGAGTCTTCTGCCGCCGCTTTTCCACTTCTCTTCGTTCTTCTGGTTCTGCGAGGGGGACGGCGGCGCGGCTCCGGGACCGGACGACCGAGGCTGGGCCTGTGTTCGATCCCTCTGGAGCTAATGGTGTCCAGTAGCCTTAGAAGCCCAAGCTAGCTGCAAGCAGGTAGGTTCGCTTCTCTCCCCTCAGTCCCACGAAGCAGTGAGTCTGTTGCCAGCAGATCTCACTGAAAATAAAAAACCTAACAAATACTTTCTTTTCTAGGAAGCTCAGGAGAGCCCATAGGGTGCATCCAGCTCTGGCCGGGCACAGATACTAACTGAGGTCTGGAGGAGGGGCATAGAGGGAGGAGCCAGTGCACACCAGATATAGTACCTAATCTTTCTTTTAAGAGTGCCCAGTCTCCTGCGGAGCCCGTCTATACCCCATGGTCCTTACGGAGTACCCAGCATCCACTAGGACGTCAGAGAAAAAGGGTTATTGTTATGAGCCATCTGTTGAGTGAGGCTCAGTTGTTTTTTCATACTGTTAACTGGGTAAATTTATCACAGGTTGTACGGTGTGATTGGTGTGGCTCGTATGAGTCTTACCCTGGATTCCAAAATCCTTTCCTTGTACTGTCAGCTCTTCCGGGCACAGTTTCCCTAACTGAGGTCTGGAGGAGGGGCATAGAGGGAGGAGCCAGTGCACACCAGATAGTACCTAATCTTTCTTTTAGAGTGCCCAGTCTCCTGCGGAGCCCGACTATTCTCCATGGTCCTTACGGAGTCCCCAGCATCCACTATGGACTACGAGAAATAGAATTACCGGTGAGTAAATTCTTATTTTCATGGACTCTCAACACTGATTCTGGGTTTACCCCCGTCTAACATTAGCAGCAGATCCATCTATTTTCCTCTATTATTTAACCTCTGTCACTTTTCTTTGATACTATGTAATTCGTGAACTCTCATCAGTGATTCCAGAGCTTCCCATTGACGTTCACTTTCCCTACTATCATACCACACTGGAAACACCCAAAACCGTCCGAACTTGGAAGCAAATCAGTGTTGGGCTGGGTCAGTACTCTAGTGGGGGACCATTGAGGAAGACTCAGTGTAGTAGAGCACGCGTTGGTCCCACATTCTCAGTGTCTAACACTGACAGCAGATTCACCCTGCCTTCTTATTTTCTTCTGCTCCTTATCTCTCTTATTAAAGCATTATGTTGGCATCAATATAGGACAGGGTTTCAATTTCGCAAATTTTGTTAATAGAACGTACCTCTCAATATCTAATTTACTTACCGCACCTAGATCCAGCTCCGTCAGCCAGGACTGCATTAACATCATTTTCATATCAGCAATTTTGCTAATTGTTTAATTGTTCTCCTTTTCTCATTAACCACTGAGTATCTTAATTTTGTAATAATAAAAATTGATTTTTAATATTATATCTCATCTTGTTCAGTCTATACGTTGTTCAAATTTAAGAGTGCACCCAAAAAAGAGTCTTCTTTTCTCCTTGTTGTTTCACAAAGACAGAGAAACCAACATTGTGAGTTCCCTCTGTCACAGTTTCAACTTGACCTAGCCCTGTTTAGTGTGGGACTGGATTATACTTAAGAGGAGTCGCAGCTCACAAAACTAAAACAATTCCCCTCTTCCTAAAAAAAAAACACAGCCTTTTTCTAGGAAGGTATTAGGGCACTTCCCAAATAAAGTGGGGTAATAAGATTGAAATTATTTAAGCTGACAGGCCTAAACATCAGCATACCCAAGTCTGCCAGAGCATGTACTTGAACAACAGGGCACATGTTGAACTACAAGTCCCAGCATTATAAATGCCCACACCCTGTGACAAACGTACTCTTATTAAAAATGACAATTCTTACAATCTTTGGGGCAGATGTATTAAGCCTGGAGAAGTGATAAAGCAGTGATAAGTGCAAGGTGATAATGCCAATCAGCTCCAATATGTAAATTGACAGTTAGGAGCTAACTGGCTGGTGCGTTAACACCTTGCACTTATCTCTGCTTTATCACTTCTCCAGGCTTAATACATCTGCCCCACTGTTTCTAATTCAATGGACTGAGGATACTGATACCGCTTTCACATTGCAATCATGAGTCGCATCAGGGAATTGTACATGGGTCCTTCCCGGGTCCGACCCGCCATGAGACCACTTTTGGGTTGCCATCGTGGGGCGGGAGCGAAGGCTGCGCCGGCATCATCAAGGGTGTCAGGACAGATGATGTCAGGACAGATGAGATCATCTCCACACTGCCTCCTCCATACTGTGAATGGGTCCCAGATCGCATCGACCCGGGTTACCCGTTCACACCGCACCTGACCCGATAACCCGGGGATAACCCTGCTTTATTCCCGGATTGAAATACCGGGTCAGGCTACCCGGGAGGCCCGGACTTATCCCTTTCACACCGCACATCGACCCGGCAAGTTAGCTGGGAAGCACCGGACGTCTCCGTCCTCCCCAGTCAAGGTGCCGCTGCGTCTCCTAATGACAACCAGTTGGTTTGCTGCCGCTGTATAGTGATGAGCTGTTATCGGTATTATGATCCTCAACGGTTAATTCCTTGTCACCGATACCTCTGACGCGTTTTGCTCGTACTGGAGCTTCATCGAAGAGTGCCAGCAAACCAACTGGTGGTCATTAGGAGACGCAGCGGCACCTTGACTGGGGAGGACGGAGACGTCCGGTGCCTCCCAGCCGACTCCTTTGCAACACACGACCTAACTACAGTGGGAGAAACCGCTACAGCAGCTGTACATTTGGCCGTGGTGAGCCCGTTAATATCCTCATACGTGGTTGACATTGAGCTTATACACGCACTAGCGTGGTGATAGGACCGACACATTTATGACACAATAGACGTGTATGAACGGTATTTGGAGACAACTGATGTCAGGACATTTATTAAACATCTGTGCTGGATTCTAAAAAGGAAAGGCTCCGTTATATGGCTTTTTAAGCATAAGCAAATTTATGGGGGCTCTTTTTTTTCTTGACAGTGCACTGTCTTTTTAGTAATTGATCCACCTCCATTAGCGATTGTTTTATTGAGTATGGGTATATTTATTGCAAGCACGTAGAATAATTCATGTGTATGTGATTGGGCTCTTGATG
This sequence comes from Pseudophryne corroboree, assembly GCF_028390025.1. Classification (NCBI taxonomy): domain Eukaryota; kingdom Metazoa; phylum Chordata; class Amphibia; order Anura; family Myobatrachidae; genus Pseudophryne; species Pseudophryne corroboree. The sequence goes on along the minus strand of NC_086446.1, from coordinate 150,555,784 downwards.
TTTATATTTATTTTACTTCATTTTATTCCAATAGTGTATAAAATTAGTGAGAAAGGGCACCAAGTAGTGCTTAGTATCTATTGATGCTTAAATTCCAAATAAATATATGTGGTGACATGTGTTTGTACTAATCTCATTTAAGCCTCTAAATATTAAAATGAGCGCAGAGTGAATTCTTTCTTTATTGATCACAATATCCCTTTAAACTGGGACACTCATAAATTACACAGGTTCTGACTTGAAGTCAGCCAGCCACAGAACCTGTGTAATTTGTGAGTGTTCCAGTTTAAAGGGATATTATGGTCACCCTACCTGATTGCAATATATGTGTGGTATTGCACAGCAGCAGGGAAGCACCTGTGCAATACCATACAACTAATAGGGTAATGCTGTACAAGGTGTCTATAGGAAAAAGACACCTCTTGCAAGCATCTGTGATCTTGGTGCTGCGGCCAAAGAAGCAGAATCTGATCACCATCGCAAGTGGTGGCTCCTACTTACGTTTGATGGGGTGCTGCCGCTACCCCCATGCCTGGAGAGGAGACAGCCAGTCCCTGAGTCCCACCACTTGAGCAATGGATCCGGCAGGTGCGATTGTGCATGTACAAACCCCCGGTTACTATCGACTGCACCAATTGCAGCCCATAGAAGCCAAATTGGGCTGTGCTAAAGACAGTGAGTGGCTTCCTACAGGAAACCAGCTCTCTGCTTCTCGCAGCCCGGTCTGGCAGTCGCGGAGGGAGGAAAACTCCTCCCAATGGGACTGCCTTGTGTGTCTGTGACTGACAGGTAGGACATCCAATGGGAAGTCACTGCCAGTCACAGTGAAGGCACATACCCTCCAACATGACCCGCCCCACTAGGTACAAAATGCTCTGTTTCTGGACTTCCCTCTTAATTTATGATTTCCATCACCTGTTAAGAAACAGCTTTCTTATAATTTAACTAGTTCAACACAGGTGATGGAAATCATAAATTAAGAGGGAAGTCCAGGAACAGAGCATTTTGTACCTAGTGGGGCGTATCATGTTGGAGGGTCTGAAGACAGTGCAGTCACGGACTGCATCTGGCTTCACTGACACTGAGCTGGGCAGTGGGGGTGTAGTATGGTATGCCAGTGGCCGGGCTCCCGGCGACCAGCATACCGGCGCCGGCATACCGACAGCGTGGTGAGCGCAAATGAGTCCCTTGCGGGCATGGTGGAGCGCTACGCGCGCCACACTATTTATTCTCCCTCCAGGGGGGTCGTGGACCTTCACGAGGGAGAAAATCTGTCGGTATGCCGGCTGTCAGGATTCCGGCGCCGGTTTACTGTGCGCCGGGATCCGACAGTCGGCAACCTGAAGACCACCCGGGCAGTGGATTCAACCTGGGGGGCGCCACCATTGATGGAAGCAGTCCTCGACCATCTGTGTAAGTTGAGGCCAGTTGAAACTCCACGCCAAGATAGAGTGTGATACAGTAGGTGGAAAGAAATAGTATGTATAAATGGAGTCAGGTATCTCCCTGTAGTGGAGTAATGTCTAATCTAATCTTAACAGTCAGACCCTTCAATAATGATATTAGGTTATGGCTAAAATCAAGCTGGAGAAAGGACCTCTGATGTCACCAGGGGAGGAGCCACATCAGTGGGAGGAGCCATGCCCAAACAAGGTACCCGAAATGTACCCTCACGGGCTCGCTTCGCTCGCCATGCTTCGGGCCCTAAGGGGAGCAGTTGGTGGCGTGGATAGTAAAAGAACTATCACGCCAGCCTAGCTCCTCCCCCTGACGTCAGAGGTCCTTTCTCCAACTTGGTTCTAGCATCTACCAATGATATTAGGACTATTACATACATTATTACTCACATATAATTATATATGTTCAATTCCTCCATCCTCCTTATCTATATAAAAGACTATTAAAAAAATTTAAATGTCCTACTTTACAGTTAAGAAGAAATACAGAAGTATGAACAATTTGCTTCTGGAATAAACCATGTTGCCTGCAAGGGGTGTAGGTGCATTTCTTTTGTTCACTGACTTCTTTTTCAACAAATTGCTTCGATTTTGATGTCCTAACTTTGAATCACGTCCAAAGTGAGGTCCTTGTATGTAATGAAAGGGCACATTTATCATTATTATCCTTTATTTATATGGCGCCACAAGGAATCCGCAGCGCCCATTACACAGTACATAATAAAATGGGCAAACAAGAAAACAGCACTTACAGTACAGGACAAAATAGGACAGGTATAGATATGTGTGATATAAAAGATAGACAGTGTCTAGTTAGACAGTCAGTAGATAGACACCATGTTAGACAGACAGGGTCAAAAGGTCGACAGGGTCAAATGGTCGACATGAAAAAGGTACAGTACAAAAGGTCGACAGGGTTAAAATAGTAAAAAGATTACACCTGCATGAAAATGCGCTCACAAGCAGCAGGGAATAGATATCCAATGAAGGGTGTTACCTTCACCCCAATGAAGCTCTCGTGTTACTAGTAAAATTTGGATTTTTTTTATCTCCTGCGCTCTCCTAGTTTAGTTTTTTTGTACAAAGAAGGAGTAGACCTTTACTTATCTTTAAAGGCCGGTAGTTCTCTTGCGTCCCACTTCCTTCTCAATAGTTTTCAATATGAATGGTAATGGGCAGTATATATCCAATGTTCCAATGTCAAACCATGTAAAAGAATATATAAAACATAATCTAGTGTATTACCATTATAAAAATCTTTCAGTTATGGATAATAGATTCATTAATCTTAATTTCTAGTGAGTGTAGTCCACACATATATATATAAAAACAATTTCTTTAATGCTAAAAAGTTGTTCCAATCATGGAATATAGTTCAGTCACATAGGGATATAGCATATATCCACATTTACATCCAATAATTTGTGAGGGTGGCTTCCTACCAGATTTGGGAAATTTTGAGGCGCTTATATAAAAGCTGTGCAGATGTCTCAGCAGTCCCGGGAAGACCAGCTCCAATGGTCAGCACCCCGTCCTCTCCTCGTCTGGTATGTCTGCCACGAATCCTCACCGTCAACCAACGCGTTTCGATCAAAATCGTTGATCTTTGTCAAGGCATAATATAATGGCCTCCTCTTCCAGCCCTTTATACCCTTATGAATTGGTATTCCTAATTGCTGGGAGGAGCCACTCTCACTTACAATTAACACTCATTTTCTATATAATACATTCTTAAATCCTAATTTTCCATCTATAAGTTATTCTATAATGCAATCTGTTATCTTTTTTCTCAATTATATATATGATAAGTGGTTAAAAAGCAGTTAAACATGTCAAAAACATAAAATAACGTGGACCGGAAGTACATAGTACAGCCAGAAATATCCTCCGTTTTTCTCACTCAAATGGTTCCACATAATAGAGAAAGGCGGCAGAGTTCCGTCCACCTGACCGTAACTTCCGATCACGTGATCATCCGGTCACGTGCTTGTAGCTGTCTGCAATGATGTAATCTCTATTCCGTCCAGTGAGTCTTCCGGTCACATGGCACGCCATAGGCGGAAGTGTGATCGTAGCCGGCCGCGTCAGCACCGCCTGCACTACACCCCGTGGAACATCCGATCACATGATGTGTTATGGGCGGAAGATCATCGGCGGCCATATCTCGAAGTGTCCATAGTAAATTTAGCAACACAGATCTTATCTACCAAAATAAATCTAAGTGTAAAGGCGGAAGTATAAACACTGCCATATTGTTTCCTGGAAAGAGAAAATTTCTTTTATTTCTCCTTAATACATAATTTACTTTAATCTACTATTTTTTTAGTCCAAATTCCTTCAAAATGTATAATGAAGATAGAGAATGGTTATAAACACACAGAATGAGTCCTTCAGCATATATCAATTTACTCTAAGTAAGAAACCATTTGACCTCAAAATCCTTGTTTAGGCCACCCGGGACTAAAGTCTTCAAGGAGTATATATATTGCATTTCAGTTTTGGCTAGAGTTGCAGCTATATTATTACATCTCCAGCCTCCCTTTACTTGTTTCAATGCTCCAAATATTTTTAACTGTTTGATGTCTTTATTATGAATATTTTTGAAATGGGATGAGAGTGCATGTGTCTCAACCCCATTTTTTATATTTCGTAGATGTTCTGCAAATCTTGTCTTCAGGTTCCTACTGGTCCTACCAATATAAAATAGACCACAACTGCACCCCAAATAATAGATCACATTCCTTGAGGTGCAGGTTATGAACTCACTGATCTTATTATTCCGTCCATTTATTTAGATCTCCGTACATTTGGTTGCCCCTTTAACTTCCTTGCACATACAACAAATCCCACACCTAAAAAAACCTTTTGACAAGGTGCGAACGTTAGCTTTTGGAGGTGACATAGCGCTCTTAACTAATTTATCCTTAATATTTTTAGCTTTTCGGTATATGAAGTGTGGTCTATCCGGCAAGAGTTTTTCTAGTAATGGGTCACCCTTCAAAATTGTCCAGTGATTTCTGAATATTCTTTCTATTTGTTTGTACTGTGAATTATACCCCGTGATAAATGCCAGGGAATGGTTCTTATCCTCATTCTCCAATACTTGTACCTTCATAGATGGTGTTAATAAGTCATTCCTATCTAAATTCTCACACTTATTGATAGCCTTCTCGATACTTCTATCATTATAGCCGCTCTCCTTAAATTTTTTTATCATGGTATCGGCTTGTTTCTTATAAACCTCATTATCCGTGCAGTTTCTTTTCAATCTCTGTAATTGACTGTTCGGTATGGATTCTAGCCAATTGGCATGGTGGCAGCTAGTAGTATGGATATACGCTCCCGAGTCAGTCAATTTTGTATAATTTCGGGTTTTTAGTTGTCCATTCTCCACATAAATACTTATATCAAGAAAATTGACATTGGTATTGCTGATCTCAAATGTCAATGAGATATTATAATCATTTTCATTTAAATAGTCGCAAAAGGTGGACAAAATGTCTCTATCTCCCGTCCAAACGAAGATTATATCGTCTATATACCTTGACCAGGATACCAGGCTCGCCCCAAACTGATGGTTTTGCCACACATGTTGGGTCTCCCACATACCCATAAACATGTTGGCATAGCTCGGGGCGAACCTGGTACCCATGGCCGTACCCACCCTTTGTAGGTAAAAACCATCCTTAAAGTGGAAGTAGTTGTTACGCAAAATGTAATCAACACCTTTTACCAGAAAATCACATAGTTCCGATTCATAATCACTATCTGCTAGATATGTGACCACTGCCTCTATTCCTAGATCATGATTAATAATTGTGTATAGCGAACTCACGTCCGCTGTGACAATATAGCAGTTCTCATCCCATTGTATATTTCTAATAATATTCAATGCATCCCTTGTATCCTTCAAGTGGGAACGATTTTTCAACACTAAGGGTTGTAAGTGGGAGTCTATGAACTCCGACATATTTGCAGTCACCAAATTAATTCCGGACACTATGGGTCTGCCAGGCGGGTTCTGAACGTCCTTATGAACCTTTGGTAGGATGTAGATGACAGGTATACTTGGTTCTGTGGGTATTAAGAATTGACCCTCTGTTACACTGATAGTACCATTATCTACATAGGTTTTGACCAGTGTTGTAAGGCCGGCCAAAATTCTTTTAGTGGGATCTCCTCTTAATTTTTTATAAGTACACCCGTCATTGAGTTGTCTTAACACCTCATTTTCGTATTTATCCACATCCATTATTACAACCCCCCACCCTTATCTGTGGGTTTTATTATAATATCCTTGTTAGATTTTAGTTCTTTTAGGGCCTCATTCTCCTTCCTTGTTAAATTATACAGAGTTTTTGATGGTGTGAGGGCTTCGATATCCTTATTCACTAATGAAAAAAAGGTCTCCACATAATTTCCCCTCATATAGGTGGGATTGAAAATGAACTTCGGTCTAAATATTCTTTTGGGTCGGTTGACTTCCATCATTTCTTCCTCCGGTTGTTGTTTGCCGGCAAAGAACCTCTTTAGAGATAATTTTCGAGCATATTTTTGGAGGTCCACATAAACCTCAAATTTATTGAGTTTTGCTACCGGGGCAAATTTCAGTCCTTTTTCAAGTAGTGAAATTTCCGATTCCCTTAGTAGGTGTTTGCTCAAATTAAAGATTTTTACTTTGTTTTCTATTTTAGAGAATTCCTCCTTTTGGGATACCCCACTTTCAACCTCAATATCCTTTCTCTTTCTTCTCCTCCTTTTCCCATTCCTTATTCTTGTCCTCTTACCTTTCTTTCCCCCCCTTTTTCCTCTCTGTTTCCCACCTCTTATGTGTACCGACGTACCCTCGTCCCATCTCCTAAAAAAGTATCATTGTTTTGGAACCGACTGTATCTATTTTGATGGTATGGGGAATTGTTTGGATCCTTCCATTCCTGTCTCCAGTAAGGCAAAACTTCTTCCCTCCTCCAATTCTTTGATCTATATCTACTATGTTCCCTTCTAGTGGGATAACTATATTGTTGGTCCCATGGGGCATCGTTATGTACATTCCTAGGAGGGATCCTTCCTCTACTCTGCCTTCTTCTTTGTGGTATATCTTGTCTATTGTGGGGTCTCCTTCTATCTTCAAAATGATTACGGTGGCTTCTCCGTTCTCCCCTATATTCACTTCTCTCCCTCACTGGGGGAACTGGTTGGGCATGTTCTTTATGAACATCTTCCTCTCCCTTCTTGTCCCTAATGAATTTCCTAGATTTTTTTGTCATCAACTCCTTCTCACTCTTCTGTAATCTGAATGTAATATTTCTTTCTAATTCCTTATATTCAGGCTGTTTAGAGAAAGGTGCGATGAGTGTTTTTAATAGCCCAATCTCTTCCTCTACCGCCCTCAAATCCCCTTTTCTCTCCTGTATTATTAATTCCAGCAGACGAAATGAGCAACCATCAATTATCTGTTCCCATTTTTTCTTAAACTCCTCAGTGGAGTCAGAGAAACTGGAAATTTTTGTGATCTTTAAACCTTTAGGGATCAATTTATTCGATATGTATTTTTCCAATGAGGTAATCTCCCACCATAATTTCCCTTCTTTCAACAGCAGTTTCTCCATTTTCTTCATACTACTTTCTAGGTCGTCATCCTCTATGGAGACAATATCCTCATCTCCCTCGAATAATTTGGTGTACAAATTAAGTCTATTCTCTCTTACTGAGAACATACTATAGGCAGCAAAATCTACAGATGTTATTGGTAAAAACAGAACAGTAAAATAGTAAAAAGATTACACCTGCATGAAAATGCGCTCACAAGCAGCAGGGAATAGATATCCAATGAAGGGTGTTACCTTCACCCCAATGAAGCTCTCGTGTTACTAGTAAAATTTGGATATCTTATCTCCTGCGCTCTCCTAGTTTAGTTTTTTTGTACAAAGAAGGAGTAGACCTTTACTTATCTTTAAAGGCCGGTAGTTCTCTCGCGTCCCACTTCCTTCTCAATAGTTTTCAATATGAATGATAATGGGCAGTATATATCCAATGTTCCAATGTCAAACCATGTAAAAGAATATATAAAACACAATCTAGTGTATTACCATTATAAAAATCTTTCAGTTATGGATAATAGATTCATTAATCTTAATTTCTAGTGAGTGTAGTCCACACATATATATATAAAAACAATTTCTTTAATGCTAAAAAGTTGTTCCAATCATGGAATATAGTTCAGTCACATAGGGATATAGCATATATCCACATTTACATCCAATAATTTGTGAGGGTGGCTTCCTACCAGATTTGGGAAATTTTAAGGCGCTTATATAAAAGCTGTGCAGATGTCTCAGCAGTCCCGGGAAGACCAGCTCCAATGGTCAGCACCCCGTCCTCTCCTCGTCTGGTATGTCTGCCACGAATCCTCACCGTCAGCCGACGCGTTTCGATCGTTGATCTTTGTCAAGGCATAATATAATGGCCTCCTCTTCCAGCCCTTTATACCCTTATGAATTGGTATTCCTAATTGCTGGGAGGAGCCACTCTCACTTACAATCAACACTCATTTTCTATATAATACATTCTTAAATCCTAATTTTCCATCTATAAATTATTCTATAATGCAATCTGTTATCTTTTTTCTCAATTATATATATGATAAGTGGTTAAAAAGCAGTTAAACATGTCAAAAACATAAAATAACGTGGACCGGAAGTACATAGTACAGCCAGAAATATCCTCCGTTTTTCTCACTCAAATGGTTCCACATAATAGAGAAAGGCGGCAGAGTTCCGTCCACCTGACCGTAACTTCCGATCACGTGATCATCCGGTCACGTGCTTGTAGCTGTCTGCAATGATGTAATCTCTATTCCGTCCAGTGAGTCTTCCGGTCACATGGCACGCTATAGGCGGAAGTGTGATCGTAGCCGGCCGCGTCAGCACCGCCTGCACTACACCCCGTGGAACATCCGATCACATGATGTGTTATGGGCGGAAGTTCATCGGCGGCCATATCTCGAAGTGTCCATAGTAAATTTAGCAACACAGATCTTATCTACCAAAATAGATCTAAGTGTAAGGGCGGAAGTATAAACACTGCCATATTGTTTCCTGGAAAGAGAAAATTTCTTTTATTTCTCCTTAATACATAATTTACTTTAATCTACTATTTTTTTAGTCCAAATTCCTTCAAAATGTATAATGAAGATAGAGAATGGTTATAAACACACAGAATGAGTCCTTCAGCATATATCAATTTACTCTAAGTAAGAAACCATTTGACCTCAAAATCCTTGTTTAGGCCACCCGGGACTAAAGTCTTCAAGGAGTATATATATTGCTTTTCAGTTTTGGCTAGAGTTGCAGCTATATTATTACATCTCCAGCCTCCCTTTACTTGTTTCAATGCTCCAAATATTTTTAACTGTTTGATGTCTTTATTATGAATATTTTTGAAATGGGATGAGAGTGCATGTGTCTCAACCCCATTTTTTATATTTCGTAGATGTTCTGCAAATCTTGTCTTCAGGTTCCTACTGGTCCTACCAATATAAAATAGACCACAACTGCACCCCAAATAATAGATCACATTCCTTGAGGTGCAGGTTATGAACTCACTGATCTTATTATTCCGTCCATTTATTTCGATCTCTGTACATTTGGTTGCCCCTTTAACTTCCTTGCACATACAACAAATCCCACACCTAAAAAAACCTTTTGACAAGGTGCGAACGTTAGCTTTTGGAGGTGACATAGCGCTCTTAACTAATTTATCCTTAATGTTTTTAGCTTTTCGGTATATGAAGTGTGGTCTATCCGGCAAGAGTTTTTCTAGTAAAGGGTCACCCTTCAAAATTGTCCAGTGATTTCTGAATATTCTTTCTATTTGTTTGTACTGTGAATTATACCCCGTGATAAATGCCAGGGAATGGTACTTATCCTCATTCTCCAATACTTGTACCTTCATAGATGGTGTTAATAAGTCATTCCTATCTAAATTCTCACACTTATTGATAGCCTTCTCGATACTTCTATCATTATAGCCGCTCTCCTTAAATTTTTTTATCATGGTATCGGCTTGTTTCTTATAAACCTCATTATCCGTGCAGTTTCTTTTCAATCTCTGTAATTGACTGTTCGGTATGGATTCTAGCCAATTGGCATGGTGGCAGCTAGTAGTATGGATATACGCTCCCGAGTCAGTCAATTTTGTATAATTTCGGGTTTTTAGTTGTCCATTCTCCACATAAATACTTATATCAAGAAAATTGACATTGGTATTGCTGATCTCAAATGTCAATGAGATATTATAATAATTTTCATTTAAATAGTCGCAAAAGGTGGACAAAATGTCTCTATCTCCCCTCCAAACGAAGATTATATCGTCTATATACCTTGACCAGGATACCAGGCTCGCCCCAAACTGATGGTTTTGCCACACATGTTGGGTCTCCCACATACCCATAAACATGTTGGCATAGCTCGGGGCGAACCTGGTACCCATGGCCGTACCCACCCTTTGTAGGTAAAAACCATCCTTAAAGTGGAAGTAGTTGTTACGCAAAATGTAATCAACACCTTTTATCAGAAAATCACATAGTTCCGATTCATAATCACTATCTGCTAGATATGTGACCACTGCCTCTATTCCTAGATCATGATTAATAATTGTGTATAGCGAACTCACGTCCGCTGTGACAATATAGCAGTTCTCATCCCATTGTATATTTCTAATAATATTCAATGCATCCCTTGTATCCTTCAAGTGGGAACGCTTTTTTCCAACACTAAGGGTTGTAAGTGGGAGTCTATGAACTCCGACATATTTGCAGTCACCGAATTAATTCCGGACACTATGGGTCTGCCAGGCAGGTTCTGAACGTCCTTATGAACTTTTGGTAGGATGTAGATGACAGGTATACTTGGTTCTGTGGGTATTAAGAATTGACCCTCTGTTACACTGATAGTACCATTATCTACATAGGTTTTGACCAGTGTTGTAAGGCCGGCCAAAATTCTTTTAGTGGGATCTCCTCTTAATTTTTTATAAGTACACCCGTCATTGAGTTGTCTTAACACCTCATTTTCGTATTTATCCACATCCATTATTACAACCCCCCCACCCTTATCTGTGGGTTTTATTATAATATCCTTGTTAGATTTTAGTTCTTTTAGGGCCTCATTCTCCTTCCTTGTTAAATTATACCGAGTTTTTGATGGTGTGAGGGCTTCGATATCCTTATTCACTAATGAAAAGAAGGTCTCCACATAATTTCCCCTCATATAGGTGGGATTGAAAATGTATACAAAAGATTGGCGCTCTACAGTACACACACTATATCTGGTTGGATTCAGACGGCTGCTCACCAGTTGTGGGCGGGCTGCCCCAACAATAGATCAAAATGGATATGAAAAAAGAAAGAATGGGAGCGCTGGATGAATCCAATATGTATTTTTTATTAAAATATTGTTATATCAACCACATAAAAATACAGTGCATGAACTAGCCTAAAAATAATGAACAATTAATAATGTATAAATGTATACAAGACTGCCATATCTCCTGAACCAATATGAATAAGAAAACCTTTAATAAACCCTAATTAAGGGCTGCATTGGTGCTTCATGAAAATCAGCCGTGCGTCCACGAGCTGAAATATTTGTAAGAAGGAGACTGATGAAAAGTGCCTCTGTTATAAATCACTGTTAAAGTGTACACTCTCTTCTCCTTGTACACAAAAGAACCTCATTGGCAAAGAGTATCCCAGTATTGAAATTGCGGACAACCGTGCTGTATTATTAAGTGGCAAATAGACAGTGATAATCAAATTCACTTGTAGTATATCACCTGATGTGAGAGCCTCTCCGTCAAAGGCACTGTACTGAGCCGGGTTTGCAGCGGCTCTGTGCAGTGAAAGTACAGCTGGTCACGTCACCAGTGAACCATCCAGACGAACACGGTTGTTTTCTCCGTTGAAGGGTACTGTACCAATTTGAATGTGCAGCAGTGCAGAAAGATTGGAGCAGCAGATTCCCCAGCCGCTGGTGAAAAGTCCGTTTTAATTGCGGCTACGGTCCACTCGATATATACGGCTCACAGAGTGTCAGGAGAATGCAGCAGTCAGATGAAGTCCTTCAATGGAGTGGGATTGAAAATGGACTTCGGTCTAAATATTCTTTTGGGTCGGTTGACTTCCATCATTTTTTCCTCCGGTTGTTGTTTGCCGGCAAAGAACCTCTTTAGAGATAATTTTCTAGCATATTTTTGGAGGTCCACATAAACCTCAAATTTATTGAGTTTTGCTACCGGGGCAAATTTCAGTCCTTTTTCAAGTAGTGAAATTTCCGATTCCCTTAGTAGGTGTTTGCTCAAATTAAAGATTTTTACTTTGTTTTCTATTTTAGAGGATTCCTCCTTTTGGGGTACCCCACTTTCAACCTCAATATCCTTTCTCTTTCTTCTCCTCCTTTTCCCATTCCTTATTCTTGTCCTCTTACCTTTCTTTCCCCCCCTTTTTCCTCTCTGTTTCCCACCTCTTATGTGTACCGACGTACCCTCGTCCCATCTCCTAAAAAAGTATCATTGTTTTGGAACCGACTGTATCTATTTTGATGGTATGGGGAATTGTTTGGATCCTTCCATTCCTTTCTCCAGTATGGCAAAACTTCTTCCCTCCTCCAATTCTTTGATCTATATCTACTATGTTCCCTACTAGTGGGATAACTATATTGTTGGTCCCATGGGGCATCGTTATGTACATTCCTAGGAGGGATCCTTCCTCTACTCTGCCTTCTTCTTTGTGGTATATCTTGTCTATTGTGGGGTCTCCTTCTATCTTCAAAATGATTACGGTGGCTTCTCTGTTCTCCCCTATATTCACTTCTCTCCCTCACTGGGGGAACTGGTTGGGCATGTTCTTTATGAACATCTTCCTCTCCCTTCTTGTCCCTAATGAATTTCCTAGATTTTTTTGTCATCAACTTCTTCTCACTCTTCTGTAATCTGAATGTAATATTTCTTTCTAATTCCTTATATTCAGGCTGTTTAGAGAAAGGTGCGATGAGTGTTTTTAATAGCCCAATCTCTTCCTCTACCGCCCTCAAATCCCCTTTTCTCTCCTGTATTATTAATTCCAGCAGACGAAATGAGCAACCATCAATTATCTGTTCCCATTTTTTCTTAAACTCCTCAGTGGAGTCAGAGAAACTGGAAATTTTTGTGATCTTTAAACCTTTAGGGATCAATTTATTCGATATGTATTTTTCCAATGAGGTGATCTCCCACCATAATTTCCCTTCTTTCAACAGCAGTTTCTCCATTTTCTTCATACTACTTTCTAGGTCGTCATCCTCTATGGAGACAATATCCTCATCTCACTCGAATAATTTGGTGTACAAATTAAGTCTATTCTCTCTTACTGAGAACATACTATAGGCAGCAAAATCTACAGATGTTATTGGTAAAAACAGAACAGTAAAATAGTAAAAAGATTACACCTGCATGAAAATGCGCTCACAAGCAGCAGGGAATAGATATCCAATGAAGGGTGTTACCTTCACCCCAATGAAGCTCTCGTGTTACTAGTAAAATTTGGATATCTTATCTCCTGTGCTCTCCTAGTTTAGTTTTTTTGTACAAAGAAGGAGTAGACCTTTACTTATCTTTAAAGGCCGGTAGTTCTCTCGCGTCCCACTTCCTTCTCAATAGTTTTCAATATGAATGATAATGGGCAGTATATATCCAATGTTCCAATGTCAAACCATGTAAAAGAATATATAAAACACAATCTAGTGTATTACCATTATAAAAATCTTTCAGTTATGGATAATAGATTCATTAATCTTAATTTCTAGTGAGTGTAGTCCACACATATATATAAAAACAATTTCTTTAATGCTAAAAAGTTGTTCCAATCATGGAATATAGTTCAGTCACATAGGGATATAGCATATATCCACCTTTACATCCAATAATTTGTGAGGGTGGCTTCCTACCAGATTTGAGAAATTTTGAGGCGCTTATATAAAAGCTGTGCAGATGTCTCAGCAGTCCCGGGAAGACCAGCTCCAATGGTCAGCACCCCGTCCTCTCCTCGTCTGGTATGTCTGCCACGAATCCTCACCGTCAGCCAACGCGTTTCGATCGTTGATCTTTGTCAAGGCATAATATAATGGCCTCCTCTTCCAGCCCTTTATACCCTTATGAATTGGTATTCCTAATTGCTGGGAGGAGCCACTCTCACTTACAATTAACACTCATTTTCTATATAATACATTCTTAAATTCTAATTTTCCATGTATAAGTTATTCTATAATGCAATCTGTTATCTTTTTTCTCAATTATATATATGATAAGTGGTTAAAAAGCAGTTAAAAATGTCAAAAACATAAAATAACGTGGACCGGAAGTACATAGTACAGCCAGAAATATCCTCCGTATTTCTCACTCAAATGGTTCCACATAATAGAGAAAGGCGGCAGAGTTCCGTCCACCTGACCGTAACTTCAGATCACGTGATCATCCGGTCACGTGCTTGTAGCTGTCTGCAATGATGTAATCTCTATTCCGTCCAGTGAGTCTTCCGGTCACATGGCACGCTATAGGCGGAAGTGTGATCGTAGCCGGCCGCGTCAGCACCGCCTGCACTACACCCCGTGGAACATCCGATCACATGATGTGTTATGGGCGGAAGTTCATCGGCGGCCATATCTCGAAGTGTCCATAGTAAATTTAGCAACACAGATCTTATCTACCAAAATAGATCTAAGTGTAAGGGCGGAAGTATAAACACTGCCATATTGTTTCCTGGAAAGAGAAAATTTCTTTTATTTCTCCTTAATACATAATTTACTTTAATCTACTATTTTTTTTTAGTCCAAATTCCTTCAAAATGTATAATGAAGATAGAGAATGGTTATAAACACACAGAATGAGTCCTTCAGCATATATCAATTTACTCTAAGTAAGAAACCATTTGACCTCAAAATCCTTGTTTAGGCCACCCGGGACTAAAGTCTTCAAGGAGTATATATATTGCATTTCAGTTTTGGCTAGAGTTGCAGCTATATTATTACATCTCCAGCCTCCCTTTACTTGTTTCAATGCTCCAAATATTTTTAACTGTTTGATGTCTTTATTATGAATATTTTTGAAATGGGATGAGAGTGCATGTGTCTCAACCCCATTTTTTATATTTTGTAGATGTTCTGCAAATCTTGTCTTCAGGTTCCTACTGGTCCTACCAATATAAAATAGACCACAACTGCACCCCAAATAATAGATCACATTCCTTGAGGTGCAGGTTATGAACTCACTGATCTTATTATTCCGTCCATTTATTTCGGTCTCCGTACATTTGGTTGCCCCTTTAACTTCCTTGCACATACAACAAATCCCACACCTAAAAAAACCTTTTGACAAGGTGCGAACGTTAGCTTTTGGAGGTGACATAGCGCTCTTAACTAATTTATCCTTAATATTTTTAGCTTTTCGGTATATGAAGTGTGGTCTATCCGGCAAGAGTTTTTCTAGTAATGGGTCACCCTTCAAAATTGTCCAGTGATTTCTGAATATTCTTTCTATTTGTTTGTACTGTGAATTATACCCCGTGATAAATGCCAGGGAATGGTTCTTATCCTCATTCTCCAATACTTGTACCTTCATAGATGGTGTTAATAAGTCATTCCTATCTAAATTCTCACACTTATTTATAGCCTTCTCGATACTTCTATCATTGTAGCCGCTCTCCTTCTATTATCATGTGGGATTTATACCTGGTTACTGTTATCATCCAGGGTGCTGGGGAATCCAATTCCTTTTTTCTTGCTCAGAAATACCCCTTCCTTTCGAGCACCTGAATGATATCACTAAGCTAATTGAGCATTTACCAATCTATATGTCTGTTGTGAGAGGCAGAGAGGTCCTGCATTAGGAGGAGGTGCAGGCCCTGACATGCCACATGGAGCATTATGGGGTTGCTCCAAGGTAGGTAGCTCTTAGCTTAGACATATTTTAGTATGGAGCCATTATCATGTGGCTCCTTGCTGGTTAATATTAGATCTACAGAAGAAAAAAAAAAGGGGGGGGGGGTAATGTAGGTGCACTGTCTCTAGCATTACTGATATCATACAGCTTAGCATATAATAAATAGTGGAGTTTAGTTATGAATTGATCAATGCATGAAGCTGCAGCCCCGCGGCAAGGGACTCCACTCTGCTGCAGTACCTAACACTATAGGGGTTCAAACCTAGGGCACGGGACCACCCAAAAAACCACAGCCAAGCAACCCCAGGGCATCGCAGGGAATAATTATGTGTAGTGAGAAGGATTAAGGGATAGGTGAGAAAAAAGGGTGTTATGGGGTGAATTGATATAAGTGAAAAAAATGTGTAACATGTATAATAAACAAACGGTGAAAGTGCCAAATTAAATGTAATGCTGCGATGCCCTGTTGTCGCCCAGCCACGGCAGTCCAGGAGGCCCCGTACCCCAGGAGCCACCCCATTTCTGACCTATTGTTTTGAATAATTGGACTTACCTAGAATTGTGCCATATTCACAAGTGCAGTCATGCTAGGTACCCTAGTTAAAATAAATGAGGGTCAGGTGCGGGTGGGTGCAAGTCTAAGAATGAAGGCGTCTCATTCCTTCAGGTGTGTCTATACAAAACACTTTTAGTTTGCTAGGGAGGGGCCTTAGACTGCACACCTATAGCTGCCAGTAATGTGAGGTGCTACCTACTGAGACTTGTAGTTCTACAAGTCTCAGTAGGTAGCACCTCTCATTACTGGCAGCTATAGGTGTGCAGTCTAAGGCCCCTCCCTGGTTAATATTAGACCCAGAATGGGGTAATTGAGGTGTGAGGTGTGGTGCCTCTGGACTGGCTGAGCTGGATGGCTTTAGTGTGGCATACCTTTACATTCTATTAACACTTTTCACTTATTAATTTTCTAACACTATTTCTCTATTTTAATTACATTTCATGTTTGTATCACCCTCTCTATAGCTTCGGCTTCCTAAATACTAATTTATTAACACTATAGTTTTTTACACTGGTATGCCACGCTGGGCTTTCTGGCTCATTCTGGTGTTTTGGGGTGCCACACCCTGCACCTAGACATAGCGCTAGGGACCCCAAATATACAGAGAGGCCTTGATGTGGCTTTGGGGCTTAACCACACATTTGCGCAAATATGTGTAACGAAGATCTCTGAATTCTATTATCATGTGGGATTTATATCTGGTTACTGTTATCATCCAGGGTGCTGGGGAATCCAATTCCTTTTTTCTTGCTCAGAAATACCCCTTCCTTTCGAGCACCTGAATGATATCACTAAGCTAATTGAGCATTTACCAATCTATATGTTAGCCGCTCTCCTTAAATTTTTTTATCATGGTATCGGCTTGTTTCTTATAAACCTCATTATCCGTGCAGTTTCTTTTCAATCTCTGTAATTGACCGAGCTATGCCAACATGTTTATGGGTATGTGGGAGACCCAACATGTGTGGCAAAACCATCAGTTTGGGGCGAGCCTGGTATCCTGGTCAAGGTATATAGACGATATAATCTTCGTTTGGAGGGGAGATAGAGACATTTTGTCCACCTTTTGCGACTATTTAAATGAAAATGATTATAATATCTCATTGACATTTGAGATCAGCAATACCAATGTCAATTTTCTTGATATAAGTATTTATGTGGAGAATGGACAACTAAAAACCCGAAATTATACAAAATTGACCGACTCGGGAGCGTATATCCATACTACTAGCTGCCACCATGCCAATTGGCTAGAATCCATACCGAACAGTCAATTACAGAGATTGAAAAGAAACTGCACGGATAATGAGGTTTATAAGAAACAAGCCGATACCATGATAAAAAAATTTAAGGAGAGCGGCTATAATGATAGAAGTATCGAGAAGGCTATCAATAAGTGTGAGAATTTAGATAGGAATGACTTATTAACACCATCTATGAAGGTACAAGTATTGGAGAATGAGGATAAGAACCATTCCCTGGCATTTATCACGGGGTATAATTCACAGTACAAACAAATAGAAAGAATATTCAGAAATCACTGGACAATTTTGAAGGGTGACCCATTACTAGAAAAACTCTTGCCGGATAGACCACACTTCATATACCGAAAAGCTAAAAATATTAAGGATAAATTAGTTAAGAGCGCTATGTCACCTCCAAAAGCTAACGTTCACACCTTGTCAAAAGGTTTTTTTAGGTGTGGGATTTGTTGTATGTGCAAGGAAGTTAAAGGGGCAACCAAATGTACGGAGATCGAAATAAATGGACGGAATAATAAGATCAGTGAGTTCATAACCTGCACCTCAAGGAATGTGATCTATTATTTGGGGTGCAGTTGTGGTCTATTTTATATTGGTAGGACCAGTAGGAACCTGAAGACAAGATTTGCAGAACATCTACGAAATATAAAAAATGGGGTTGAGACACATGCACTCTCATCCCATTTCAAAAATATTCATAATAAAGACATCAAACAGTTAAAAATATTTGGAGCATTGAAACAAGTAAAGGGAGGCTGGAGATGTAATAATATAGCTGCAACTCTAGCCAAAACTGAAATGCAATATATATACTCCTTGAAGACTTTAGTCCCGGGTGGCCTAAACAAGGATTTTGAGGTCAAATGGTTTCTTACTTAGAGTAAATTGATATATGCTGAAGGACTCATTCTGTGTGTTTATAACCATTCTCTATCTTCATTAAACATTTTGAAGGAATTTGGACTAAAAAAATAGTAGATTAAAGTAAATTATGTATTAAGGAGAAATAAAAGAAATTTTCTCTTTCCAGGAAACAATATGGCAGTGTTTATACTTCCGCCCTTACACTTAGATCTATTTTGGTAGATAAGATCTGTGTTGCTAAATTTACTATGGACACTTCGAGATATGGCCGCCGATGAACTTCCGCCCATAACACATCATGTGATCGGATGTTCCACGGGGTGTAGTGCAGGCGGTGCTGACGCGGCCGGCTACGATCACACTTCCGCCTATAGCGTGCCATGTGATCGGAAGACTCACTGGACGGAATAGAGATTACATCATTGCAGACAGCTACAAGCACGTGACCGGATGATCACGTGATCGGAAGTTACGGTCAGGTGGACGGAACTCTGCCGCCTTTCTCTATTATGTGGAACCATTTGAGTGAGAAAAAATAAGAATTTACTTACCGATAATTCTATTTCTCATAGTCCGTAGTGGATGCTGGGGACTCCGAAAGGACCATGGGGAATAGCGGCTCCGCAGGAGACTGGGCACAAAGTAAAAGCTTTAGGACTAGCTGGTGTGCACTGGCTCCTCCCCCTATGACCCTCCTCCAAGCCTCAGTTAGGATACTGTGCCCGGACGAGCGTACACAATAAGGAAGGATTTTGAATCCCGGGTAAGACTCATACCAGCCACACCAATCACACCGTACAACTTGTGATCTGAACCCAGTTAACAGCATGATAACAGAAGGAGCCTCTGAAAGATGGCTCACAACAACAATAACCCGATTTTTGTAACAATAACTATGTACAAGTAATGCAGACAATCCGCACTTGGGATGAGCGCCCAGCATCCACTACGGACTATAAGAAATAGAATTATCGGTAAGTAAATTCTTATTTTCTCTAACGTCCTAGTGGATGCTGGGGACTCCGAAAGGACCATGGGGATTATACCAAAGCTCCCAAACGGGCGGGAGAGTGCGGATGACTCTGCAGCACCGAATGAGAGAACTCCAGGTCCTCCTCTGCCAGGGTATCAAATTTGTAGAATTTAGCAAACGTGTTTGCCCCTGACCAAGTAGCTGCTCGGCAAAGTTGTAAAGCCGAGACCCCTCGGGCAGCCGCCCAAGATGAGCCCACTTTCCGTGTGGAATGGGCTTTTACAGATTTTGGCTGTGGCAGGCCTGCCACAGAATGTGCAAGCTGAATTGTACTACAAATCCAACGAGCAATCGTCTGCTTTGAAGCAGGAGCACCCAGCTTGCTGGGTGCATACAGGATAAACAGCGAATCAGATTTTCTGACTCCAGCCGTCCTGGAACATATATTTTCAGGGCCCTGACTACGTCCAGCAACTTGGAATCCTCCAAGTCCCTAGTAGCCGCAGGCACCACAATAGGCTGGTTTAAGTGAAATGCTGAAACCACCTTAGGAAGAAATTGAGGACGAGTCCTCAATTCTGCCCTGTCCGTATGAAAAATTAGGTAAGGGCTTTTATAGGATAAAGCCGCCAATTCTGAGACACGCCTGGCTGAAGCCAGGGCTAACAGCATTACCACTTTCCATGTGAGATATTTTAAGTAGAGATGAGCGGATTCGGTTTTACTCGGTTTTACTCGGTTCTCAAAACCGAATCTTATTGGCTATCCAAAACACGTGACCCCCGTGAGCCAATAAGATTCGGTTTTGAGAACCGAGTAAAACCGAGTAAAACCGAATCCGCTCATCTCTAATTTTAAGTCCACAGTGGTGAGTGGTTCAAACCAATGTGATTTTAGGAATCCCAAAACTACATTGAGATCCCAAAGTGCCACTGGAGGAACAAAAGGAGGCTGTATATGCAGTACTCCCTTGACAAACGTCTGAACTTCAGGAACAGAAGCCAGTTCTTTTTGGAGGAATATTGACAGGGCCGAAATTTGAACCTTAATGGACCCTAATTTGAGGCCCATAGACAGTCCTGTTTGCAGGAAATGCAGGAAACGACCCAGTTGAAATTCCTCTGTAGGGGCCTTCCTGGCCTCGCACCACGCAACATATTTACGCCAAATACGGTGATAATGTTGTATGGTTACATCCTTCCTGGCTTTGATCAGGGTAGGGATGACTTCATCCGGAATGCCTTTTTCCTTCAGGATCCGGCGTTCAACCGCCATGCCGTCAAACGCAGCCGCGGTAAGTCTTGGAACAGACATGGTCCCTGCTGGAGCAGGTCCTTTCTTAGAGGTAGAGGCCACGGGTCTTCCGTGAGCATCTCTTGAATTTCCGGGTACCAAGTCCTTCTTGGCCAATCCGGAGCCACGAGTATAGTCTTTACTCCTCTCCTTCTTATGATTCTCAGTACTTTTGGTATGAGAGGAAGAGGAGGGAACACATACACTGACTGGTACACCCACGGTGTTACCAGAGCGTCCACAGCTATTGCCTGAGGGTCCCTTGACCTGGCGCAATATCTGTCCAGTTTTTTTGTTGAGGCGGGACGCCATCATGTCCACCTTTGGTTTCCCAACGGTTCACAATCATGTGGAAGACTTCTGGGTGAAGTCCCCACTCCCCCGGGTGAAGATCGTGTCTGCTGAGGAAGTCTGCTTCCCAGTTGTCCACTCCCGGAATGAACACTGCTGACAGTGCTATCACATGATTCTCCGCCCAGAGAAGAATCCTTGCCACTTCCATCATTGCCCTCCTGCTTCTTGTGCCGCCCTGTCTGTTTACGTGGGCGACTGCCGTGATGTTGTCCGACTGGATCAACACCGGCTGACCCTGAAGCAGAGGTCTTGCCTGACTTAGGGCATTGTAAATGGCCCTTAGTTCCAGGATATTTATGTGAAGTGACGTTTCCATGCTTGACCACAAGCCCTGGAAATTTCTTCCCTGTGTGACTGCTCCCCAGCCTCTCAGGCTGGCATCCGTGGTCACCAGGACCCAATCCTGAATGCCGAATCTGCGGCCCTCTAGGAGATGAGCACTCTGTAACCACCACAGGAGAGACACCCTTGTCCTTGGAGACAGGGTTATCCGCTGATGCATTTGAAGATGCGATCCGGACCATTTGTCCAGCAGATCCCACTGAAAAGTTCTTGCGTGGAATCTGCCGAATGGAATCGCTTCGTAAGAAGCCACCATCTTTCCCAGGACCCTTGTGCATTGATGTACTGACACTTGGCCTGGTCTTAGGAGGTTTCTGACTAGGTCGGATAACTCCTTGGCTTTCTCCTCCGGGAGAAACACCTTTTTCTGTACTGTGTCCAGAATCATCCCTAGGAACAGCAGACGTGTCGTCGGAATCAGCTGTGATTTTGGAATATTTAGAATCCATCCGTGCTGTCGTAGTACTACTTGAGATAGTGCTACTCCGACCTCTAACTGTTCTCTGGACCTTGCCCTTATCAGGAGATCGTCCAAGTAAGGGATAATTAAGACGCCTTTTCTTCGAAGAAGAATCATCATTTCGGCCATTACCTTGGTAAAGACCCGGGGTGCCGTGGACAATCCAAACGGCAGCGTCTGAAACTGATAGTGACAGTTCTGTACCACAAACCTGAGGTACCCTTGGTGAGAAGGGCAAATTGGGACATGGAGGTAAGCATCCTTGATGTCCAGAGACACCATATAGTCCCCTTCTTCCAGGTTCGCTATCACTGCTCTGAGTGACTCCATCTTGAACTTGAACCTTTTTATGTAAGTGTTCAAGGATTTCAGATTTAAAATGGGTCTCACCGAGCCGTCCGGCTTCGGTACCACAAACAGCGTGGAATAATACCCCTTTCCCTGTTGTAGGAGGGGTACCTTGATTATCACCTGCTGGGAATACAGCTTGTGAATGGCTTCCAATACCGCCTCCCTGTCGGGGGGAGACGTTGGTAAAGCAGACTTCAGGAACCGGCGAGGGGGAGACGTCTCGAATTCCAATTTGTACCCCTGAGATACTACCTGCAGGATCCAGGGGTCCACTTGCGAGTGTGCCCACTGCGCGCTGAAATTCTTGAGACGGGCCCCCACCGTGCCTGAGTCCGCTTGTAAGGCCCCAGCGTCATGCTGAGGACTTGGCAGAAGCGGGGGAGGGCTTCTGTTCGTGGGAAGAGGCTGTTTGCTGCAGTCTTTTTCCCCTTCCTCTGCCCCGGGGCAGATATGAGTGGCCTTTTGCCCGCTTGCCCTTATGGGGACGAAAGGACTGAGCCTGAAAAGACGGTATCTTTTTCTGCTGCGAGGTGACTTGGGGTAAAAAGGTGGATTTTCCAGCCGTTGCCGTGGCCACCAGGTCCGATAGACCGACCCCAAATAACTCCTCCCCTTTATACGGCAATACTTCCATATGCCGTTTGGAATCCGCATCCCCTGACCACTGTCGCGTCCATAATCCTCTTCTGGCAGAAATAGACATCGCACTTACTCTTGATGCCAGAGTGCAAATATCCCTCTGTGCATCTCGCATATATAGAAATGCATCCTTTAAATGCTCTATAGTCAATAATATATTGTCCCTGTCCAGGGTATCAATATTTTCAGTCAGGGAATCCGACCAAGCCACCCCAGCACTGCACATCCAGGCTGAGGCGATTGCTGGTCGCAGTATAATACCAGTATGTGTGTATATACTTTTAAGGATATTTTCCAGCTTCCTATCAGCTGGTTCCTTGAGGGCGGCCGTATCAGGGGACGGTAATGCCACTTGTTTTGATAAGCATGTGAGCGCCTTATCTACGCTAGGGGGTGTTTCCCAATGCGCCCTAACCTCTGGTGGGAAAGGGTATAATGCCAATAATTTTTTAGAAATTAGCAGTTTTTTATCGGGGGAAACCCACGCTTCATCACACACCTCATTTAATTCATCTGATTCAGGAAAAACTACGGGTAGTTTTTTCACACCTCACATAATACCCTTTTTTGTGGTACTTGTAGTATCAGAAATGTTCAAAACCTCCTTCATTGCCGTGATCATGTAACGTGTGGCCCTACTGGAAAATACGTTTGTTTCCTCACCGTCGACACTGGAGTCAGTGTCCGTGTCAGTGTCTGTATCGACCTGAGGTAACGGGCGTTTTATAGCCCCTGACGGTGTTTGAGACGCCTGTACAGGTATTAACTGATTTGCCGGCTGTCTCATGTCGTCAACAGTCTTTTGTAAAGTGCCGACACTATCACGTAATTCTTTCCATAAGACCATCCAGTCAGGTGTCGACTCCCTAGGGGGTGACATCACTAACACAGGCAATTGCTCCGCCTCCACACCATTTTCCTCCTCATACATGTCGACACAGCGTACCGACACACAGCACACACACAGGGAATGCTCTGATAGAGGACAGGACCCCACTAGCCCTTTGGGGAGACAGAGGGAGAGTTTGCCAGCACACACCAGAGCGCTATATATATATACAGGGATAACCTTATATAAGTGTTTTTCCCTAATATAGCTGCTGTATATTAATATGCCAATTTAGTGCCCCCCCTCTCTTGTTTTACCCTGTTTCTGTTGTGCAGGACTGCAGGGGAGAGTCAGGGAGCCTTCCTCCAACGGAGCTGTGAGGAAAAAATGGCGCTTGTGTGCTGAGGAGATAGGCTCCGCCCCTTTTTCGGCGGCCTTTCTCCCGCTTTTTTGTGGAAAACTGGCAGGGGTTAAATACATCCATATAGCCCAGGAGCTATATGTGATGTATTTTTAGCCATTTAAGGTATTTTCATTGCGTCCCAGGGCGCCCCCCCCCAGCGCCCTGCACCCTCAGTGACCGGAGTGTGAAGTGTGCTGAGAGCAATGGCGCACAGCTGCGGTGCTGTGCGCTACCTTATTGAAGACAGGACGTCTTCTGCCGCCGATTTTCCGGACCTCTTCACTCTTCTGGCTCTGTAAGGGGGCCGGCGGCGCGGCTCCGGGACCCATCCATGGCTGGGCCTGTGATCGTCCCTCTGGAGCTAATGTCCAGTAGCCTAAGAAGCCCAATCCACTCTGCACGCAGGTGAGTTCGCTTCTTCTCCCCTTAGTCCCTCGATGCAGTGAGCCTGTTGCCAGCAGGTCTCACTGAAAATAAAAAAACCTATTTAAACTTTTACTCTAAGCAGCTCAGGAGAGCCACCTAGATTGCACCCTTCTCGTTCGGGCACAAAATCTTAACTGAGGCTTGGAGGAGGGTCATAGGGGGAGGAGCCAGTGCACACCAGCTAGTCCTAAAGCTTTTACTTTGTGCCCAGTCTCCTGCGGAGCCGCTATTCCCCATGGTCCTTTCGGAGTCCCCAGCATCCACTAGGACGTTAGAGAAACGGAGGATATTTCTGGCTGTACTATGTACTTCCGGTCCACGTTATTTTATGTTTTTGACATTTTTATTTTTTTGTATAATCAGTTTTTATTAAAGGTTTTAATTGCATCAACAGATAGGGGGAAAGCTCCCACACAAACACAGGTAGAAAAAACATCGACATCAACAGTGCATATTCGTTAAGTACAAGTCAAATTGAACAGATGTCAAAAGGGAAGAGTAAACAACCCTGCGGTAGCGAATTGATGTGTTAGGGATGGTGTCTTCTAAGTGATGTAGGAGATAAATCCATCCTGAATCTATGAGGGCGCTCCCACACCTCAAGAATATGTAGAGTAATAAAATAAAATGAGTCAAAGAATAGGGGCGCCCGAGGGCGATAAGATAGAAGTAGAAAGATGTGTGGGGTAAGAAAGGAAGAGGGTAAGAGAAGGACAGAGGGGGTTAGAAATGTAGAGGGGGGGGGGTTACCACTTAATAAGGTTATAGAATGTAGTGAAGAAAAGTTTCAGTTACCATCCAAGGGAGTGGCTAGGTAGGCCTGGGAGGTCTTGTATTCCAACCAAGGGGCCCACGCGGTATCGAATTCACTAGATTTGCCTATTGATGAGAGGAACAAATCCTCCATTCTCATGAAGTAGTTCAGTTTAGTGAACCACGTACGACTCGTGGGTGGAATTTGGGATCTCCACTTGGTTGGGATCACAGCACGTGCTGCATTGCTTAAGTGCCGTAGTAGGGAGTGTTTGTGTTGAGAGATTGGAATTGTTGAATGGTTGATAAGCCAGAATGCAGGGTCATGTG
Source organism: Pseudophryne corroboree (assembly GCF_028390025.1). Taxonomy (NCBI): domain Eukaryota; kingdom Metazoa; phylum Chordata; class Amphibia; order Anura; family Myobatrachidae; genus Pseudophryne; species Pseudophryne corroboree. The sequence goes on along the minus strand of NC_086446.1, from coordinate 150,530,521 downwards.
GGATTTGGGTCTTGAGGATGATTTGGGAGATGTGTATAACCTCCCGCCAGAAGGGTTGTATTAGTGGACATGTCCACCAAATATGTAGAAGGGTGCCAGAGGGGGATGAGCAGCGCCAGCAGAGTGCCGATGAGGAGGGGTACATAGCATGGAGAAGGGAGGGGGGCCTATACCATCTTGTCATGACTTTATATTGAGTCTCTCTTATTTGAACACAAACAGAGCTTGTATGGGTTTTTAAGCATATTTTTTCCCAGTCCCTACTTGACAGAGAAATGCCTAGGTCTCTTTCCCATGCCAACGCATAGGATGGAGCGTCAGAAGGTTGGGTATGGCAGACAATCTTGTATAGAGTGGAGATAGTATGAGTCGGGTCATGGACGGCGACACAGAGTTTCTCGAAAAGGGTCATCTCTCTGGCGGCTTTCTGGAGTCTAGAGCTAGATATCAAGAAGTGTCTTATTTGCAGGAATTTCCAAAAGTCCTGTTGGGGGATGTCCCATTTTGCCCTAAGGTCTGAGAACTGCTTAACTCCAGTTGATGACACCATCTGGCCGACCCTGAACAGGCCTGCTGATGCCCAGTGAGAGAAGTGGGCTGGGTTGATTCCCGGAGCAAATTCAGGGTTGGCCAGGAAGGACGTCAGGGGACCGAATTTAGAAGAGATGTAGGGTAGTGTGCGTAATGATTTCCATATAGCAAGTGTAGGAGTAATGGTGGGATGAGGGTTGAGCAGTTTGGGGGGGGAGGGTAGCCAGGGGAAAATTTCTGGAAATTGGTGTACGTACAGACCCTCCAACTTCACCCATTGTTTAAGCTCTCGGTATCTCGTCCAATCTATAATTCTATTCAAGAGAATGGCATGGTAGTAATTTTTTATGTCGGGAAGCTGAAGGCCTCCCTTTACAATCAGTTTTGACATTTGGGAGCGACTAATCCTAGGTCTCCTCCGTTGCCAGACAAATTGTTGGATCAAGAGTGAAATAGATCGAAACCAGGTCTCCGGGATTTGGATCGGGAGGGTCTGCATTACATATAATAATTTGGGGAGGGTGTTCATCTTAACTACGTTTATCCTCCCGAACCAGGATAGGAATTTCATATTCCATCTGGAGTAGTCATTCCGAATCGTTTGCAATAGGGGAAGATAGTTCAGTGAGAATAACTGGGACTCTTTAGCGCTCAGCTTAACACCTAGGTATGTTATGTGGGAAGGCTGCCATGAGAAAGGGAAAGAGTGTTTGAGGGCTGTAACGGAGTCTGCAGGAGCAGAAATGTTCAGAGCACTAGACTTTTTATAGTTAATTTTAAAATTGGAGAGATGTCCAAATAGGTCTAGTTCTTCCATTAGGTGCGGGAGGGAGTCAGTAGGGTGTGATATTATGGCCAAGAGGTCGTCGGCAAATAAGGCTAGTTTGTATTCGTCATTACCTACGGTGAAACCTTTGATAGCCTGGTTAGCTCGAATGGACCTGGCCAATGCCTCAATACATAGCACGAAAATCAAGGGAGATAGTGGGCAGCCCTGTCTGGTACCATTGGTTATGATGAATGGGTCTGACAGGGTGCCATTTACGCGAACCCTTGCCGTCGGGGAATCATATAGGGCCATTATCCATGTGAGTGCATTAGGACCTAGTCCTATGTGCTCCAGGATCGTTTTCATAAATTTCCAACTAACCCTATCAAATGCCTTTTCGGCGTCAGTAGAGAGCAGAATGGTGGGGATAGAACTATGGGATGCTAGGTGAACAAGATTGAGGATTTTGGTGGTGTTGTCTTTGGCCTCTCGACCCACTACAAAACCTACCTGGTCGCTATGGACCAGGAGAGGGATCAGTCCGTTAAGTCTGTTTGCCAAAATCTTCGCATAGATTTTCAGGTCTACGTTAAGGAGGGAGATGGGTCTGTAGCTGGAGCAGGCCGAGGGGTCTTTGCCCTGTTTCGGTATCACCGACACGTGGGCTTCAAGTGAATCACGGGAAAAGTGGGAGCCAGATGAAATTGAGTTAAATGCACGGAGCAGGAGAGGGAGCAGTCTATCTTTAAACACCTTATAGTATGCTATAGTGAAGCCGTCGGGGCCAGGACTTTTCCCCGGCTTCATAGAGGAGATGGCCTGGTCCATCTCTTGGGTAGTGAAGGGGGCTTCTAGTGTAGTAAGCTTCGAAGGTGGAAGAACAGGGTAGTCGATGGACTTCAGGTAGTCCTTTATTTTTTAGTGTAGAAGACGGGGATCTGTATCAGGGGATGTATTCTCTAGATTATAGAGCAAGGTGTAAAAGTGTGCGAAACAGGCCCCAATCTCAGGTGATTTAAATTTGGGAGTCCCTCCGGCGTCCTTCACTGAGCCAATAAATGAGGCTGAGTGTTGGGCTCGTATGGCCTGGGCTAGGACTCGGCCGGGCTTGTTGCCCCACTGGTAGTATTTCTGTTTACATTTACGGATGGAATGGATTATGTTGTTAGAGAGGAGCTTATTCAGCTGGGAGCGGGCTTCTGACAATTCTACTAGGGTCACATCTGACAGGGATACCTTGTGGTACGTCTCGAGGACGTGAATTTTATGTAAAAGACCTGTGATCAGGGACTGTCTCTGTTTTTTTTTGTGGGTGCCTAGTTGTATCAACTTACCGCGAAGGACACATTTATGCGCCTCCCACACGGTGAGATGGGAGACATCACCAGTGACGTTCGTGGCAATATAATCATCTAGAGTTTTGTCTAAGGCTTCTTTACAGAGTGTGTCATATAGGAGGGACTCATTGAGTCTCCAGGTCCATTGTTTGTGAGAGCCGTGAGGGAGGGACAAGGTTAAAGTCACCGGGGCATGGTCAGACCATGTGATCGAGCCTATAGTGGCTTCTATAAGAAGAGGGAGGTGTCTGTGGCTGAGGAATAAATAATCAATGCGGGAGTAAACCCTATGGGGATGGGAATAGTAGGAGTAGTCACGTCCTGTGGGGTTAAGGGTTCTCCAGGAGTCGGCCAATTGTTGTGTGTGGAGTAGGTGTTTAACGCGGCGGTATTTAGATGCAACAAATCTAGAGGTTTGGGATGAGGTGTCAGTATTAGGGTCCAATGTCCAGTTGAAATCACCACCTAAGACCGTGACGCCTTGCATCAAAGAATCCAGTTTCGGGAGGAAGGAGTTAAAGAAGGATAGTTGGGCCTGGTTAGGGGCGTACATCACCGCAAAGGTGAACATTTGCTCGGAGATCTTGCAAGTCAAAATAAGGAACCTTCCCGGAACCACCCTGTGTAAGGCTACGTCTGAGACATGTAAATCCCTAGAGAAAACAATAGCCACTCCCTTGGATTTGCCACCGGGGTTGTTACTGTAGAACGCTATTGGGAAGTAGCGATTGGTGATAGAGGGGTTGCGGATCCCAACCTTGAAATGGGTCTCCTGCACCAATGCAACGTCTGCTTTTTCAGACCTTAACAGACGCAGAAGACTGGATCTCTTCTCCGGAGAGTTGAGACCACGTGCATTGAGGGACAGTACTTTAATCTTCCCCGGGGTGCTCATGGTGGAATGAAGTAGAACACGTTTCCAGGAACCTCAAAGTGGAGGGAGGAGGAGAGGGGAGAAGGAAGAGCAAGCATGGAAAAAGAAATAAAAGAGAAAGGAGTACAAAAACAATGTAATGACATCAGCAAAAGACCCGCAGGAGAGAGACTGAATCGTAATCCCGTCAGTCTCCCTACCGACAATAAGTCAGAGGCGGGTATTGTGGGGGGGAATGGGGGTGAACCGCAACCCGAACCATGATAACAGCAATAACATATTTAAACTGACACAGGGAAAAGGGGGGGGAGAGAAGGATAAATAAGGGGGGTGGCCGGAGGGGGGACAAGGGCAGCGATAGAGTCCGCCGCCCCCTCCCCTCGCCGGTCAACATATGCAGGAATGTTAACCATTTATCAACAACCTCCCTAGACAACCGGAAAACGATCTGTAACCTCGTCATGTCCCATTCGAGAATGAAAATTACCCTCCCACATTGCTTTAACAGCGAGCATTTCTGTTGGAGGGAATAACAATATCCATCAAAAGGGTCTTTTACAGCTAGGTGGTCTTGGAAGGAGATGTAGTTGACTGGGATCTCCTCCTAGTGCCTCGAACCTCTTGCCATGGTTCCACGTTAGAAGATCGTTTAGGAGGAGGTATGTCCGAAAGAGGAAATTCCCAGTCCGGAATGGACATTGGAGGGAGGCCCAGGGAGGTACAGAAGGGGATGAGGCCTGTGTGAGAGGACAGGGTGTACCATTTCTCCGAGGAACAGGCTTGAAGGTGAAAGGGAAATCCCCAGCGGTAGCGAATCTGACGTTTCCGTAGTTCGTCTGTCAGGGGCTTCAGGGATCTCCGCTGTTGGAGTGTGTACCAGGAAAGATCTTGGTAGAGGCTTATGGCGCTGCCCTTGAAATCGATACCATCAAGTTGTCTGGCTTTGAACATGATTTCCTCCTTCTGGGCGAAATAATGGAGCCGGCAGATAACATCACGAGGCCGGTCAGTGGCGAGGCCCCTTGGTTTAAGGGCCCTGTCAAAAGTGATGACATTATCCGAGCTTGTTCCCAATAGTTCGTTGAATATCTTGGACAGGGCGTCCACTAGCCCAGATTGGGGAACTTCCTCTGGGAGACCCCGGACTCTGATGTTGTTCCGCCTGCCCCTGTTGTCGATATCCGTCATTCTGGATTGTAAAGCTCGGATTTCTTTGGATTGAGCAAGGACAGAGTCTCTCAGCTGGGACACACAGGGAGCGCTGGCTTCTTGGTCTTCCTCTAGGGTAACCACCCGGTCGGATAGGTGTGTGATATCGCTTTTGATGGAGGCGAGCTCGTACCTAATGGTGTCTTGAAGGTCTTGCTTCGTAGGAAGGGACTTCATAAAGGTCAGGATATCTCGGAGCTCGCGACTGCTAGCTGCCGTAGGGTCAGCCATCTCATCAGCCGGATTTGAGGTCAAAGAAGCTGAAGGAGAGGTAGGGGAGCGGGGAGAGGAACGGCTCTCCATCTGTGGGGAGATCGTAGGTTGAAGAAAGGGCCTCAGGTCAGATTGAGATCTTGTGACTTTTCGTGGTTGATTGTTTTTGCTCCTTTTAGAGTATCTCGAGGTACGTCTCATATTCCGGAAGGGGAACAGTAGGGAGGATGTTTGCAAGTAACTCAGGGTGTGTCAGGATCAGCAGGATACATTTGGCGACATGGTTCTTAGGAAGCGGTCATCCCCCGTGGCCTGATTTCAGATGACCATCAGGTGGCTTCGGGTAGAGTAGTAGGAAACAAAGGTCCAGGGCAGTACATAGCGATATGTGGGCGTCAGGCAGCAAGAAGGAGAAGCTTAGAGGTTTGAGTAATGCTGCAGATGTGGAGAATGTCGGTGGGAGGAAGCAGATGAGAACGTTCACGGTATCTCTCCACCGGAGGGGGGTGTAATATGACCTGAGGAGGCCGTTTATAGCGTTGACCCCCGTTCAGAAAACGCGGAAGCGTGTCCCGGACACGGACCAGCCAGCGACCGGGGGGGTTTTACTCAGCGGGGGATGAGGTCTGCAGCTGGGACCAGGAGAGGAGGATCACCGGCTGGGTTCGGGGCTAGCTCCAGCGAGCACTTATGTAGAGGTGAAGTGGGTCTCCTGCAGGGTTTAGTGCTAAAGATGTGTCTGACCTCTGTGGGGGTAGTGATGGAGGGAAGACGGCGTGCAGCTTCAATGCCCTTCCGGGTAGGCTACCATAGTCAGGAGCTGTTATGCACACCAGTGCCAGCAGGAAAGTACTGGTGTCAGAACTGTTATGCACTCCAGTGTCTGCAGGAATGTACTGGTGTTTGAACTGTTATGCAAAACAGATGGGCTCACAGACAAACTGGGGGATATGACATAACGTACACAGAAGGTGATAGGGTAACAAAATACACACAAAGTGAACAGAGAAGCCCAGAGGCTAAGGAACTGGGTATCTCCCTTGTATTAGAACTGCTAAGATGGAAAAAGCAAGATGTTGTGTTTTAATACGTAGAGCACCCGAAATGCTGTTGCTAAGGGCAACAGCAAAACCCTAAAGGGTTACCAACGGGTGTGGCAGTAAACTCCTTGGTCAGAGATGGAATGATAGACACAAGGAGAATCTCCACAATCCAAATTCTCACTTGCAGTGCACAGGTTTTAGCTTACTGCCACTAAACTGACCCCTGACACCTAGCACAGTGAGACAGGATTAGACAGGCAAGTCTTAGAATACAGCCGCAAACTTGCTAAGTTCACAGGGTAGTAACAGAACCCCAGCAAGCTAAACGACTGACTCCAGTCTTACTGCTAGGTCTGGATTGGCAGAGTGTAATACCAAATTCCCAGGCCTATTTGCAGTAAGCAACAAACAAATACAAAGCTACACAGTACTGGCTAAAGTTCATGAACTGACTAACCAACAAAGATTCAGCAGCATCTGCTTACCCTGAAAAGAGGCCTTATAAAGCAGGTGCTGTCCACGCCCCACTCAGACCTCACAGACTGTGAGCACAAAAACCAGCACCGGATCCCCTGCCGTGCACAGAGCCTATAACCACTGCACAGCAAAAGACCCGAACCGGAGTATCAGCTGCGCTCAGGTTACTCCACTATCACTTGTCTCCCGGTTGCCATGACGACGTGGCAGCACAGGGCAGGAGACCCTAACAGTACCCCCCCTCTGACGAGGGGTCAAAGAACCCCTACCACCGGGTTTATCGGGGAACTGCGAGAAGAAAGAGCGTATCAGTCTGGGGGCATGAAGATCACAACTGCGCACCCACGACCGCTCCTCCGGGCCATACCCCTTCCAGTGCACCAAAAATGACAGCCGACCCCGTACCACCTTGGAGTCAAGAATCCTTTCAACAACAAACTCCCTCTGGCCACGTATCAGAAGAGGGGAAGGTCTTCCACTGGTAGAAGGATTACTAATCGCCCGTTTTAAAAGGGAACAATGAAATGTTTTATTGATACCCAAAGAACGGGGCAGATCTAACTGAAATGCCACCGGATTGATAACCCTGGTGATCTTATAAGGGCCGATGAACCGGGGCCCTAACTTATGAGATGGCTGTCTCAACTTCAAATTCTTGGTAGACAACCAGACGAAGTCTCCTAATTTGAAGCTGCAGGGTCTTTTCCGCTTATCAAAAACCCTTTTGGTCACTAAAGACACAGACACAAGGGCTTTCTTCACTTTCCGCCAAATACCTCTAAGGACCGAAACCACAGAGGAACCACCAGGCGTGGAGTCCACGGGGTCAAAAGAATTGGCCTTAGGATGATGCCCATACACACAAAGGAAGGGAGAGATCCCTGTAGCAGAGTGAGCCGCGTTGTTATAGGCAAACTCCGCCATGGACAGATGAGCAACCCAGTCAGTCTGACACTTGGAGACATAACACCTGAGGAACTGCTCCAAGGACTGGTTCACCCTTTCAGTCTGCCCATTAGACTGCGGATGGTAGCCTGACGACAAGCTGACAGAAATCTGGAGATCGGAACAAAATGCCCTCCAGAATTTGGCCACAAACTGGGATCCGCGGTCAGAGACCACATCAAGTGGCAACCCGTGGAGACGCACAACATGCAGCATAAATAATTCAGACAGGCGTCTGGCTGATGGCAGCCCAACCAGTGGAACGAAGTGCGCCATCTTCGAAAACCTGTCAACGACAACCCAGATGGCTGTCATCCCCGAGGATTTGGGCAAGTCCACCACAAAATCCATTGAAATGTGGGTCCATGGCTTAGATGGGATAGAGAGTGGATGTAATGGGCCAACAGGAACCCCTCTAGGAGTCTTATTTCGGGCACAGATGTCACATGCCCGAACCCACTGATCCACATCCTTAGCCACCGAGGGCCACCACACCGCCCTAGATAGCAACTCCCGAGTTCTGGCAATACCCGGGTGACCTGCCGACTTCTTGCCATGGAATTCCAGGAACACTCGCTATCTTAACCTAGGAGGCACAAACAAAAGACCTACCGGAAGGTCTGGAGGAGCCTGCTCCTGTGCTCTAAGGACTAATGATAAGAGGTCCTGGGTAATGCCCACTTTAATACATGATGGGGAAACAATGGGCAACGGCTCCTCGGTGGTCTCCTGGATTGGAGCAAAACTCCGCGAGAGCGCATCAGCCTTGATGTTTTTTGACCCAGGGCGATATGTTATCAAAAAATTAAAGCGAGCAAAAAACAAAGCCCATCGTGCCTGCCTGGCATTGAGACGCTTCGCTGACTCTAAATATGCCAGATTCTTATGGTCAGTGAGAATTGAGACCACAAACTTAGCCCCCTCAAGCCAGTGTCTCCACTCCTCGAGTGCATCCTTAATAGCCAACAATTCCCGGTTACCCACGTCATAATTCATCTCGGCAGGCGAAAATTTACGGGAAAAGTAAGCACAGGGATGAAGGCGATTATCAGACACTCCCATCTGAGAAAGCACTGCCCCAATACCCATCTCAGAGGCATCCACCTCCACCACAAAAGGACGCTCTGGATCTGGGTGTCGCAGCACCTTGGCCGAAACAAATGCCCTTTTGAGACGGGCAAAAGCCGCTTTAGCCTCACAAGACCAGTGAGCAACATCCGCCCCTTTCTTAGTGAGTGCCACCAAGGGCGCCACTATAGACGAAAATCCAGCGATAAATCGTCTATAAAAATTCGCAAAGCCCAGGAAACGCTGAAGCGCCTTCAAACTAGTGGGCTGCACCCAATCCAGGACTGCCTGTACCTTGGAACCCTCCATTTGGAAACCTTCTGGGGAGATAATATATCCTAGAAATGCGATTTGCTGAACTTCAAATTCGCACTTCTCCAGCTTTGCCCCAAGCCGGTGGTCTCTGAGTTTCTGGAGGACTAAGCGTACATGCTTCCGATGTTCCTCCAGGGAATGGGAGAAGATTAGGATGTCATCTAAGTATACAACTAAGAATCTATCCAAATATTCCCTGAGCACATCATTCATGAAATCCTGGAAGACTGCCGGGGCATTACAGAGCCCAAAAGGCATCACCAAATATTCATAATGCCCTGAGTGGGTATTAAAGGCAGTCTTCCATTCATCCCCCTCTCTTATTCGGATTAGATTGTACGCACCGCGTAGGTCAATCTTAGAAAAAATGGTGGCAGTACGAAGCTGGTCAAACAAGACCGAAATGAGAGGCAGTGGGTATGAGTTTTTAATCGTGATACGGTTCAATTCCCTGAAGTCGATGCAGGGTCGCAACGAACCGTCCTTTTTACCCACGAAGAAGAACCCCGACCCAACTGGAGACTGTGAAGGTCTGATAAATCCCTTAGCCAAGTTCTCCTGAATGTACTCTGCCATAGTCTGAGTCTCAGGACGTGACAGGGAGTACAACCTGCTCTTGGGAAGCTTAGCATTTGGCAACAAATCAATGGCACAGTCATAGGGGCGATGGGGAGGTAGTACCTCTGCAACTTTTTTGGAGAACACGTCCGCAAAATCTGCATAACACCCTGGCAATCCTGGCAAACTTAGCTGAGAGAGCCTGACTGGAAGGCTCAAGCAACTCCTGAAACAATCAGTACCCCAACTAAGAATCTCCCCAGAGACCCAGTCAAATTGAGGATTGTGGGCCCTTAACCAGGGTAACCCCAACACCAATGGGGCAAAAGTACAGACAGTCACATAAAAGGACAATTTTTCAGAGTGTGTGGCTCCAATAAACAAAGAAATCTGGCTAGTGCAAGAGGTAATTTTACCTTGGAATAATGGTTCCCCGTTTAACCCACAAATCTCAATTTCCGATGCCAAGGGTACTAAGGGAACAGAGTGTTTCAGGGCGAATTGGCGGTCCATAAAAACCCCGTCGGCCCCACTGTCCACAAAGGCCTCAGTCTTGACAGTTTGACCGAGGATCTTCAAGGTCACCGGAATGATAAAAGTCTTCTTGGGAAATTCTGACTTCTGGCCTGACAGGATATTTCCCATCACCCTCAGGCCCTGAAGTTTTCCGGCTTTTCTGGGCATGATACTACCACATGACCTTTATTCCCACAGTACAAACACAACCCCTGCTGTCTCCTCCGCGTCTTCTCACGCGAGGAGAGGCGGGTAGCCCCAATCTGCATAGGCTCCTCAGAAAATTCCTCAGAGTCTGAGGTTCCCTTGGGAAGGAAGGAAATCTCAGTCTCCCTTTCAAGCCTACGCTCTCTCAGCCGTCTATCCACCCGGATGGATAACTGCATGAGCTGATCCAAGCTATCAGGCAAGGGATATTGTACCAGTTGGTCCTTTATCTGGTTAGAAAGACCTCTTCGGTACTGGTGTCTCAGGGCTGGGTCATTCCACTGGGTATCATGGGCCAACCTCCGAAACTCCGTACAGTAAACCTCAACTGGCCTGCGCCCTTGCTTAAGGATCGAAATCTGAGCCTCGGCTGAGGCCGTCTTGTCAGGGTCATCATACAACATGCCCAGTGCCGTAAAAAAAGCATCAACACTTTTAAGCGACGGACAGTCAGGCTGCAACCCATATGCCCAGACCTGTGGGTCTCCTTGTAGCAAGGAAATCACTATGCCCACCCGCTGAATCTCCGACCCAGAAGACTGAGGCCTAAGCCGGAAGTATAGCTTGCAGCTCTCCTTGAAACAAAAGAACTGCGAGCGATCTCCAGAAAAACGATCCGGGAGATTTACTTTCGGCTCCTTAACCCCTGCAGGTGCTGCTGCTGCGGGAGCTCCGCCAGCAGCCTGGGAGGTGTGCATTTTAATGGACAAATCATTAAATTGTCGAGTCAGGACCTGCACCTGATCGACCACCTGTTGCAACGTATTTTGAGGGGTATGCTCCATATTCCCACAAAATTTCAACAGGAGTATTAGGCTGCTGAATATGTTATGCACACCAGTGCCAGCAGGAAAGTACTGGTGTCAGAACTGTTATGCACTCCAGTGTCTGCAGGAATGTACTGGTGTTTGAACTGTTATGCAAAACAGATGGGCTCACAGACAAACTGGGGGATATGACATAACGTACACAGAAGGTGATAGGGTAACAAAATACACACAAAGTGAACAGAGAAGCCCAGAGGCTAAGGAACTGGGTATCTCCCTTGTATTAGAACTGCTAAGATGGAAAAAGCAAGATGTTGTGTTTTAATACGTAGAGTACCCGAAATGCTGTTGCTAAGGGCAACAGCAAAACCCTAAAGGGTTACCAACGGGTGTGGCAGTAAACTCCTTGGTCAGAGATGGAATGATAGACACAAGGAGAATCTCCACAATCCAAATTCTCACTTGCAGTGCACAGGTTTTAGCTTACTGCCACTAAACTGACCCCTGACACCTAGCACAGTGAGACAGGATTAGACAGGCAAGTCTTAGAATACAGCCGCAAACTTGCTAAGTTCACAGGGTAGTAACAGAACCCCAGCAAGCTAAACGACTGACTCCAGTCTTACTGCTAGGTCTGGATTGGCAGAGTGTAATACCAAATTCCCAGGCCTATTTGCAGTAAGCAACAAACAAATACAAAGCTACACAGTACTGGCTAACGTTCATGAACTGACTAACCAACAAAGATTCAGCAGCATCTGCTTACCCTGAAAAGAGGCCTTATAAAGCAGGTGCTGTCCACGCCCCACTCAGACCTCACAGACTGTGAGCACAAAAACCAGCACCGGATCCCCTGCCGTGCACAGAGCCTATAACCACTGCACAGCAAAAGACCCGAACCGGAGTATCAGCTGCGCTCAGGTTACTCCACTATCACTTGTCTCCCGGTTGCCATGACGACGTGGCAGCACAGGGCAGGAGACCCTAACAGGAGCGGCAGGGCTGGCTGGGGAGTGAGTATTTGCAGAGGGAGCAGGAGAGAGGGGCCTCTCGGGGCTTGTTAAAGGGCTCCCAGGTGAGCTAATCGGGTCCGTGACCCGTGGGCGGGCTGGCGTCTCACTGGAGGTCCCGGCTCAGGCCCAGCGGGTAGGCCTCGGTTCTTTGCGGCTCCGGACAGCGGGTCTTAGGGCTAGGGGTGCAGGGAGAGTCAGCCTCTCGACTTACCCCGTTGTCCACGTCCGATCCCGTCTCCTTCCGGCTAGCGGGTTTGCGGTCTGAGCTCCGGGCGCGTCCGTCGGGTCACGAGCTGTCCGCAGCAAGAGGGAGCAGGAGGTCCCCGTGGCTCGTTTCCTCTTCTGGTGCGGCTCCGGAGGTGCTGGGGATCACTTGTAGTGAGGTGGAGAGGCGATAGGCTCTCGTGGGACGTCCGTCCCGTTCCGTCCAGCCCCAAAATCGAGTCCCAGGCTTTAGGCTAGGGGGAAGGCCGCAATCCGCGGGAGTGCTTAAAAGCACTCCCCGACTCCGCGGGTTCCCTACAGCAGTTGCCAGAGAGTGTTCCCAGGCAGTTAGGAGCAGTCTGGGGGTGGTTAGGAGGGTATTAAACCTGAAATGAGGGTTAATTAGGCAGGAGCTCTGGGATCCACATGCACTCCCTAGGACATCCAGGCCACGCCCCCCGTTTTTGACATTTTTAACTGCTTTTTAACCACTTATCATATATATAATTGAGAAAAAAGATAACAGATTGCATTATAGAATAACTTATAGATGGAAAATTAGGATTTAAGAATGTATTATATAGAAAATGAGTGTTAATTGTAAGTGAGTGACTCCTCCCAGCAATTAGGAATACCAATTCATAAGGGTATAAAGGGCTGGAAGAGGAGGCCATTATATTATGCCTTGACAAAGATCAACGATTTTGATCGAAACGCGTTGGCTGACGGTGAGGATTCGTGGCAGACATACCAGACGAGGAGAGGACGGGGTGCTGACCATTGGAGCTGGTCTTCCCGGGACTGCTGAGACATCTGCACAGCTTTTATATAAGCGCCTCAAAATTTCCCAAATCTGGTAGGAAGCCACCTCACAAATTATTGGATGTAAATGTGGATATATGCTATATCCCTATGTGACTGAACTATATTCCATGATTGGAACAACTTTTTAGCATTAAAGAAATTGTTTTTATATATATGTGTGGACTACACTCACTAGAAATTAAGATTAATGAATCTATTATCCATAACTGAAAGATTTTTATAATGGTAATACACTAGATTGTGTTTTATATATTCTTTTACATGGTTTGACATTGGAACATTGGATATATACTGCCCATTATCATTCATATTGAAAACTATTGAGAAGGAAGTGGGACGCGAGAGAACTACCGGCCTTTAAAGATAAGTAAAGGTCTACTCCTTCTTTGTACAAAAAAACTAAACTAGTAGAGCGCAGGAGATAAGATATCCAAATTTTCCTAGTAACACGACAGGGTTAAAAGGTCGACATGAAAATGGTCGACATGAAAAAGGTAGACACCATGTATTTTTCATTTTTGTGGTTTGTTTGGATAGTTTTGTCATCTGGGACCCCCAATTGTAGATAGGCATACCCTCGCGGGACTCGCTTCGCTCGCCACACTTCGGGCTCGGTGGCTCGCCACAAGATTTATAACCAACTCTATGCCGACATGGATAGAGAAGGTATGAAATAGTCCAAAAACATGTTACATTTTAAAAAAACATGTGTCTATCTTTTTTATGTCGACCATTTTCATGTCGACTTTGACCATGTCGACCTTTTGTACTGTCTACCTTTTCCATGTTGACCTTTTGACCCTGTCGACCTAATGTCTGTCTAACATATGGTGTCTATCTATTGACTAACTAGACACTGTCTATCTAGCAACCGGATACCACAGAAAACCCGGGGTTAGGCGCCATCAAAGTGAGTATGGAGTATCAGATAGTGTAAGTAAGAAAAGGAAAGGCACATGAGGAAAGAAGTCCCTGCTCTTGCGAGCTTACAATGGATTGCATATTGAATTCAATCTGGGTGGCATCTTACCGCCCAGGATCACATTGCAATATGCAATCCTATAGTCTGGAATGGATGCAATATCTCACATCTGCAGGAACGGGGGCTCCGACAGCTGCCAGGGGGTCTGCGCACATGCGGTCACATGGGACTGCGCTTCACAGAGGTCACTTCCAGGGAAACCCTTGCCCAGCCACAAGTGCAGTGAGTAGCCCATTGCCTACAACAGGCTGCCCCGGGGACCAATACCCGGAATGCTTCGCACTCTGGATATTGGTAAATTTGGCAGCATCACATCTCCAGTAGAAACCTATGGTTGATGTGGCTGCCGATACCTGCTGCAGTCCCTCCTACATACATTCAGGGGATATCTATTATTTGCAGCTAACCACCAAATATGGGTGTTTTCGCGGATATAACTGCTAATATATTGTGATAAACGGGCCCTTTAGTCACAAGGTGGATATCTTCCCTTCAACTCCTCTCTTTTTATACCAGAATCAGTACCATTACATCAAAATAGAGTTTCTCTAACGTCCTAGTGGATGCTGGGGACTCCGTAAGGACCATGGGGAATAGACGGGCTCCGCAGGAGACATGGGCACTTTAAGAAAGAATTTAGATTCTGGTGTGCTCTGGCTTCTCCCTCTATGTCCCTCCTCCAGACCTCAGTTTGAATCTGTGCCCGGACGAGCTGGGTGCCGTTTAGTGAGCTCTCCTGATCTTGCTATAAGAAAGTATTTTGTTAGGTTTTTTTATTTTCAGGGAGCTCTGCTGGCAACAGACTCCCTGCATCGTGGGACTGAGGGGAGAGAAGCAACCCTACTCTCTGCAGATAGGTCCTGCTTCTTAGGCTACTGGACACCATTAGCTCCAGAGGGATCGTACACAGGATCTCACCCTTTTTCGTCCGATCCCAGAGCCGCACCGCCGTCCCCCTCGCAGAGCCGGAAGACAGAAGCCGGGTGAAAGAAGCAAGAAGACTTCGAAATCGGTGGCAGAAGACTCCAGTCTTCACTGAGGTAGCGCACAACACTGCAGCTGTGCGCCATTGCTCCCACACTACACCCACATACTCCGGTCACTGTAAGGGTGCAGGGCGCTGGGGGGGGTGGGGGGGTGGGGCGCCCTGGGCAGCAATTAGAGACATCTTTGGCAAAAGTTTGCATATATACAGTTGGGCACTGTATATATGTATGAGCCCCCGCCAAAAATTGTACATGAAAGTGGGACAGAAGCCCGCCGTCGAGGGGCGGGACTTCTTCCTCAGCACTCACCAGCGCCATGTTTTTTCTCCACAGCACCACTGAGAGGAAGCTCGCCAGCCTCTCCGCTGCAGTTACACGGTAGAAGAGGGTAAAAAGAGGGGGGGGGGGCACATAATTAGGCGCAAAAATCAATATAAACAGCAGCTACTGGGTTAACATTAAGTTACTGTGTTATTCCTGGGTTAATAGCGCTGGGGTGTGTGCTGGCATACTCTCTCTCTGTCTCTCCAAAGGGCCTAATGGGGGAATTGTCTTCAGATGAGCATTCCCTGAGTGTGTGGTGTGTCGGTACGTGTGTGTCGACATGTCTGAGGTAAATGGCTCCCCTAAGGAGGAGATGGAGCAAATATGTGTGTGAGAGGGTGTCTCCGTCGACAACGCCGACACCTGTTTGGATATGTGTAATTAAGTGCTAAGGTGAATTTATTGCACAAAAGATTAGAGAACAGACCGGAAATCTACCCATGTCTGTCCCTATGTCGCAGAGACCTTCAGAGTCTCTCAATTCTCACTATCCAAAATAATTTACACTGATATCGACACGGAGTCTGACTCCAGTGTCGACTACGATAATGCAAAGTTACAGCCAAAATGGCAGAAAAGTATTCAATATATGATTATTGTAATAAAAGATGATTTGCATATCACTGATGACTCATCTGTCCCTGACACAAGGGTACACATGTTTAAGGGGAAGAAAGCTGAGGTAAATTTCCCTACTCTCCTGATGAAAAAGAGCGGGAATCTCCAGACAAGAGACTGCAGTTTCCCACAAAGAATTCTCAGGGAGTATCCTTTACTCACTAGGGCCAGGATACGATGGGAATCTTCCCCTAGGGTGTCACGTTTGCCCAAAAGGTAGCCCTGACCTAACAGCTATGCTCAGGGATCCTGCAGATAGCGTGCACATTCTGGTACACTACTCAGAACGGCGATTGTGTCGGCATGGGTTTATAGCGCTGTGGCAGCGTGGACAGGTACCTTATCAGCAGAGATTGAGACCCTAGTATGTGTATATATATATATATATATATATATATATATATATATATAATAAGAATTTACTTACCGATAATTCTATTTCTCATAGTCCGTAGTGGATGCTGGGGACTCTGTAAGGACCATGGGGAATAGCGGCTCCGCAGGAGACTGGGCACATCTAAAGAAAGCTTTAGGACTATCTGGTGTGCACTGGCTCCTCCCCCTATGACCCCTCTCCAAGCCTCAGTTAGGATACTGTGCCCGGACGAGCGTACACAATAAGGAAGGATTTTGAATCCCGGGTAAGACTCATACCAGCCACACCAATCACACCGTATAACCTGTGATCTGAACCCAGTTAACAGCATGATAACAGAGGAGCCTCTGAAAGATGGCTCACAACAATAATAACCCGATTTTTGTAACAATAACTATGTACAAGTATTGCAGACAATCCGCACTTGGGATGGGCGCCCAGCATCCACTACGGACTATGAGAAATAGAATTATCGGTAAGTAAATTCTTATTTTCTCTAACGTCCTAAGTGGATGCTGGGGACTCCGTAAGGACCATGGGGATTATACCAAAGCTCCCAAACGGGCGGGAGAGTGCGGATGACTCTGCAGCACCAAATGAGAGAACTCCAGGTCCTCCTCAGCCAGGATATCAATTTTGTAGAATTTTACAAACGTATTTGCTCCTGACCAAGTAGCTGCTCGGCAAAGTTGTAAAGCCGAGACCCCTCGGGCAGCCGCCCAAGATGAGCCCACCTTCCTTGTGGAGTGGGCATTTACAGATTTTTGGCTGTGGCAGGCCTGCCACAGAATGTGCAAGCTGAATTGTACTACAAATCCAACGAGCAATAGTCTGCTTAGAAGCAGGAGCACCCAGCTTGTTGGGTGCATACAGGATAAACAGCGAGTCAGATTTCCTGACTCCAGCCCTCCTGGAAACATATATTTTCAGGGCCCTGACAACGTCTAGCAACTTGGAGTCCTCCAAGTCCCTAGTAGCCGCAGGCAACACAAATAGGTTGGTTCAGGTGAAACGCTGAAACCACCTTAGGGAGAAACTGAGGACGAGTCCTCAATTTCGCCCTGTCCGAATGGAACATCAGATAAGGGCTTTTTCAGGATAAAGCCGCCAATTCTGACACGCGCCTGGCCCAGGCCAGGGCCAACAGCATGACCACTTTCCATGTGAGATATTTTAACTCCACAGATTTAAGTGGTTCAAACCAATGTGACTTTTGGAACCCAAAACTACATTGAGATCCCAAAGTGCCACTGGAGGCACAAAAGGAGGCTGTATATGCAGTACCCCTTTTACAAACGTCTGAACTTCAGGGACTGAAGCTAGTTCTTTTTGGAAGAAAATTGACAGGGCCGAAATTTGAACCTTAATGGACCCCAATTTCAGGCCCATAGACACTCCTGTTTGCAGGAAATGTAGGAATCGACCCAGTTGAATTTCCACCGTCGGGCCTTACTGGCCTCGCACCACGCAACATATTTTCGCCAATTGCGGTGATAATGTTTTTGCGGTTACATCCTTCCTGGCTTTGATCAGGATAGGGATGACTTCATCCGGAATGCCCTTTTTCCTTCAGGATCCGGCGTTCAACCGCCATGCCGTCAAACGCAGCCGCGGTAAGTCTTGGAACAGACAGGGTCCTTGCTGGAGCAGGTCCCTTCTTAGAGGTAGAGGCCACGGATCCTCCGTGAGCATCTCTTGAAGTTCCGGTTACCAAGTCCTTCTTGGCCAATCCGGAGCCACGAATATAGTGCTTACTCCTCACCATCTTATCAATCTCAGTACCTTGGGTATGAGAGGCAGAGGAGGGAACACATACCCTGACTGGTACACCCACGGTGTTACCAGAGCGTCTACAGCTATTGCCTGAGGGTCCCTGGACCTGGCGCAATACCTGTCGAGTTTTTCCCAACGGTTTATAATCATGTGGAAGACTTCTGGGTGAAGTCCCCACTCTCCCGGGTGGAGGTCGTGCTGAGGAAGTCTGCTTCCCAGTTGTCCACTCCCGGAATGAATACTGCTGACAGTGCTATCACATGATTTTCCGCCCAGCGAAGAATCCTTGCAGCTTCTGCCATTGCCCTCCTGCTTCTTGTGCCACCCTGTCTGTTTACGTGGGTGACTGCCGTGATGTTGTCCGACTGGATCAACACCGGCTGACCTTGAAGCAGAGGTCTTGCTAAGCTTAGAGCATTGTAAATGTCCCTTAGCTTCAGGATATTTATGTGAAGTGATGTCTCCAGGCTTGACCATAAGTCTTGGATTCCCTGTGTGACTGCTCCCCAGCCTCGCAGGCTGGCATCCGTGGTTACCAGGACCCAGTCCTGAATGCCGAATCTACGGCCCTCTAGAAGATGAGCACTCTGCAACCACCACAGGAGGGACACCCTTGTCCTTGGTGACAGGGTTATCCGCTGATGCATCTGAAGATGCGACCCGGACCATTTTTCCAGCAGGTCCCACTGGAAAGTTCTTGCGTGGAATCTGCCGAATGGGATTGCTTCGTAGGAAGCCACCATTTTACCCAGAACCCTTGTGCATTGATGCACTGAGACTTGGCTCGGTTTTAGGAGGTTCCTGACTAGCTCGGATAACTCCCTGGCTTTCTCCTCCGGGAGAAACACCTTTTTCTGGACTGTGTCCAGGATCATCCCTAGGAACAGAAGACAAGTCGTCGGAACCAGCTGCGATTTTGGAATATTGAGAATCCAACCGTGCTGCAGCAACACTACCTGAGATAGTGCTACACCGACCTCCAACTGTTCCCTGGATCTTACCCTTATCAGGGAATTGTCCAAGTAAGGGATAACTAAAATTCCCTTCCTTTGAAGGAATATCATCATTTCGGCCATTACCTTGGTAAAGACCCGGGGTGCCGTGGACCATCCATACGGCAGCGTCTGAACTGATAGTGACAGTTCTGTACCATAAACCTGAGGTACCCTTGGTGAGAAGGGTAAATTTTTACATGAAGGTAAGCATCCTTGATGTCCCGAGACATCATGTAGTCCCCTTCTTCCAGGTTCGCAATCACTGCTCTGAGTGACTCAATCTTGAATTTGAACCTCTGTATGTAAGTGTTCAAAGATTTTAGATTTAGAATCGGTCTCACCGAGCCGTCCGGCTTCGGTACCACAACAGTGTGGAATAATACCCCGTTCCCTGTTGCAGGAGGGGTATCTTGATTATCACCTGCTGGGAATACAGCTTGTGAATGGCTTCCAAAACTGTCTCCCTGTCAGAAGGAGACATCGGTAAAGCCGACTTTAGGAAACGGCGAGGGGGAGACGTCTCGAATTCTAATTTGTACCCCTGAGATATCACCTGAAGGATCCAGGGGTCTACTTGCGAGTGAGCCCACTGCGCGCTGAAATTCATTGAGACGGGCCCCCCACCGTGCCTGATTCTGCTTGTAAAGCCCAAGCGTATACTGAGGGCTTGGCAGAGGCGGGAGAGGGTTTCTGTTCCTGGGAACTGGCTGATTTCTGCAGCCTTTTTCCTCTCACTCTGTCACGGGGCAGAAATGAGGAACCTTTTGCCCGCTTATCCACGAAAAGACTGCGCCTGATAATACGGCGTCTTCTCATGTTGAGAGGCGACCTGGGGTACAAACGTGGATTTCCCAGCTGTTGCCGTGGCCACCAGGTCTGAAAGACCGACCCCAAATAACTCCTCCCCTTAATAAGGCAATACTTCCAAATGCCGTTTGGAATACGCATCACCTGACCACTGACGTGTCCATAACCCTCTACTGGTAGAAATGGACAACGCACTTAGACTTGATGCCAGTCGGCAAATATTCCGCTGTGCATCACGCATATATAGAAATGCATCTTTCAAATGCTCTATAGGCAAAAATATACTGTCCCTATCTAGGGTATCAATATTTTCAGTCAGGGAATCCGACCACGCCAACCCAGCACTGCACATCCAGGCTGAGGCAATTGCTGGTCGCAGTATAACACCAGTATGTGTGTAAATACATTTTAGGATACCCTCCTGCTTTCTATCAGCAGGATCCTTAAGGGCAGCCATCTCAGGAGAGGATAGAGCCCTTACAAGCGTGTGAGCGCTTTATCCACCCTAGGGGGTGTTTCCCAACGCACCCTAACCTCTGGCGGGAAAGGATATAATGCCAATAACATTTTAGAAATTATCAGTTGTTATCGGGGGGAAACCCACGCATCATCACACACCTCATTTAATTTCTCAGATTCAGGAAAACTACAGGTAGTTTTTCCTCACCGAACATAATACCCCTTTTTTTTTGGTGGTACTCGTATTATCAGAAATGTGTAAAACATTTTTCATTGCCTCAATCATGTAACGTGTGGCCCTACTGGAAGTCACATTTGTCTCTTCACCGTCGACACTGGAGTCAGTATCCGTGTCGGCGTCTATATCTGCCATCTGAGGTAACGGGCGCTTTATAGCCCCTGACGGCCTATGAGACGTCTGGACAGGCACAAGCTGAGTAGCCGGCTGTCTCATGTCAACCACTGTCTTTTATACAGAGCTGACACTGTCACTTAATTTCTTCCAACAGTTCATCCACTCAGGTGTCGACCTCCTAGGGGGTGACATCACTATTACAGGCAATCTGCTCCGTCTCCACATCATTTTTCTCCTCATACATGTCGACACAAAAGTACCGACATACAGCACACACACAGGGAATGCTCTGATAGAGGACAGGACCCCACTAGCCCTTTGGGGAGACAGAGGGAGAGTTTGCCAGCACACACCAGAGCGCTATATATATATATATATATACAGGGATAACCTTATATAAGTGTTTTTCCGCTTATAGCTGCTGTATAGTTAATACTGCGCCTAATTTGTGCCCCCCTCTCTTTTTTAACCCTTTCTGTAGTGTAGTGACTGCAGGGGAGAGCCAGGGAGCTTCCCTCCAACGGAGCTGTGAGGGAAAATGGCGCCAGTGTGCTGAGGAGATAGGCTCCGCCCCCTTATCGGCGGCCTTATCTCCCATTTTTTTATGTATTTTGGCAGGGGTTAAATGCATCCATATAGCCCAGGAGCTATATGTGATGCATTTTTTGCCATCCAAGGTGTTTATTATTGCGTCTCAGGGCGCCCCCCCCAGCGCCCTGCACCCTCAGTGACCGGAGTGTGAAGTGTGCTGAGAGCAATGGCGCACAGCTGCAGTGCTGTGCGCTACCTTGTTGAAGACAGGACGTCTTCTGCCGCCGATTTTCCGGACCTCTTCTGCCTTCTGGCTCTGTAAGGGGGCCGGCGGCGCGGCTCTGGGACCCATCCAAGCTGGGCCTGTGATCGTCCTTCTGGAGCTAATGTCCAGTAGCCTAAGAAGCCCAATCCACTCTGCACGCTGGTGAGTTCGCTTCTTCTCCCCTTAGTCCCTCGATGCAGTGAGCCTGTTGCCAGCAGGTCTCACTGAAAATAAAAAACCTAAACTAAAACTTTCACTAAGAAGCTCAGGAGAGCCCCTAGTGTGCACCCTTCTCGTTCGGGCACAGAGATCTAACTGAGGCTTGGAGGGGGGTCATAGGGGGAGGAGCCAGTGCACACCAGATAGTCCTAAAGCTTTCTTTAGATGTGCCCAGTCTCCTGCGGAGCCGCTATTCCCCATGGTCCTTACGGAGTCCCCAGCATCCACTTAGGACGTTAGAGAAATATATATATATATATATATATATATATATATATATATATATATATAGAGAGAGAGAGAGAGAGAGAGATATGTATATATAGAAATTTATATATTAAAGATGCTGTCTTGAGATATATATATATAAAACATGCCCAAAGAGACATGAGTCTACTGGGTCCTAGAGTCAAAGCTATGTCGATTTCTGCTTGACATGTCCTGTAGAATATGCAATGGACAGATGATGCCGACTTAAGAGGCATATGGAAGGCTAAGGATTGTGTGGAGAAGGGTTCTCGGACCTGGTCTCCACAGCTATAGCTGGTAATTCTGATATTTTGCCTTATATTCCTGCACAGCCTAGGAAAGCACGACATTATGAAATGCAGCCTTTCGAACAAAGAAACAAGAAAGTCCGAGGTGCGTCCTTTCTTGCCAGACGCGGGGGCAGAGGAGAGAAGCTGCACAACACAGCTAGTTCCCAGGAACAGAAGTCCTCCCCGGCCTCTAGAAAATCCACCGCATGTCGCTGGGGCTCCACAGGCGGAGCTAGGCCCGGTGGGGGCACGCCTTCGTAAGTTCAGCCACAAGTGGGTTCACTTCCTGTTGGATCCCTGGGCAATAGATATTGTGTCTCAGGGATACAAGCTGGACTTTGAGGAGATGCCCCCTCACCGACGGCCCAGCCGGCTTCCCCCCACGAGAGGGAAAATAAGAATTTACTCACCGGTAATTCTATTTCTCGTAGTCCGTAGTGGATGCTGGGAACTCCGTAAGGACCATGGGGAATAGCGGGCTCCGCAGGAGACTGGGCACTCTAAAAGAAAGATTAGGTACTATCTGGTGTGCACTGGCTCCTCCCTCTATGCCCCTCCTCCAGACCTCAGTTAGGGAAACTGTGCCCGGAAGAGCTGACACAATAAGGAAAGGATTTGGAATCCCGGGTAAGACTCATACCAGCCACACCAATCACACCGTACAACTCGTGATACTATACCCAGTTAACAGTATGAATAACAACTGAGCCTCACGAAAAGATGGCTCATAACAATAACCCTTTAGTTAGGCAATAACTATATACAAGTATTGCAGACAATCCGCACTTGGGATGGGCGCCCAGCATCCACTACGGACTACGAGAAATAGAATTACCGGTGAGTAAATTCTTATTTTCTCTGACGTCCTAGTGGATGCTGGGAACTCCGTAACTCCTCAGCCAGGGTATCAAACTTGTAGCAAATGTGTTTGAACCCGACCAAGTAGCAGCTCGGCAAAGCTGTAAAGCCGAGACCCCTCGGGCAGCCGCCCAAGAAGAGCCCACCTTCCTCGTGGAATGGGCTTTTACTGATTTAGGAAGCGGCAGTCCAGCCGCAGAATGTGCAAGCTGAATCGTGCTATAGATCCAGCGAGCAATAGTCTGCTTTGAAGCAGGAGCACCCAGCTTGTTGGGTGCATACAGGATAAATAGCGAGTCAGTTTTCCTGACTCTAGCCATCCTGGAAACATAGATTTTCAGGGCCCTGACTACGTCCAGCAATTTGGAATCCTCCAAGTCCCGAGTAGCCGCAGGCACCACAATAGGTTGGTTCAAATGAAACGCTGATACCACCTTAGGAAGAAATTGGGAACGAGTCCTCAATTCCGCCCTATCCATATGAAAAATCAGATAAGGGCTTTTACATGACAAAGCCGCCAATTCTGATACACGCCTGGCCGAAGCCAAGGCCAACAGCATGACCACTTTCCGCGCGAGATATTTTTGCTCCACGGTTTTAAGTGGCTCAACCAATGCGACTTTAGGAAATCCAACACCACGTTGAGATCCCAAGGTGCCACTGGAGGCACAAAAGGGGGCTGAATATGCAGCACTCCTTTAACAAAAGTCTGAACTTCAGGCAGTGAAGCCAGTACTTTTTGGAAGAAAATCGACAGAGCCAAAATCTGGAACTTAATGGAACCCAATTTGAGGCCCATAGTCACCCCTGACTGTAGGAAGTGCAGAAATCGACCCAGCTGAAATTCCTCCATTGGGGCCTTCCAGGCCTCACACCAAGCAACATATTTTCGCCATATGCGGTGATAATGTTTTGCGGTCACATCCTTCCTAGCTTTAATCAGCGTAGGAATGACTTCCTCCGGAATGCCCTTTTCCTTTAGGATCCGGTGTTCAACCGCCATGCCGTCAAACGCAGCCGCGGTAAGTCTTGGAACAGACAGGGCCCCTGCAGTAGCAGGTCCTGTCTGAGCGGCAGAGGCCAAGGGTCCTCTGAGATCATTTCTTGAAGTTCTGGGTACCAAGCTCTTCTTGGCCAATCCGGAACAATGAGTATAGTTCTTACTCCTCTCCTTCTTATTATTCTCAGTACCTTGGGTATGAGAGGAAGAGGAGGGAACACATAAACCGACTGGTACACCCACGGTGTCACTAGAGCGTCCACAGCTATCGCCTGAGGGTCCCTTGACCTGGCGCAATATCTTTTTAGCTTTTTGTTGAGGCGGGACGCCATCATGTCCACCTGTGGCCGTTCCCAACGGTTCACAATCAGCTGGAAGACTTCTGGATGAAGTCCCCACTCTCCCGGGTGGAGATCGTGCCTGCTGAGGAAGTCTGCTTCCCAGTTGTCCACTCCCAGAATGAACACTGCTGACAGTGCTATCACGTGATTCTCCGCCATCAAAGAATCCTTGTGGCTTCTGCCATTGCCACCCTGCTTCTTGTGCCGCCCTGGCGGTTTACATGGGCGACCGCTGTGATGTTGTCTGACTGAATCAAAACCGGTTGGTTTTGAAGCAGGGGTTCTGCTTGACTCAGGGCGTTGTAAATGTCCCTTAGTTCCAGAATATCTATGTGTAGGGAAGTTTCCTGACTTTACCATTGTCCTTGGAAGTTTCTTCCCTGGGTGACTGCCCCCCAACCTCGGAGGCTTGCATCCGTGGTCACCAGGACCCAAGTCCTGTATGCCGAATCTGCGGCCTTCGAGCAGATGAGCACTCTGCAGCCACCACAGCAGAGACACCCTGGCCCTCGGGGACAGGGTGATTAATCGATGCATCTGGAGATGCGATTCGGACCACTTGTCCAACAGATCCCACTGGAAGATCCTTGCATGGAATCTGCCGAAGGGACTTGCTTTGTAAGAATCTACCATCTTTCCCAGGACTCGCGTGCAGTGATGCACCAACACCTGCTTTGGTTTCAGGAGGTCCCTGACCAGAGATGATAATTCCTGGGCCTTCTCCTCCGGGAGAAATATCTTCTTCTGTTCTGTGTCCAGAATCATGCCCAAGAACAGCAGACGCGTCGCAGGAATTAGCTGCGACTTTGGGATATTCAGAATCCAGCCGTGCTGATGCAGCACTTCCTGAGATAGTGCCACGCCGACTAGCAACTGCTCTTTGGACCTCGCCTTATAAGGATATCGTCCAAGTACGGAATAATCATGACTCCCTTCTTTCGGAGGAGCATCATCATTTCGGCCATTACCTTGGTAAATACCCACGGTGCCGTGGACAGACCAGACGGCAACGTCTGGAATTGGTAATGACAGTCCTGTACCACAACCTTGAGTTACTTTGAACTTGAACTTTTTTATATAAATGTTCAAGGATTTTAAATTTAGAATGGGTCTCACCGAACCGTCTGGTTTCGGTACCACAACATTGTGGAATAGTAACCCCGTCCCTGTTGAAGGAGGGGTACCTTGATTATCACCTGCTAAAGATACAGCTTGTGAATTGCCGGCAGTACTACCTCCCTTTCTCTGAGGGCAGCAGGCAAGGCTGATTTGAGGTAACGGCGAGGGGGAGTCGCCTCGAACTCCAGCTTGTATCCCTGTGATACTACTTGCAGAACCCAGGGATCCATCTGTGAGCGAGCCCACTGGTCGCTGAAGTTCCGGAGACGCGCCCCCACCGCACCTGGCTCAGCCTGTGGAGCCCCAGCGTCATGCGGTGGACTTAGAGGAAGCGGGGGAAGATTTTTGATCCTGGGAACTGGCTATCTGGTGCAGCCTTTTTCCTTCTTCCCTTGCCTCTGGCAGAAAGGAAGCGCCTTTGACCCGCTTGCTTTTCTGAGGCCGAAAGGAATGTACCTGATAATACGGTGCTTTCTTAGGATGTGAGGGAACATGAGGTAAAATTTTTGACTTCCCAGCTGTTGCTGTGGATACGAGGTCCGAGAGACCATCCCCAAACAATTCCTCACCCTTATAAGGCAGAATCTCCATGTGCCTTTTAGAATCAGCATCACCTGTCCACTGCCGGGTCCATAATACCCTCCTGGCAGAATTGGACATTGCATTAATTCTGGATGCCAGCCGGCAAATATCCCTCTGTGCATCCCTCATATATAAGACGACGTCTTTAGTATGCTCTATGGTTAGCAAAATAGTAACCCTGTCGAGGGTAACAATATTATCTGACAGGGTATCAGACCACGCTGCAGCAGCACTACACCTCCATGCTGAGGCAATTGCAGGTCTCAGTATAGTACCTGAGTGTGTATATACAGACTTCAGGATTTCCTCCTGCTTTCTATCAGCAGGCTCCTTCAAGGTGGCCGTATCCTGAGACGGCAGTGCCACCTTTTTTGACAAACGTGTGAGCGCCTTATCCACCCTAGGGGATATCTCCCAACGTGACCTATCCTCTGGCGAGAAAGGGTACGCCATCAGTAACTTTTTAGAAATTACCAGTTTCTTATCGGGGGAAACCCACGCTTCTTCACACACTTCATTCAATTCATCTGATGGGGGAACAAAACACTGGCTGCTTTTTCTCCCCAAACATAAAACCCCTTTTTAGTGGTACTTGGGTTAATGTCAGAAATGTGTAACACATTTTTCATTGCCGAAATCATGCAACGGATGCCCCTAGTGGATTGTGTATATGTCTCAACCTCGTCGACACTGGAGTCAGACTCCGTGTCGACATCTGTGTCTGCCATCTGAGGTAGCGGGCGTTTTTGAGCCCCTGATGGCCTTTGAGACGCCTGGGCAGGTGCGGGCTGAGAAGCCGGCTGTCCCATGGCTGTTACGTCATCCAGCCTTTTATGTAAGGAGTCGACACTGTCGGTTAATACCTTCCACATATCCACCCACTCTGGTGTCGGCCCCGCAGGGGGTGACATCACATTTATCGGCACCTGCTCCGCCTCCACATAAGCCTCCTCATCAAACAAGTCGACAGCCGTACCGACACACCGCACACACACAGGGAATGCTCTTACTGAGGACAGGACCCCACAAAGTCCTTTGGGGAGACAGAGAGAGAGTATGCCAGCACACACCACAGCGCTATTTAATCAGGGATTTACACTAATAGAAAGTGATTTATCCCTATAGCTGCTTTATATACAGTTTTTCGCCTAAATTTAGTGCCCCCCCTCTCTTTTTTACCCTTGAAGCCTGGAAACTGCAGGGCAGAGCCTGGGGAGCTGCCTTCCAGCGGAGCTGTAAAGAGAAAATGGCGCCGGTGTGCTGAGGAAGATAGCCCCGCCCCTTTCTCGGCGGAGTTCTCCCGCTTTTTTATGGATATTTTGGCAGGGGATTTTACACATATATAGTCTTGCTGACTATATTATGTGTTTTTTAGCCAATTTAAGGTACTCTAATTGCAGTCCAGGGCGCCCCCCCCCCCCCCAGCGCCCTGCACCCATCAGTGACCGGAGTGTGTGGTGTGCATGGGGAGCAATGGCGCACAGCTGCAGTGCTGTGCGCTACCTTAATGAAGACCGGAGTCTTCAGCTGCTGATTTCCAGGACGTTCTTCTTGCTTCTGGCTCTGCAAGGGGGACGGCGGCGCGGCTCCGGGACCGGACGACCGAGGCTGGGCCTGTGTTCGATCCCTCTGGAGCTAATGGTGTCCAGTAGCCTAGAAGCCCAAGCTAGCTGCAAGCAGGTAGGTTCGCTTCTCTCCCCTAAGTCCCTCGTAGCAGTGAGTCTGTTGCCAGCAGATCTCACTGAAAATAAAAAACCTAAGATATACTTTCTGTACTAGAAGCTCAGGAGAGCCCCTAGTGTGCAACCAGCTCGAGCCGGGCACAGATTCTAACTGGGGTCTGGAGGAGGGGCATAGAGGGAGGAGCCAGTGCACACCAGTAGTCCTAATTCTTTCTTAGAGTGCCCAGTCTCCTGCGGAGCCCGGTATTCCCATGGTCCTTACGGAGTTCCCAGCATCCACTAGGACGTCAGAGAAATAAGGGTTATGTTATAGTTGCATCAGAGTTTATCTGATGCTCTGTGATTGTTCATACTGTTAACTGGGTAAAGTTATCACAAGTTATACGGTGTGATTGGTGTGGCTGGTATAAGTCTTGCCCTGGATTTCCAAAATCCTTTCCTTGTACTGTCAGCTCTTCCGGGCACAGTTTCTCTAACTGAGGTCTGGAGGAGGGACATAGAGGGAGGAGCCAGAGCACACCAGAATCTAAATTCTTTCTTAAAGTGCCCATGTCTCCTGTGGAGCCCGTCTATTCCCCATGGCCCTTACGGAGTCCCCAGCATCCACTACGGACTACGAGAAATAGATTTACCGGTAAGTAAAATCTTATTATCTCCTAATATCATACTTGCCTACTCTCCCGGAATGGCCGGGAGGCTCCCGGAAATTGGGTGGTGCTCCCGGCGGAAGGCCGGTAGAGTGGGTAAGTCTCCCGGCCGAGCGCCACCCGCCCGCAACTACTAGCAAACCCCCCTCCCAACGCGCTGTCCAAAGCGTGAAGCTCGGGGGTCCGATGACGCGATTCGTGTCATCCTGGCTCCGCCCCCTGCCTAACCATGCAGGTAATCTCGGCATTCCATATCAGGGACGGTCAGTAAGTATGCCTAATAACAGGATTTTAATGCCTACCGGTAAATCCTTTTCTCCTAGTCCGTAGAGGATGCTGGGGTCCACTTCATGACCATGGGGTATAGACGGTTCCGCAGGAGCCATGGGCACTCTTAAGACTATTCAATGGTTGTGAACTGGCTCCTTCCTCTATGCCCCTCCTCCAGACCTCAGTATAGGAACTGTGCCCAGGGAGACGGACATCTCGAGGAAAGGATTTACTTTAAACTAGTGGTGAGATACATACCAGCTCACACCTCAACCATGCCGCACAACATGGCATTCAACATAAGACACGCCAACAGGCATGAACTAATTACAGCAACATTATAACACAACTTGTGTAACTCTAATAACAAAACTGCAGGTAAAGTACGCACTGGGAGGGGCGCCCAGCATCCTCTACGGAAGAGGAGAAAAGGATTTACCGGTAGGTATTAAAATCCTGTTTTCTCATACGTCCTAGAGGATGCTGGGGTCCATTTCATGACCATGGGATTTATACCAAAGCTGCAGTACGGGTGGGAGAGTGCGGATGACCCTGCAGCACCGATTGACCGAACTTGAGGTCTTCCTCGGCTAAGGTGTCAAACTTGTAGAATTTTGCAAATGTGTTTGACCCCGACCAAGTAGCTGCTCGGCACAGTTGCAATGCCGAGACCCCCCGGGCAGCCGCACAGGATGAGCCCACCTTCCTAGTGGAATGGGCTTTCACCGACGTCGGTAACGGCAATCCAGCCGTAGTATGAGCGTACTGAATCGCACTTCTGATCCAACGCGCAATAGTCTGCTTGGAAGCAGGACACCCAATCTTGTTGGGAGCATACAGGACAAACAAAGACTCTGTTTTCCGTATTCGAGCTGTTCTAGCGACATAAATCTTCAAAGCCCTAACCACATCTAGAGACTTTGACTCAGTGAACGTGTCAGTAACTACTGGCACCACAATAGGTTGCTTTATGTGGAAAGATGAAACCACCTTCGGAATAAAATGTTGACGAGTCCTCAACTCTGCCCTGTCTTCATGGAAGATCAGGTAAGGGCTCTTGTGAGACAAGGCCCCTAATTCAGACACCCGCCGAGTGGATGCCAATGCCAAAAGCATCACAACTTTCCAAGTGAGAGACTTCAACTCTATCTCTTGTAGGGGTCAAACCAATCTGATTGAAGGAACTGCAACACCACGTTAAAGTCCCACGGTGCCACTGGAGGCACAAATGGAGGCTGGATGTGCAGAACCCCTTTCATGAACGTCTGAACTTCTGGAAAGGAGGCCAATTGTTTTTAAAATAAACCTGATAAGGCCGAAATCTGGACCTTGATTGACCCCAATCTAATGCCCGTATCCACACCAGCCTGCAGAAAATAGAGAAAATGTCCCAAGTAAAACTCTTCCGTAGGAGCCTTCTTGGATTCACACCAAGACACATATTTTCTCCAAATACGGTGGTAATGTTTCGACGTTACTCCTTTCCTGGCCTGAATAAGGCTGGGGATGACTTCCTTGGGAATATCCTTTTCGGGCTAGGATCCGGCGCTCAACAGCCATGCCGTCAAACGTCGCCACGATAAGTCTTGATACACGCACGGCCCCTGCTGCAGCAGGTGCTTGCGAAGAGGAAGAGGTCGAGGATCTTCTATGAGCAACTCCTGAAGATCTGGATACCAAGCCTCCTTGGCCAGTCTGGGGCAATGAAGATTGCTCGAACTCTTGTTCTTCTTATGATCGTGAGCACTTTTGTGATCAGCGGAAGTGGAGGGAAGGCATACACCGACTGGAACATCCACTGGGCCACCAGCGCATCCACTGCTATTGCTTGAGGGTCTCTTGACCTGGAACAATATTTCTGAAGCTTCTTGTTGAGACGAGATGCCATCATGTCTACTTGAGGAACTCCCCAAAGACTTGTCACCTCTGTGAAGACCTCTTGGTGTAAGCCCCACTCTCCTGGATGGAGATCGTGTCTGCTGAGGAAGTCTGCTTCCCAGTTGTCTACTCTCGAAATGAAAATTGCCGACAGAGCCTTTACATGTCTTTCTGACCAGAGGAGAATCTTTGTCACCTCTGCCATTGCCGCTCTGCTTTTCGTTCCGCCCTGCCTGTTTATGTACGCGACTGCTGATAGATTCTCAGGCTGGATCTGCATGGGATGATCTTGAAGAAGATGTACCGCTTGTTGAAGGCCGTTGTAAATGGCTCTCAATTCCAGCACGTTTATGTAAAGGCAGGCTTTCTGACTTGACCATTTTACCTGGAAGCTTTCTCCCTGAGTGACAGCTCCCCAGCCTCTGAGACTTGCATCCGTGGTTACCAGGAGCCAGTCCTGAATCCCGAACCTGCGTCCCTCTAGTAGGTGAGAACTGTGTAGCCACCACAGGAGCGAAATCCTGGCTTTTGACGACAGGATTATCTTCTTGTGCATGTGAAGGTGGGATCCCAACCACTTGTCCAACAGGTCACACTGGAATACTCTGGCATGGAACCTGCCAAACTGTATGGCCTCGTAGGCCGCCATCATCTTCCCCAACAACCGAATGCACTGATGGATCGACACACTTGATGGTTTCAATATTTGTTTTACCATTTTCTGGATTTCCAGAGCCTTTTAGACCGGAAGAAAAACTCTCTGAACTTCTGTGTCCAGAATCATCCCAAGAAAAGATAATCTTGTCGTCGGTTCCAACTGTGACTTTGGATAATTTATGATCGTGTTGTTGGCGTATCGACAGGGAGAGTGTGATGTTTTGTAACAACTGCTCCCTGGATCTCGCCTTTATCAGGAGATCGTCTAGATAAGGAATTACATTGACTCCTTTTTGACACAGGAGAACCATCATCTCCGCCATCCCTTTGGTGAATACCCTCGGCGCCGTGGAGAGAACGAAAAGTAACGTTTGGAAATGTAAATGGCAATCCTGAACTGCGAATCTCAGATAAGCCTGGTGAGGAGGATAAATGGGAACATGCAGGTAAGCATCCTTTATGTCTACAGACACCATGTAGTCCCCCTCCTCCAGACTGGAAATCACTGCCCTCAGTGATTCCATTTTGAACTTGAATCGTTTCAAGTAGAGATTCAGATTTTTTAGGTTTAGGATCAGTCTGACCGAGTCGTCCGGCTTCGGAACTACAAAAGGGCTTGAATAAAACCCTTCTCCTTGTTGTGACAAAGGTACAAGGAGTATGACCTGATCCTGACATAATTTTTGGATTGCCGCTGTTACTGCTTCCCTTTCCGGAAGAGAAGCTGGCAAGGTCGATTTGAAATCCCTGGGACACTATTTGCAACACCCAGGGATCCAGGCCAGACAGAATCCAACCTTGGCTGAACAGTTTGAGATGTGCCCCCTCCCGAGCGGCCTCCCGCAAGGGAGCCCCAGCGTCATGCTGAAGATTTGGCAGTAGTAGGGGTAGACTTCCGCTCCTGGGAACCTGGATTCGCTGTGGACTTCTTTCCCTTTCCTGCAAAGAAGGGGGAACCTCTTCCTTTTTTGTATTTATTGGGCCGAAAGGACTGCATATGTGGGTGATATGTCTTTTTTGCCGGTGCAGGTGCAGAGGGCAAAAATGTCGACTTACCTGCGGTAGCCGCCGAGACTAACACATCCAGTCTATCGCCAAATGGTATCCGGACTCCAGATCGACAGCAAAAAGGTCGACAAACCTTAGGTCGACATGGACAAAAGGTCGACATGGAAAAAGGTCGACATGAGTTTTTCACGATTTTTTTCTTTTTTGGAACCTTTTCATAATTAACGATCCACGTGGACTACGATTGGAACGGTAATCTGTGCCAAGCGAAGCGGTAGCGGAGCGCAGGCACCATGCCCGAAGCGAGCCATGCGAGGGGACGCGGTGCACTAATTGGGGTTCCCGGTCACTCTACGAAGAAAACGACACCCACCCCCCCCAAAAAAAAACTCATGTCGACATTTTTCCATGTCGACCTTGTTCCTGTCGACCTTTTGTCCATGCCGACCTAAGGTGTGTCGACCAATTGGCGTCAACCTAATGTTTGTCGACCTTTTTGCTGTCGATCCTGAGTCCCAGACCCCGCCAAATAAAGCCTCACCTTTATATGGGAGAGCCTTTATATGGGAGAACCTCCATATTTCTTTTGGAATCTGCATCCGCGTTCCACTGGCGAATCCACAACGCCCGCCCAGCCGATACTACCATGGTAGCGGCTTGTGAACTCAAGAGTCCAATATCCTTCATTGCTTCCAGCATGTATGCGGCAGCGTCTTTGATATTCCCTAACTTAAGAAGTATCTCATCTTTATCAATCGTGTCAATTTCTGATGACACGCTTTCTGACCATTTTTCAATAGCGCGACTCACCCACGCGCAAGCAATAGTGGGCCTGAGCAGCATACCATTGGCAACATAAATGGATTTCAATGTAGTTTCCATCTTTCGGTCTGCCGGCTCTTTTAGTGAAGCCGTGCCAGGTCAGGGAGAATTACCGTTTTTGTCAACCTGGACAGTGCACTGTCTAACACAGGGGGTGACTCCCATTTTTTCCTGTCCTCCACCGGGGAAAGGAGAAGCTATCTGAATTCTCTTGTGAATACGAAATTTCTTTTCAGGATTCACCCACATCCCTTCAAAAAGAGTATTAAGCTCGTGGGAAGGAGGGAAGGTGACCTTGGATTTCTTTTCTTTATAGAAATAAGCCTTCTCCTGAGGTACAGGGGTGGCTTCCGTGACTTCCAGCACTTCCCTTATAGCGACAATCATATATTGTATATTTTTTGCCAATTTATGATCTATTTCTCTGGAGTCACTATAGTCGATACAAGAATCAGTGTCTGTGTCAGTATCAGTATTCAGAATATTTGCAAATGGTCTCTTATGTGACCCAGAGGGGTCGCCTGCGGATGGAAGAACAGAGCCCTGAAAAATCACATCTTCCACAGATTTTCTCCAGCACTCAGCATGAGATTCAGACTTATCTAATCTCCTATTGATATGATGCATTCTATCACGTATTTCTTTCACCCATGCAGGCTCTTGGTGTGCCGGCAGCGCCACCACATTACAACACTGTGTCCCTAAAATGCCTTCCTCCGGGGAGGAAATCCCTGCCTCAGAAATGTCACACACGTGTACAACACACTCTGACAGAAACACTGGGACGTATAGGGGACAGACCCACAGTAAAATCTGTCAGAGGGACACAGTTTAGGAGCAGCCAGTTCACAACCCAGCGCCAAAGAAAAATCCCTGTGCCGCATACTTTGTACACAGACAAAATCCCTGTGTCGCGTACGCAGAAACCTTTAAGCGCTATTATATTATGAACAATATGAATTAGCACCCAGGCCCCCCCTTTTGTCACCCTGATACTTGTTCAGAAGAAATCTCTGCGGTCTGTGAATGAGAGAAACTGGCGCTGAACAGTGTGCTGGCTGCCAGAGGAGGAAGCTCCGCCCCAGCAATGGCGCGTTTCTCCTCAGAGATTTTCGCATAATATTTATACTGGCGGGGGTATGGCTGTGCCTTGGCATCTTATGCCCCCTTTTATCCAGTTTACAAGGTTATTTGCTGCCCAGGGACGTAGTAGTGAGAATAGCCAAGGAACACGCCAGCTGATGTTAGCAGTAAGCTGATACGTTGTAGTTGGAATAGCTGCTGTGGGTACTGGTTAGAACCAGTCAGGTGTTCACACGGAGTGGGTGCTGGATGGAACCAGCCAAATGGTAATATGAAGCTTGAGAGCGAAGGAATACTGGTACCGGTGGTTTGTCGAAATCTGCTGGGAAGCACCGGCACTTTAAGAAATGCTGAACACTGCTGGAAGCTGCTGCTGGAAGCAGTAGGTTCTGTGACTGGAAACTGGAGTAGTCGCGGAGGACTGCAGAGTCAGGCTGCACCGCAGGATGGTAGGCTGGTGCGGGTCTCTAAGTGGAGGCTGGAGACAGGAGCTGGAAACACAACCACAGGAGAGAGAGACTGGAAACAAGGTTTGACAACCAAAGCACTGACGACTTCCTGGCCCAGGCACAGGATACTTATACCTGCAGCAAGGCAGGCATTGGCTGGGCAATTATGCAGATTCCAAAAGCAGTGAATTGGTGGAAACTGAGACATGTGATTGAAACCAACATGGCTGCGCCCATGCTAGCACCCGGAGGGAAAGCCAGTTTGAGAAACCACGTGGAGATTCAGCAGTAATGGTGGCGGAGGCCGCGGAGGGCAGGAGACGCCACACTGGCAATTTTGCATACTGGAACCACATGGATGACCGCGGAGGCCGCGGCAGGCATGAGGCGTTTACACTGATGAGTCAGTGTGCTGGAAACACAGGAACGGCGGCGGAGGCCGCAGAGGCCCGGAGACGCCATTCTGACATTTGACATGAGGCCGCTGTGACAGCGCTTTAGTGACAGGAGGGAATTCTAACGTGTTAACATCAGGAACACAGATGAGATCCGGCCCTGGAATGCTGAGACAGTCCCAGAAGACATCTGAATGGTAAGTAATGGCGTCCAGAAGTCTGGATCGTGACAGCACCCCCCCCCCCTTTAGGAGTGGCCCCAGGACACTTTTTAGGCTTCTGAGGAAATTTAGAGTGGAAATTCCGGACCAAGGCAGGAGCATGGACGTCTGAAGCATTGGTCCAATGGTCCAAGAGCGCTCTTCAGGACCATAGCCCTTCCAGTCAATAAGATATTGCAACTGACCGTAGCGGAAACGTGAATCCAGAATCTTGGCAACTTCATACTCCACTCCCTGTTGAGTCTGGAATTTAGAAGCCGGAGGTAGTGCAGAGTGAAACCGATTCAGAATCAGCGGTTTCAGAAGGGAAACATGGAATGTCCTGGGAATTTTCAGGAATGGGGGTAACTGGAGTCGGTAAGCAACTGGATTGATGACTTGTTCAATTTGAAAAGGACCGATGTAACGAGGTGCAAACTTCATGCTGGGCACTCTTAACCTCAAATTCTTTGTAGACAACCACACACGATCACCCACTTTGAGAGCAGGAACTGCCCGTCGCTTCTTATCCGCAAACTTCTTGTATCTGAATGATGCTTTGAGCAGAGCCGCTCGCACATTTTTCCAGTTATTAGAAAACTGGCGTAAGGTGATATCTGCTGCTGGTACAGAAGTTGCTGGAAGCGGCTGGAACTCTGGAACTTTAGGGTGGAATCCATAGTTGATGAAGAATGGTGTTAAAGAAGATGAGGAATGATATTGGTTGTTATGGCTAAACTCGGCCCAGGGAAGGAGTTGAACCCAGTCATCTTGAGAGGAAGACACATAGATGCGGGGGAAGGCCTCCAAGTCCTGATTTACCCTCTCAGTTTGACCATTGGTCTGAGGATGGTAAGCTGTAGAAAACTTTAATTTGACTTGGAGGGCTTGACACAAACTTCGCCAAAATTTGGCTACAAATTGTACTCCTCTATCAGAGATGATCTCTTCAGGCAGACCGTGGAGTCGGAAGATTTCTTGAACACATACTTGAGCCAACTTGGAAGCTGACGGAAGACCGGTGAGAGGAATGAAATGTGCCATCTTGGTGAACCGGTCAACTACCACCCAGATGGTATTAAACTTGTTGCACATAGGTAGGTCTGTAACAAAGTCCATCGACAAATGGGTCCACGGTCGACGGGGAACAGATAATGGAACCAGTTGCCCCGCAGGCGACTGGCGAGATATTTTGTGTTGGGCACACTTTGGGCAAGATGCAATAAACTCCATGACGTCCTTCTTCAGAGTTGGCCACCAATAAGACCTAGAGATAAACTCAAGGGTTTTCTGAATGCCTGTATGTCCGGCAAAATGGGAAGCATGGGCCCAATGCATGAGCTTCTTCCTTAACACCGGCTTCACAAAACTTTTCCCTGGTGGGGGCGTAGAGTCCATCCTTACCGTGGAGAATGCCAACGGATCAATAATAGGATGCTTGTCAGAAGACTCCGACTCATTTTCTTGCTCCCAAGAGCGGGAAAGGGCATCGGCCTTGCGAATCTGAGAGCCCGGACAAAACTGAAGTTTAAAGTCGAACCTGGAAAAGAAAAGTGCCCATCTGGCCTGACGAGGATTTAGACATTGTGCGCCTTTCAAATATAAAAGATTCTTGTGGTCGGTAAGTATAGTGACCGGATGAGAAGCTCCCTCCAACAGGTATCTTCACTCCTCCAGAGCGAGTTTGATTGCCAGCAACTCCTGATCGCCAATGGCGTAGTTGCGCTCAGCCGGGGAGAACTTCCGGGAGAAGAAGCTGCAAGGATGTAGATGACCATCTTTAGCTCTCTGGGATAACACCGCTCCTACTCCAACGGAGGAGGCATCCACCTCAAGGATGAAAGGAGAGTCGATGTCGGGCTGTTTCAAAACTGGAGCAGAGATGAACCGTTGCTTTAATAGATGAAAAGCTTGCGTAGCTTCTTCAGTCCACTTGGACGGATTAGCACCCTTCTTGGTAAACGCAGTGATAGGCTCCACAATGGTGGAAAAATCTCGTATAAATTTTCTGTAGTAATTGGCGAATCCTAGAAACCTCTGGACCCCTTTGAGGTTTAAGGGTATCGGCCAATTCTGGATTGCTTGTAGTTTCTCAGGATCCATCTCTAGTCCGGAACCGGACACAATGTAGCCTAGAAACTGAATGGATTTGACTTCAAAAACACACTTCTCTAATTTGCAATAGAGATGATTGACACGGAGACGGGACAGAACCTCCTTTACCCAGAAACGATGTTCCTCTAGATCAGTGGTTCTCAAACTCGGTCCTCAGGACCCCACACAGTGCATGTTTTGCAGGTAACCCATCAAGTGCACAGGTGTATTAATTAATCACTGACTCATTTTAAAAGGTCCACAGGTGGAGCTAATTATGTCACTTGTGATTCTGTGAGGAAACCTGCAAAACATGCACTGTGTGGGGTCCCGAGGACCGAGTTTGAGAACCTGTGCTCTAGATTATTGGCAAAGATAAGTATATCATCTAGATAAACCACGACATGGCGATATAAGATGTCTCTGAAGATCTCATTCACGAAATGCTGGAAGACAGCTGGAGCATTACTTAATCCGAAGGGCATGACAAGGTACTCAATGTCCATCACGGGTGTTAAAAGCGGTCTTCCACTCGTCACCCTCACGGATCCGGATGAGATAGTAGGCACCCCTCAAATCCAACTTTGTAAAGATGGTTGCTCCGCTAACTCTATCAAAGAGTTCTGTAATCAAGGGTAAAGGATATCAGTTCTTGACGGTAATGTCGTTCAAGCCTCTGTAGTCGATGCATGGCCGCAGGCCACCGTCTTTCTTCTTAACGAAGAAGAAACCTGCACCTGGTGGGGAAGAAGAAGGTCGGATGAAACCCTTCGCCAGATTCTCTTTGAATGCGTCTCTGGTAAGAACAACGGATAAGTTCGGCCTCGAGGTGGAACCTTCCCTGGGATGAGATCAATTGGACAGTCTCATTCCCTATGAGGAGGAAGGATATCAGCAGAAGCTTTACTGAACACGTCCGTGTAGTCTTGATATGGAGGCGGTGGAACATCAGACGACCTGGAGGAGGAAGAACAAACAGGAAGTACTTTGGACAAACAGGTCTCAGCACAGGAGGGACCCCATGCCAGTATTTGCGTAGTCGTCCAGTCATTCGATGGATTGTGGAGACGAAGCCATGGAAGGCCCAAAACCACTGGATGGGTGGCTCTTGGAATCACTAAAAAAGAAATAAATTATGAATGAAGAACTCCTACTCTCAGACGAACTGGTAGAGTCCTTAGAGAAATAACTGCGTCAAAAATCTTACTGCCATCCACAGCAGTCAAAGAAATAGACGAGGAAAGTCTCTCGGTGGGTAGGGACCACCGTTTAACATATGCTTCAGTTATGAAATTCCCAGCTGCTCCGGAATCTAGGAGGGCAATGACGTTCCTATAACGTTGAGCAATTTGAAGCGAGACTGGGAGATTACAATCATGAGGAGATGGTGAGGAAAGCATTACTCCTAGCCGGCCCTCTCCTTGGCGAGCTAGGACCTGAAGTTTCCCGGACGTTCAGGACAGGCATTGATTGCAAGAGACGGAGCTGCACAGTAAAGACAAATGGACTCGGAAAGACGTCTTCGACGCTCAGCAGGAGATAGACGGGAACGACCAATTTGCATGGGCTCATCTTTGGATGGAGACGGTTGACGAGGAGGAGTAGAAGACTTTGGAATAGATGACCTTACCCGCTCAGTTGCTCTTTCTCTGAACCGTAGATCAACTTTAGTGCATAAAGTTTAAAGATATTAGCTCATCTAACTTAGAGGGCAAGTCTCTGGTAGCTAATTCATCCTTGATGCGTTCTGATAAGCCATGCCAGAATGCAGCATACAGGGCTTCGTCGTTCCATGCCAGTTCGGACGCCAGGATCTTGAACTGTATTAGGTACTGTCCCACCATACGCGTTCCCTGGCGTAAACGGAGAATCTCAGAAGAAGCTGAAGTTATTCGGCCTGTCTCGTCGAAGATGCGCCTGAGTGTTGTTACAAAGTCAGTATAGGAGGACAGCAGGGTGTCGGACTTCTCCCATAAAGGTGATGCCCAATCGAGGGCTGAGCCACTGAGGAGGGAAATAATATAGGCAATTTTAGTATGGTCACTGATTGAGAAATCCCCTGCAGAATCTTGGAGATCCATCAAATTTTGCTGGCGTTGGAAGGTGAAGACGTGGAGCTGAAGTAGGTAAAGTGGGTGAAGTTACAACTGGTAACTGACGCACCGGACGCGCCAGATCCACGGAGGGTCGTTTGGATCCCATCCAGCCGAGTAGAGAGATCCTGGAGACAGCGGATGATGTGGCCTTGTGCAGCCTCCTGATGTTCGAGTCTGGCTGCTAGTTCTTGCATCGGCCTAGCCGCTTGATCCTGGTCTCCGGCTGGATTCATTTGGTCAGTGCTTACTGTCACAACTGAGGGCCTGAGCTGACGGGAGGCAGCCTCAGTTGTAGGGGCTGAGATGTAGTG
This sequence comes from Pseudophryne corroboree, assembly GCF_028390025.1. Classification (NCBI taxonomy): domain Eukaryota; kingdom Metazoa; phylum Chordata; class Amphibia; order Anura; family Myobatrachidae; genus Pseudophryne; species Pseudophryne corroboree. The sequence continues at coordinate 150,490,929 of NC_086446.1, read as the reverse complement.
AAACCTGGGGGGTTGTATCAAACCCCTGGACATGTAAGTTACACGTAGGAAGATTGGCCGAAGGCGTGACCACGACAACCAAAGTAAAAGTCAATGAGATTTATTGAACAAACAGCAGTGATAAAAGAAATACGAATAATCAGCAGTTGTATAATACAGTTCCTGGTTACTACGGGTTGTCAATGGCCACAGGGCTCTGGTAGCAATAGGTACAGTTTTTAATGTCCTTAAGATGGAAAGTCCTTACCAGGCCCGGACGTAGTAGTGAGAATAGCCATGGAACACGCCAGCTGATGTTAGCAGTAAGCTGATACGTTGTAGTTGGAATAGCTGCTGTGGGTACTGGTTGGAACCAGTCAGGTGTTAACACGGAGTGGGTGCTGGATGGAACCAGCCAAATGGTAATATGAAGCTTGAGAGCTAAGGAATACTGGTACCGGTGGTTTGTAGAAATCTGCTGGGAAGCAGCGGCACTTTAAGAAATGCTGAACACTGCTGGAAGCAGTAGGTTCTGTGACTGGAAACTGGAGTAGTCGCGGAGGACTGCAGAGTCAGGCTGCACCGCAGGATGGTAGGCTGGTGCGTGTCTCTAAGTGGAGGCTGGAGACAGGAGCTGGAAACCTGGAAAAACAACCACAGGAGAGAGAGACTGGAAACAAGGTTTGACAACCAAAGCACTGACGACTTCCTGGCCCAGGCACAGGATACTTATACCTGTAGCAAGGCAGGCATTGGCTGGGCAATTATGCAGATTCCAGAGGCAGTGGATTGGTGGAAACTGAGACATGTGATTGAAACCAACATGGCTGCGCCCATGCTAGCACCCGGAGGGAAAGCCAGTTTGAGAAACCACGTGGAGATTCAGCAGTAATGGCGGCGGAGGCCGCGGAGGGCAGGAGACGCCACACTGGCAATTTTGCATACTGGAACCACATGGATGACAGCGGAGGCCGCGGCAGGCATGAGGCGTTTACACTGATGAGTCAGTGTGCTGGAAACACAGGAACGGCGGCGGAGGCCGCAGAGGCTCGGAGACGCCATTCTGACATTTGACATGAGGCCGCGGTGACAGCGCTTTAGAGTGACAGGAGGGAATTGTAACGTGTGGACATCAGGAACACAGTTGAGATCCGGCCCTGGAACGCTGAGACAGTCCCAGAAGACATCTGAATGGTAAGTAATGGCGTCCAGAAGTCCGGATCGTGACACTATACAATCAACGGCCGTTCACCCAATATCGGGAGAATGGGCCAACAATTCTATAGGTGCGCACCCAGATTTAGGTGCACAGTGGTGATATGAGGGGACTGTCCCATATACAGGCACTTTTGTTATGCTTCAGGGATATGCCCCACTACGTTACACCCCTTCAGGGCTGCGCATATCTGTGGTCAGTGCTTATGACACTGAAGGCAAGTTTTAGTATAAAGAAAAGGGACAAGGCTTTGAAGCGATGGGCTTGCCCTTGTGATGGGAGAATGCCCACTGTGGCATATTCTTAGGGTAGATTTCAATTGATCGGCATGATACACTGTTCTGAAAGGGCACATCGTGTTCACTGGCATCGCACGATTACCCTCCCACCCCATAGAGGCACGAGGGAAAGCTTGCCATGAGGGCGCTACCATAATTGGTGGGTGTCAGCAACTTAACTCCCCCCTTAGGTGCAGATGCATCTACATGAAATCCCCCCCAGCAGCAGGAACTAAGAGTAATAATTACTGTAGCTGATATGTTTGTGCCTCCAGAGGCTGCCATTAGCACACCAGTAAGAGACACCCAGCGAAGGCGCCTCTGCAAACAAACTCTGAGGGGAGATGTATGGAGCAGTGATAAAAGTGGAGAAGCGTGCCAGTGGAGAGGTTGCCCGTGGCAACTAATCAGCTTTCAGATAAAGTTTATCAAGCGCATTCTATACAATTATATGTAGTAGCTGATTGGTTGCTATGGGCAATTACTCCACTCTTTCCACTGCTTCAAGTTCATACATCTCCCACTCTGCCCCTTGGCCCGCGAGGTGGCCAGTACTACTACTACCAGCAGGAAGGTGTATACCATTCCAAACACTACATTATAACTGCAGGGAGGCCTGCTGATACTATACACACCCTGTACTCCTCCATCATTTAAAAATCGGGACAAAATAAGACCAGACAGCATCTAAACTCCGCCCTAAACCACCCAACAGAGCGCACTGTACCGTGTTCCACCAGTCGTGCCCTAGGGTCCGTTAGCCGGGAATAGCGCCAGTGCCAGACCACAAATACAGCATATAGGGACTGACGTAATCAGCTTTGTAGTAGCTAGTATCAAGAGTACACTGGAAGCAGGTATTAATATCTTGATCAATAAAGCTACGGAAATTCAAAAGCATCCCCCGAGTTGGCGCCGTCACCCAGCTTGCTACGTCACCCGGGCAACGGAGAGGGGGCGTGGAGGGGAAAATGAAATGGGGGCGCGCACGCTAGTCACGCGCTGTTTTCTCCTCTCTGTATTTCACGCAATAGGGACCGGAGTGGGGCGCGTACGCCGTCGCGGCCGAGTCGGCAACCAATCGCAGTGCTGCGGTGCCGGGGGCGCGCCAGAGGCGTCGGCCAACCAGGGCCCGAGGAGGGAGCGCGAGCGCGCGCGGCGGGGAAAGAGCGGCTGTGTGTGGCAGGGGGTTGGAGAGAGAGAGTGGCCGAGAGCAGCGGCGGGGGGAGAGAGAGAGGGGCACGGACAGAAACATGCTGCGGTTTCAGGTAAGCGGGAGCAGCGTGGAACCGGGGGGAGAAGCCCGAGGGGCCCCGGGCAGCCGCCTCCGCCGCCATATTGGGGTGGGCACTGGTGCCCGCATAGAGCCCAGGGGCAGTGCTTCTGCTGGAAAGGAGAGCATCATCAGCCCGGGTGCTGTATTGTTATAGTCCCTGCATGGTTCCTGTACACATGCTCTAGTGCACGTCCTGTTTGTGACTGCCGTGACGAGGATGTGTGTAGCAGTGTATTATATAAGTACAAACTCTCTGTTCAAGGCACCCTAGCAGCCCAGGTTTTAAGGATATCCATGCATGAGCACAGGTGAGTTAACTATCCGCGCTCAAACATGGATATATGTAGAACCTGGAGTATTTAGGTTGCCAGGAAGACTGACTTTGGGAACCACTCGACATGATATGTAAGGGGTGGATGCAGGGAGCGAGGGGCAGGCGGAAGGGCTAAGGGCATAGTTCTCAAGGTGGAGTGGGATGCTGGGGTAGTCGGCTTGGGTGGACATTGCAGTGCCAAAGGGAACTTTGTGGTTAGTAATGGACAAAGGAGGAGGGCAGGTAGAAGAGTCCACACTGGAGAACCATTATTTTAATATTCTTGCCAATCAAGCTCTTGAATAGCGGCGACCCTGGTGCTAATCCTGCAAGAGTACATGTACAATGGATAGACTTTGAGCCACGTCCGCCGCTTATTCCTGAATGACACACAAGGTGCTGGGTTGTGAATTTAGTTTATTTGCTGGAAGATTGGTTTAGATGACTTCTGGTTTGCATATAAGGGCAGCGGACAGGTTTATTCACAGTAGGGACAGGGCTGTCTGTCGGGCAGGCAGCGGTTGTAACAAGACCATTATAAAACATTCCCTTAATGTGTCTATGCAGTGATCTAGTGTGTAGTGTAAATAATAGCAATGTAAGTTATGGGCGGTCGCTGGAGTTGGTGTATACTTTTTCATATGTAAGTCCACTTGTCATGTGGAGAAAGTATTTTGACCCCTGTGTTTTGACAATGATCGAGACTCGCAACATAGTGTTCCTTTGTTTAACTGTTCTATATACGTCTTGTATTTAACTAAAAGCACATATGACACAGGAATAGTTTGCATTTGTTATGTATGTGCATACTTTGTTTGCTTGGCTTCCTAAACTGAAAGTCTGTGGACAGATGCTGGAGGATAGAAAGACTTGTGTACACTTTACTGCATTAACAGAATAATGTAAGTTAAGACTTTTTTTTTCTTTGAGTTAAAATATAACACTAAGCAATATCGTAAGTTAGAAAGTGATGGGAACCTGCCTAGAGCTGCAGTCACTGATCCCGTTCTCTTGTCTTAACATTGTGTGTAACAGAATTAAAACTACCAACTCCTACCCCCATCCCACTAATAAAACAGGTCTTATCTACATTCCTCTGGAAAACCCCACACCCCCTTCCTGGTTCATGCTCTTTTTTTTCCAGCTGTTTGTCTATGCTTGGGGATTTCTTCCACTGTGCCTGCATAGGAGAGAGCTGTAACACTCATTACCCAGCAGTGAAATTATGTAATTAATGTTCCTTACATTTTATTCCTAGTGAAAAAAAAACAAAAAAAAACAGCTACCACATTCCTATCTGCATTCTTTAGTGCCATGTAAAATAGTAACATAGTTGGTGAGGTTGTAAAAAGACCAGTAGTCCATCGAGTTCAACCTGAAAATATATTATTCCCTATTCTATTCTGGTTAAATGCAATATCCTCAAATATTTTTTTTTTTTTTAAATGGGTTAGATACATATCTAAACGCATTGACTGAGTCTGCCATTACAACCTTCTCTGGCAGCGAAATCCATATCCGTTTTGCCCGTACATTGACGAACCCCTTCGTGCGCTGAGTTAAAAATTTCCTCTCCTCAACCCTTAGCAGGTGTCCGTGTTTTGTGTAGAGGGCTTAGTAAACAACTCGCATGATAGCTCCACATATTGCCCCTGTATATATTTGTAAATATTAATCATATCTCCTCTTAGTCTTCTCATTTCTAGTGTAAACATATCTAACCTAGAGAGCCTCTCCTCATAGTCCAGTGTCTCCAACCCCTTAATCAGTTTGGTAGCTCGCCTCTGAACCTTTTCAAGTTCTAACATGTCTTTAATAGTGTGGTGCCCAGAACTGTACACAATACTCAAGATGTGGTCGCACCAATGATTTATACAGTGGCAGGATTACACTCTCATCCCTTTTAATGCATACTAACACCTTATTTGCCTTTGTTGCTGCACTTTAACATTAGGTACTGCTGCTAAATCTACTGTTAATGAACACCCCCAAATCCTTTTCGAATACCGTTTCCCCTATATTTATATATGGGAAATGGTATTGGAAAAGGATTTGGGGAGACTGCACATCCACAACTGACTTAATTATCCGACATATATTTTAGTATCATCTGCAAAAATTGACCGAGTTTTCTAGTCCTAGATCATTTATAAATATATTAAACAATAGTGGTCCCAGCACAGAACCCTGCGGTATTCCACTGATTACTTTAGCCCAGGTGGGTTATTGTTACGGTCATGGTGAAACTCCTCCATAGTTGATTGACTCCTGCATATAGGAGGGCAGTACAGCGCTTTGTACCTAAAATGTATTCTTGCATTTGCACTACTGCAAGGTCTGTACTTGGACCAGTGCTGTTTAATATCCTAGGTGACATTTTAAATAGTATTGAAGGGAAAGTATGCCTTTTTGCAGATGACACAAAGGTATGCAGTAGGGTAAACAAACACCTCAGGAGGGGTAAAACAAATGAGGATCTTGGTAGACTAGAGGAATGGTCAAGAGCATGGCAACTACAGTTTAATGACAGAAACATGCAAAGTCATGCACTTGGGTTTCTAAAACCCAAAAGCTAAATATAATATTAAGGGTACTATAATAGAAACTACCGAGGAGGAAAGGAAATTAGGAGTCAATATTTCTTAATATTGACTTAAAGGCAGGAAAGCAATGTTACAGAGCACGAGGAAGGCTGGTCAGATGCTTTGTTGCATAGGAAGAGGAATCAGCAGCAGAAAGAAAGTAATAATACCACTGTATAGGACAGTGGTACGGTCTCACCTAGAATACTGTATTCCGTAATGGAAGCCATTTCTCTTTCACCCATCTGGGGGACGCTGCGCACTTACTGATGGGTGAGAATGTGTGGGAAGGGAGTTTGGTGCAGAACCTATAGAAACTAACTCCTCCCCCCTCTAACCCCTCCCATTCCCAGTCTGTCACAGAATCACCTAAGTTTTAGTTTTGTGCCTGAAGAGTACAGGCACAGTTTTTTCTCTCTCTGACGTCCTAGTGGATGCTGGGTACTCCGTAAGGACCATGGGGTATAGACGGGCTCCGCAGGAGACTGGGCACTCTTAAAAGAAAGATTAGGTACTATATCTGGTGTGCACTGGCTCCTCCCTCTATGCCCCTCCTCCAGACCTCAGTTAGTATCTGTGCCCGGCCAGAGCTGGATGCACCCTAGGGGCTCTCCTGAGCTTCCTAGAAAAGAAAGTATTTGTTAGGTTTTTTATTTTCAGTGAGATCTGCTGGCAACAGACTCACTGCTTCGTGGGACTGAGGGGAGAGAAGCGAACCTACCTGCTTGCAGCTAGCTTGGGCTTCTAAGGCTACTGGACACCATTAGCTCCAGAGGGATCGAACACAGGCCCAGCCTCGGTCGTCCGGTCCCGGAGCCGCGCCGCCGTCCCCCTCGCAGAGCCAGAAGAACGAAGAGAAGTTGGAAATCGGCGGCTGAAGACTCCGGTCTTCATTAAGGTAGCGCACAGCACTGCAGCTGTGCGCCATTGCTCCCTCTGCACACCACACACTCCGGTCACTGATGGGTGCGGGGCGCCCTGGGCAGCAATTGGAGTACCTTACCTGGCGAAAAGCACATAATACAGTCTAATAAACTGTATATGTGCATAATCCCCCGCCATAAAACATATAAAAAAGCGGGAGAAGTCTGCCGAGAAAGGGGCGGGGCTATCTTCCTCAGCACACCAGCGCCATTTTCTCTTCACAGCTCCGCTGGAAGGACGCTCCCCAGACTCTCCCCTGCAGTTCCAGACTTCTAGGGTAAAAAAGAGAGGGGGGGCACATAAAGTTAGGCGCAAAATTGTGTATAATAGCAGCTATTGGGAAAAATCACTCAGTATAGTGTGCATCCCTGTGATATATAGCGCTGTGGTGTGTGCTGGCATACTCTCTCTCTGTCTCCCTTAAGGACTTAGTGGGGTCCTGTCCTCAATCAGAGCATTCCCTGTGTGTGCGCGGTGTGTCGGTACGGCTGTGTCGACATGTTTGATGAGGAAACTTATGTGGAGGCGGAGCAGGTGCCGATAAGTGTGATGTCACCCCCTGCGGGGTCGACACCAGAGTGGGGGGATATGTGGAAGGTATTACACGACAGTGTCAACTCCTTGCATAAAAGGTTCGATGACATAACAGCTGTGGGACAGCCGGCTTCTCAGCCAGTGCCTGCCCAGGCGTCTCAAAGGCCATCAGGAGCTCAAAAACGCCCGCTACCTCAGATTGCAGACACAGATGTCGACACGGAGTCTGACTCCAGTGTCGACGAGGACGGGACTAATGTACATTCCACTAGGGCCACCCGTTGCATGATTACGGCAATGAAAAATGTGTTGCACATTTCTGACATTAACCCAGGTACCACTAAAAAGGGTATTATGTTTGGGGAGAAAAAGCAACCAGTAGTTTTTCCCCCATCAGATGAGTTGAATGAAGTGTGTGAAGAAGCGTGGGCTTCCCCCGATAAGAAACTAGTGATTTCTAAAAAATTACTGATGGCGTACCCTTTCCCGCCAGAGGACTGGTTACGTTGGGAGACATCCCCTAGGGTGGATAAGGCGCTCACACGCTTGTCTAAAAAGGTGGCACTGCAGTCTCAGGATACGGCCGCCTTAAAGGAGCCTGCGGATAGAAAGCAGGAGGCTATCCTGAAATCTGTATATACACACTCAGGTACTATACTGAGACCTGCAATTGCTTCAGCTTGGATGTGCAGTGCTGCAGCAGCTTGGTCCGATACCCTGTCAGATAATATTGATACTCTCGACAGGGATAATATTTTGCTAACCATAGAGCATATTAAAGACGTTGTCTTATATATGAGAGATGCACAGAGGGATGTTTGCCGGCTGGCATCTAGAGTTAATGCAATGTCCATTTCTGCCAGGAGAGTATTATGGACTCGGCAGTGGACAGGTGATGCCGATTCTAAAAGGCACATGGAGGTTTTGCCTTACAAGGGTGAGGAATTATTTGGGGATGGTCTCTTGGACCTCGTTTCCACAGCAACAGCAGGGAAGTAGACATTTTTACCTCAGATTCCCTCACAGCCTAAGAAAGCACCGTATTATCAGGTACAGTCCTTTCGGCCCCAGAAAGGCAAGCGGGTCAGAGGCGCTTCCTTTCTGCCCAGAGGCAAGGGGAGAGGGAAAAAGCTGCACCAGACAGCCAGTTCCCAGGATCAAAAATCCTCCCCCGCTTCTTCTAAGTCCACCGCATGAAGCTGGGGCTCCACAGGCGGAGCCAGGTACGGTGGGGGCGCGTCTCCGGAACTTCAGCGACCAGTGGGTTCGCTCACAGGTGGATCCCTGGGTCCTGCAAATAGTATCACAGGGATACAAGCCGGAGTTCGAGGCGACTCCCCCTCGCCGTTACCTCAAATCAGCCTTGCCTGCTGCTCTCAAAGAAAGGGAGGTAGTACTGGCGGCAATTCACAAGCTGTATCTTCAGCAGGTGATAATCAAGGTACCCCTCCTTCAACAGGGATGTTGATACTATTCCACAATGTTTGTGGTACCGAAACCTAACGGTTCGGTGAGACCCATTCTAAATTTGAAATCCTTGAACATTTATATAAAAAAGTTCAAGATGGAATCGCTCAGGGCGGTTATTGCAAGCCTGGAAGAGGGGGATTTTATGGTGTCATTGGACATCAAGGATGCTTACCTGCATGTCCCCATTCATCCACCCCACCAGGAGTACCTCAGGTTTGTGGTACAGGACTGTCATTACCAATTCCAGACGCTGCCGTTTGGTCTGTCCACGGCACCGAGGGTATTTACCAAGGTAATGGCCGACATGATGATGCTCCTCCGAAAAAAAGGAGTCAATTATTCCGTACTAGGACGATCTCCTTATAAAGGTGAGGTCCAAAGAGCAGTTGCTAGTCAGCGTAGCACTATCTCAGGAAGTGCTGCCTCAGCACGGCTGGATTCTGAATATCCCAAAGTCTCAGCTGATTCCTGCGAAGCGTCTGCTGTTCTTGGGCATGATTCTGGACACAGAACAGAAAAAGGTGTTTCTCCCGGAGGAGAAGGCCCAGGAATTATCATCTCTGGTCAGGGACCTCCTGAAACCAAAGCAGGTGTCGGTGCATCACTGCACGCGAGTCCTGGGAAAGATGGTAGCTTCTTACGAAGCAATTCCCTTCGGCAGATTCCATGCAAGGATCTTTCAGTGGGATCTGTTAGACGAGTGGTCCGGATCGCATCTCCAGATGCATCGGTTGATCACCCTGTCCCCGAGGGCCAGGGTGTCTCTGCTGTGGTGGCTGCAGAGTGCTCATCTGCTCGAAGGCCGCAGATTTGGCATACAGGACTGGGTCCTGGTGACCACGGATGCAAGCGTCCGAGGTTGGGGGGCAGTCACCCAGGGAAGAAACTTCCAATGACAATGTTCGAGTCAGGAAACTTCCCTACACATAAATTTTCTGGAACTAAGGGACATTTACAACGCCCTGAGTCAAGCAGAACCCCTGCTTCAAAACCAGCCAGTTCTGATTCAGACAGACAACATCACGGCAGTCGCCCATGTAAATCGACAGGGCGGCACAAGAAGCAGGATAGCAATGGCAGAAGCCACAAGGATTCTTCGATGGGCGGGGAATCACGTGCTAGCACTGTCAGCAGTGTTCATTCCGGGAGTGGACAACTTGGAAGCAGACTTCCTCAGCAGACACGACCTCCACCCGGGAGAGTGGGGACTTCATCCAGAAGTCTTCAAGCTGATTGTAAATCGCTGGGAACGGCCACAGGTGGACATGATGGCGTCCCGCCTCAACAAAAAACTAAAAAGATATTGCTCCAAGTCAAGGGACCCTCAGGCAATAGCTGTGGACTCTCTAGTGTCACCGTGGGTGTACCAGTCCGTGTATGTGTTCCCTCCTCTTCCTCTCATACCCAAGGTACTGAGGATAATAGGAAAAAGGGGAGTAAGAACTATACTCATTGTTCCGGATTGGCCAAGAAGAACTTGGTACCCAGAACTTCAGGAAATGATCTCAGAGGACCCATGTCCTCTGCCGCTCAGACAGGACCTGCTACAGCAGGGGCCCTGTCTGTTCCAAGACTTACCGCGGCTGCGTATGGCGGTTGAACGCAGGATCCTAAAGGAAAAGGGCATTCCGGATGAAGTCATTCCTACGCTGATAAGCTAGGAAGGATGTGACCGCAAAACATTATCACCGCATATGGCGAAAATATGTTGCTTGGTGTGAGGCCAAGAAGGCCCCAACGGACGAATTTCAGCTGGGTGGATTTCTGCACTTCCTACAGTCAGGAGTGACTATGGGCCTTAAATTGGGTTCCATAAAAGTCCAGATTTCGGCCCTATCTATTTTCTTTCAAAAAGAACTGGCTTCACTGCCTGAAGTTCAAACGTTTGTTAAGGGAGTGCTCCATATTCAGCCCCCTTTTGTGCCTCCAGTGGCACCTTGGGATTTCAACGTTGTGTTGGATTTCCTTAAATCACATTGGATTGAGCCACTTAAAACCGTGGAGCTAAAATATCTCACGTGGAAAGTGGTCATGCTATTGGCCTTAGCTTCGGCCAGGCGTGTGTCAGAATTGGCAGCTTTGTCGTGTAAAAGCCCATATCTGATTTTCCATATGGACAGGGCAGAATTGAGGACTCGTCCCCAATTTCTCCCAAAGGTGGTATCAGCTTTTCATTTGAACCAACCTATTGTGGTGCCTGCGGCTACTTGTGACTTGGAGGATTCCAAGTTGCTGGACGTAGTCCGGGCCCTAAAAATCTATGTTTCCAGGACAGCTGGAGTCAGGAAAACTGACTCGCTATTTATCCTGCATGCACCCAACAAGCTGGGTGCTCCTGCTTCAAAGCAGACTATTGCGCGCTGGATCTGTAGCACGATTCAACTTGCACATTCTGCGGCTGGACTGCCGCATCCTAAATCAGTAAAAGCCCATTCCACAAGGAAAGTGGGCTCATCTTGGACGGCTGCCCGAGGGGTCTCGGCTTTACAACTTTGCCGAGCTGCTACTTGGTCGGGTTCAAACACGTTTGCAAAATTCTACAAGTTTGATACCCTGGCTGAGGAGGACCTTGAGTTTGCTCATTCGGTGCTGCAGAGTAATCCGCACTCTCCCGCCCGTTTGGGAGCTTTGGTATAATCCCCATGGTCCTTACGGAGTTCCCAGCATCCACTAGGACGTCAGAGAAAATAAGAATTTACTCACCGGTAATTCTATTTCTCGTAGTCCGTAGTGGATGCTGGGCGCCCATCCCAAGTGCGGACTCTCTGCAATACGTGTATATAGTTATTGCTTAACTAAAGGGTTATTGTTGAGCCATCTGTTGAGAGGCTCAGTTGTTTTCATACTGTTAAACTGGGTATAGTATCACGAGTTATACGGTGTGATTGGTGTGGCTGGTAGGAGTCTTACCCGGGATTCACAATCCTTCCTTATTATGTCAGCTCGTCCGGGCACAGTGTCCTAACTGAGGCTTGGAGGAGGGTCATAGTGGGAGGAGCCAGTGCACACCAGGTGACCTAAAAGCTTTCTTTAGTTGTGCCCAGTCTCCTGCGGAGCTGCTATTCCCCATGGCCCTTTCGGAGTTCCCAGCATCCACTACGGACTACGAGAAATAGATTTACCGGTGAGTAAAATCTTATTTTTTGTTGAGTGGCTATGTAGAGCGGCGACCTGGTCGTCCGTGCATAGTTTCACGAAGTTCTACCGTTTTCATACTTTTAGTTTGGAGACTGCCCCTGTTGGGCATCAAATTTTACAGTCTACTCTGCCGTCAGGTTCTCTCTTACTTACTTAGCTTGCTTTGGGAAATCTCACCAGTAAGTGCGCAGCGTCCCCCAGATGGATGAAAGTGAAAAGGGGATTTTTGTTTACTTACCGTAAAATCTCATTGTTTGATTCCATCTGGGAGATGCTGCGATCCCTCCCGTATTTTTTGTTTTTTGTTTTATTCTGTTCTCTCTTTTGGCTTTGCTAAACGTTAACTGAGGTGATTCTGTGACAGACTGGGAATGGGAGGGGTTAGAGGGGGCGGAGTTAGTTTCAATAGGTTCTGTGCCAAACTCCCTTCCCACACACTCTAACCCATCGGTAAGTGCGCAGAGTCCCCTATATGGAATCGGAGAATGAGATTTTACGGTAAGTAAACAAAACTCCCCTTTTCTCTGACGTCCTAGTGGATGCTGGGTACTCCGTAAGGACCATGGGGAATAGACGGGCTCCGCAGGAGACTGGGCACTCTTAAAAGAAAGATTAGCTACTACATCTGGTGTGCACTGGCTCCTCCCTCCACGCCCCTCCTCCAGACCCCAGTTAGAATCTGTGCCCGGCCAGAGCTGGATGCACCTAGTGGGCTATCCTGAGCTTACTAGAAAAGAAAGTTTTGTTAGGTTTTTTATTTTCAGTGTGATCTGCTGGAAACAGACTCACTGCTACGAGGGACTGAGGGGAGAGAAGCAAACCTACCTGCTTGCAGCTAGCTTGTGCTTCTAAGGCTACTGGACACCATTAGCTCCAGAGGGATCGAACACAGGGCCCGACCTCGATCGTCCGTTCCCGAAGCTGCGCCGCCGTCCCCCTTGCAGAGCCAGAAGACGGAAGAACCAGAAGAAAAACGGCGGCTGAAGACTCCGGTCTTCAATAAGGTAGCGCACAGCACTGCAGCTGTGTGCCATTGCTCCCACAGCACACCACACGCTCCGGTCACTAGTGGGTGCAGGGTGCTGGGGGGGGGGGGGGCGCCCTGGGCTGCAATAAGTATACCTTAGGCAAAATTGCACATAATACAGTGTATAACACTCTATATGTGCCTAATCCCCCGCCATTAACTTTATTATAAAAGCGGGAGAAGCCCGCTGTGGAGGGGGCGGGGCTATCTCCCTCAGCACACCAGCGCCATTTTCTCTTCACAGCTCTGCTGGAAGGACGCTCCCCAGGCTCTCCCCTGCAGTATACACTACGAGAAGGGTAAAAAAGAGAGGGGGGGGCACATAAATTTAGGCGCAAAAAAGGTGATATAAGCAGCTATTGAGGGAAAATTCACTCTTAGTGTAAATCCCACTGTTATATAGCGCTCTGGTGTGTGCTGGCATACTCTCTCTCTGTCTCCCCAAAGGACTTGGTGGGGTCCTGTCCTCAGTCAGAGCATTTCCTGTGTGTGTGTGCGGTGTGTCGGTACGGCTGTGTCGACATGTTTGATGAGGAAGCTTACGTGGAGGCGGAGCAGGATCCGATAAGTGTGATGTCGCCCCCTGCGGGGCCTACACCAGAATGGGTGGATATGTGGAAGGTATTCACCGACAGTGTCAACTCCTTGCATAAAAGGTTTGATGACGTAACAATTTTGGGACAGCGGCTTCTCAGCCCGCGCCTGCCCAGGCGTCTCAAGAGGCCATCAGGGGCTCAAAAACGCCCGCTACCTCAGATGGCAGACACAGATGTCGACACGGAGTCTGACTCCAGTGTAGATGAGGATGAGACAAATATACAGTCCACAAGGGCCATCCGATACATGATTACGGCAGTGAAAAATGTCTTGCACATTTCTGATATTAAACCGGTTACCACTAAAAAGGGTATTATGTTTGGGGAGAAAAAGCAGCCAGTGACTTTTCCCCCATCTGATGAGTTAAATGAATTGTGTGAAGAAGCGTGGTGTTTCCCAGATAAGAAATTAGTGATTTCTAAGAGGTTACTGATGGCGTACCCTTTCCCGCCAACGGACAGGTTACGTTGGGAAACATCCCCTAGGGTGGACAAAGCGCTCACACGCTTATCAAAAAAGGTGGCACTGCCGTCTCAGGATACGGCCGCCTTAAAGGAACCTGCAGATAGAAAGCAGGAGGCTATCCTGAAGTCTGTGTATACACACTCGGGTACTATACTGAGACCTGCAATTGCTTCAGCATGGATGTGTAGTGCTGCAGCAGCTTGGTCCGATACCCTGTCAGATAACATTGATTCCCTCGACAGGGATACTATTTTGCTAACCATAGAGCATATAAAAGACGTTGTCTTGTATATGAGGGATGCACAGAGGGACATTTGCCGGCTGGCATCTAGAATTAATGCAATGTCCATTTCTGCCAGGAGAGTATTATGGACTCGGCAGTGGACAGGTGATGCTGATTCAAAAAGGCACATGGAGGTTTTGCCTTATAAGGGTGAGGAATTGTTTGGGGATGGTCTCTCGGACCTCGTTTCCACAGCAACAGCTGGGAAGTCGACTTTTTTACCTCAGATTCCCTCACAGCCGAAGAAAGCACCGTATTATCAGGTACAGTCCTTTCGGCCTCAGAAGGGCAAGCGGGCCAGAGGCGCGTCCTTTCTGCCCAGAAGCAGGGGTAGAGGGGAAAAGCTGCACCAGACAGCCAGTTCCCAGGAACAAAAATCTTCCCCTGCTTCCACTAAGTCCACCGCATGACGCTGGGGCTCCACAGGTGGAGCCAGGTGCGGTGGGGGCGCATCTCCGGAACTTCAGCGACCAGTGGGTTCGCTCACAGGTGGATCTCTGGGTCCTACAAGTGGTTTCTCAGGGATACAAGCTGGAGTTCGAGGCGACTCCCCCTCGCCGTTACCTCAAATCAGCCTTGCCAGCTGCTCCTAGGGAAAGGGAGGTAGTACTGGCGGCAATTCACAAGCTGTACCTTCAGCAGGTGATAATCAAAGTTCGCCTCCTTCAACAGGGACGGGGTTACTATTCCACAATGTTTGTGGTACCGAAACCAGACTGTTCGGTGAGACCCATTCTAAATTTGAAATCCTTGAACACTTACATAAGGAAGTTCTAGTTCAAAATGGAATCGCTCAGGGCGGTTATTGCAAGCCCGGAAGAGGGGGATTTTATGGTGTCGCTGGAAATCAAGGATGCTTACCTACATGTCCCCATTTACCCACCTCACCAGGAGTACCTCAGGTTTGTGGTACAAGACTGTCATTACCAATTCCAGACGTTGCCGTTTGGTCTGTCCACGGCACCGAGGGTATTTACCAAGGTAATGGCCGAAATGATGATACTCCTTCGAAAGAAGGGAGTTATAATTATCCCGTACTTGGACGATCTCCTTATAAAGGCGAGGTCCAAGGAGCAGTTGTTAGTCAGCGTAGCACTATCTCGGGAAGTGCTACAACAGCACGGCTGGATTCTGAATATCCCAAAGTCGCAGCTAATTCCTACGACGCGTCTGCTGTTCCTGGGCATGATTCTGGACACAGAACAGAAGAAGGTGTTTCTCCTGGAGGAGAAGGCCCAGGAATTATCATCTCTGGTCAGGGACCTCCTGAAAACAAAACAGGTGTCTGTGCATCACTGCACGCGAGTCCTGGGAAAGATGGTAGCTTCTTGCGAAGCAATTCCCTTCGGAAGGTTCCATGCGAGGATCTTCCATTGGGATCTGTTGGACGAGTGGTCCGGATCGCATATTCAGATGCATCGGTTGATCACCCTGTCCCCGAGGGCCAGGGTGTCTCTGCTGTGGTTGCTGCAGAGTGCTCATCTTCTCGAGGGCCGCAGATTCGGCATACAGGACTGGGTCTTGGTGACCACGGATGCGAGCCTCAGAGGTTGGGGGGCAGTCATTCAGGGAAGAAACTTCCAAGGCCAGTGGTCGAGTCAGGAGTCTTCCCTACACATAAATATTCTGGAACTAAGGGCCATTTACAATGCCCTGAGTCAAGCAGAACCCCTGCTTCAAAACCAACCGGTGCTTATTCAGTCAGACAACATCACGGCGGTCGCCCATGTAAACCGACAGGGCGGCACAAGAAGCAGGATGGCAATGGCAGAAGCCACAAGGATTCTTCGATGGGCGGAGAATCACGTGCTAGCACTGTCAGCAGTGTTCATTCCGGGAGTGGACAACTGGGAAGCGGACTTCCTCAGCAGACACGACCTCCACCCGGGAGAGTGGGGACTTCATCCAGAAGTCTTCAAGCTGATTGTAAATCGTTGGGAAAGGCCACAGGTGGACATGATGGCGTCCCGCCTCAACAAAAAGCTAAAAAGATATTGCGCCAGGTCAAGGGACCCTCAGGCGATCGCTGTGGACGCTCTAGTGACACCGTGGGTGTACCAGTCGGTTTATGTGTTCCCTCCTCTTCCTCTCATACCCAAGGTACTGAGGATAATAAGAAAAAGAGGAGTAAGAAATATTCTCATCGTTCCGGACTGGCCAAGAAGAACTTGGTACCCGGAACTTCAAGAAATGATCTAGGAGGACCCATGGCCTCTGCCTCTCCGACAGGACCTGCTTCAGCAGGGGCCCTGTCTGTTCCAAGACTTACCGCGGCTGCGTTTGACGGCATGGCGGTTGAACGCCGAATCCTAATGGAGAAGGGCATTCCAGATGAAGTCATTCCTATGCTGATAAAAGCTAGGAAGGATGTGACAGCAAAAAATTATCACCGCATATGGCGAAAATATGTTGCTTGGTGTGAGGCCAGGAAGGCCCCAACAGAGGAATTTCAGCTGGGTCGATTTCTGCACTTCCTACAGTCAGGAGTGACTATGGGCCTAAAATTGGGATCCATTAAAGTCCAGATTTCGGACCTGTCTATTTTCTTTCAAAAAGAACTGGCTTCACTGCCTGAAGTTCAGACGTTTGTTAAGGGAGTGCTGCATATTCAGCCCCCTTTTGTGCCTCCAGTGGCACCTTGGGATCTCGACGTGGTGTTGGATTTCCTAAAATCACATTGATTTGAGCCACTTAAGACCGTGGAGCTAAAATATCTCACGTGGAAGGTGGTCATGCTGTTAGCATTAGCTTCGGCCAGCCGTGTGTCAGAATTGGCGGCTTTGTCGTGTAAAAGCCTATATCTGATTTTCCATATGGATAGGGCAGAATTGAGGACTCGTCCCCAATTCCTTCCTAAGGTGGTATCAGCGTTTCATTTGAACCAACCTATTGTGGTGCCTGCGGCTACTCGGGACTTGGAGGATTCCAAGTTGCTCGACGTAGTCCGGGCCCTGAAAATCTATGTTTCCAAGACGGCTAGAGTCAGAAAAACTGACTCGCTATTTATCCTGCATGCACCCAGCAAGCTGGGTGCTCCTGCTTCAAAGCAGACAATTGCTCGCTGGATCTGTAGCACGATTCAGCTTGCACATTCTGCGGCTGGACTGCTGCACCCTAAATCAGTAAATGCCCATTCCACGAGGAAGGTGGGCTCTTCTTGGTCGGCTGCCCGAGGGGTCTCGGCTTTACAACTTTGCCGAGCTGCTACTTGGTCGGGTTCAAACACTTTTGCAAAATTCTACAAGTTTGATACCCTGGCTGAGGAGGACCTTGAGTTTGCTTATTCGGTGCTGCAGAGTCATCCGCACTCTCCCGCCCGTTTGGGAGCTTTGGTATAATCCCCATGGTCCTTACGGAGTACCCAGCATCCACTAGGACGTCGGAGAAAATAAGAATTTACTCACCGGTAATTATTTCTCGTAGTCCGTAGTGGATGCTGGGAGCCCGTCCCAAGTGCGGACTTTCTGCAATACATGTATATAGTTATCGCTTAACTAAAGGGTTATTGTTATGAGCCATCTGTTGAAAGTGGCTCCGTTATTGTTCATACTGTTAACTGGGTATAGTTATCACAAGTTGTACGGTGTGATTGGTGTGGCTGGTATGAGTCTTACCCTGGATTCCAAATCCTTTCCTAGTAATGTCTGCTCTTCCGGGCACAGTTTCCCTGGCTGGGGTCTGGAGGAGGGGCGTGGAGGGAGGAGCCAGTGCACACCAGATGTAGTACCTAATCTTTCTTTTAAGAGTGCCCAGTCTCCCGCGGAGCCCGTCTATTCCCCATGGTCCTTACGGAGTACCCAGCATCCACTACGGACTACGAGAAATAGAATTACCGGTGAGTAAATTCTTATTTCCAGAATGTTATAAATACGTTAGACTATAAAGAAAGGCATCTAAAATGGTGCATGTGAACTACATCACAAAACATAGGCCATTCACCAAGATCTTTATATGTATAGTTTAGAGCACAGAGAGGAAATTAAGGATGTGATGCACTCTTTAAAATTTTAGTCTAAGCTCGCAAGAGCAGGGCCTTCTCCCCTCTTTTCCTTACTGACACCATCTTATACTCCATACTCCCTTTGATGGTACATAACCCATTGTTTTCCGTACTTGTCCTATATTGTCTTGACCTGTAAGTGCTGTTTATTTTTTATTTTTTTTCTCATTTGTTTATGTACTCTGTAATGGGCGCTGTGGATTCCTTGTGGTGCCATATAAATCAAGGATAATAGAAAATATATCAAGGGTATTAACAAGATAAAGGAGGGAAACATTCTTCAAAGGAAGAGAACTATTAGAACACGAGGGCATGTGCTGAAACTGGAGGGAAAGGAAATTTCTTTTTAGGAAATTTGAGGAGAATTTACTTCCCAGATTAGATGGGCCTAGTGGTTCTTATCTGTCATCAAATTCTATGTTTCTATGACAGCCTTGGAGGGAGGCTGTGTTTTTTTTGTTTGTTTCTCTAACGTACTAGTGGATGCTGGGGACTCCGTAAGGACCATGGGAAAAAGACGGGCTCCGCAGGAGAGTGGGCACTCTAAAGAAAGATTTAGTACTACCTGGTGTGCACTGGCTCCTCCCTCTATGCCCCTCCCCCA
The DNA here is from genome assembly GCF_028390025.1 of Pseudophryne corroboree. Lineage (NCBI taxonomy): Eukaryota > Metazoa > Chordata > Amphibia > Anura > Myobatrachidae > Pseudophryne > Pseudophryne corroboree. Next base: position 150,472,243 of record NC_086446.1, on the reverse strand, counting down.
GACCTCAGTTAGAATCTGTGCCTGGACAGAGCTGGGTGCATTTTAGTGAGCTCTCCTGAGCTTGCTAATAAGAAAGTATTTGTTAGTTTTTTTTATTTTCAGAGAGCTTCTGCTGGCAACAGACTCTCTGCTATGTGGGACTGAGGGGAGAGAAGCAAACCTACTAACTGCGGCTAGGTTGCGCTTCTTAGGCTACTGGACACCATTAGCTCCAGAGGGATCGAACACAGGTACCTAACCTTGATCGTCCATTCCTGGAGCCGCGCCGCTGTCCCCCTCGCAGAGCCAGAAGTACAGAAGCATGCCATCACCGTATATGCCGAAAATATGTTGCTTGGTGTGAGGCCAGGAAGGCCCCTACAGAGGAATTCCAGCTGGGTCGATTCCTGCACTTCCTACAGTCAGGAGTGACTATGGGCCTAAAGTTAGGATCCATAAAGGTCCAGATTTCGGCCCTATCCATTTTCTTTCAAAAGGAACTGCCTTCACTGCCTGAGGTTCAGACCTTTGTTAAGGGAGTGCTGCATATTCAGCCCTCTTTTGTGCCACCAGTGGCACCTTGGGATCTTAACGTGGTGTTGGGTTTCCTGAAATCCCACTGATTTGAGCCACTTAAGACCGTGGAGCTAAAGTATCTCACATGGAAAGTGGTCATGCTGTTGGCCTTAGCGTCGGCTAGGCGTGTGTCAGAATTGGCAGCTTTGTCATGTAAAAGCCCTTATCTGGTTTTTCATATGGACAGGGCAGAATTGCGGACCCGTCCGCAATTTCTACCAAAGGTTGTGTCTTCGTTTCATTTGAACCAACCTATTGTGGTACCGGCGGCTACTCGTGACTTGGAGGATTCCAAGTTGCTGGACGTGGTCCGGGCTTTGAAGAGTTATGTTAACAGAACGGCTGGAGTCAGGAAGACTGACTCGCTGTTATCCTGTATGCATCCAACAAGCTGGGTGCTCCCGCTTCAAAGCAAACTATTGCGCGCTGGATCTGTAACACGATTCAGCAGGCTCATTCTGCGGCGGGATTGCCGCATCCGAAATCAGTGAAAGCCCATTCCACAAGGAAGGTGGGCTCTTCTTGGGCGGCTGCCCGAGGGGTCTCGGCATTTACAGTTTTGCTGAGCTGCTACTTGGTCGGGTTCAAACACTTTTGCAAAATTGTACAAGTTTGATACCCTGGCTGAGGAGGACCTTGTGTTTGCCCATTCGGTGCTGCAGAGTCATCCGCACTCTCCCACCCGTTTGGAGGCTTTGGTATAATCCCCATGGTCCTTACGGAGTCCCCAGCATCCACTAGGACGTTAGAGAAAATAAGATTTTAATTACCAGTAAATCTATTTCTCGTAGTCCGTAGTGGATGCTGGGCGCCCGTCCCAAGTGCGGACTTTTTCTGCAATACGTGTATATAGTGATTGCTTAATAAAGGGTTATGTTATGTTATGTTGGCATCATTTGGTTGATGCTATGTTGTTGTTCATACTGTTAACTGGGTATGTTATCACGAGTTATATGGTGTGGCTGGTATGAGTCTTACCCTGGATACCAAATCCTTTCCTTGTAATGTCAGCTCTTCCGGGCACAGTTTCCTTAACTGAGGTCTGGAGAAGGGGCATAGAGGGAGGAGCCAGTGCACACCAGATAGTACCTAGTCTTTCTTTAGAGTGCCCAGTCTCCTGCGGAGCCCGTCTATTTCCCATGGTCCTTACGGAGTCCCCAGCATCCACTACGGACTACGAGAAATAGATTTACCGGTGAGTAAAATCTTATATTTTTTTCAATCTCTCCATCAGGCTACTTTCATCTCACCAGCTATTTGTCCCTAGCCTCATACATTGGTCATGTGAAGCTCTGACCAGCCAGGGGGAGGATGTATCTGATGATGCAGACCTCTGCAGTGTTGATGGCCCTCTCCCCTGGGTGCCATAGTGCCCATGGTAAGGTCAGCATCTCAGGATAAGGTCTGTGATGTGGAGGAGAGGCCAATATGGGTAAACTCATTAGTTTTCTGGGCGCACGTGATTGCATATTGGCCTTCACTTTAAACTGGCCATATGCAATTGTTTGTTTTGACAGCAGGCGCCCATTGTTTCTGCCGCGGGGTACACTGGTATTCCACAGGGATTAACATCGGGGTTGTAGAGTTGGATCTTGATCCGAGGCACCAACATGCTAAAGCTTTGACTTCCCAGGATGCACTGCACCGCCTCCTCTATAGCCCGCCTCCAGGCACTGGATCTCAGTTTGTAAGTTGGTGCCTGCAGTGCAGGTCACTAACAGGTGGGGTTGCGCTAGGCAGCCCTGGAAAGAGTTTTTTAGAAGACTTCAAGGACTGCAGCACTTTCTAGGTCTTTGACATGCTGTGCTGCGGCTCCATCACCTCCCTCAGCGCTGCATACTCCCGCAGCCTGGTTCCCGGTGATAAAGCAAAATATTTATCTTATAACATTCACTATATATTGGTAAGAGACTCAGTACGCAATGGGCGTACGGGGTACCGTAAGGGTACGCACTTAGCGTAGCAGATGCTAGGCCGTGGTCGAGACGCACGAGCGACACGTTCGCTCACGGCTTACGCTGGGTATCGAGCACGCTATAGGCGGTCCGAGTACCGTAATGCTACGCTACTAGCTTAGCAGACACTGTGCCCACAAGAGGAACACGAGCGGCGCAGACGCTCACAGGATGACACACAGTAAACCTTGTATGCAACACAATGAAAGGCTGAGCCTATACTGTAAACCTTGGTTTTGTAATGTGAACACAATGCAATGCTAATTAACCTCTATTATATAAAAGCCTCTTGAGCGATTGAGACGCTCTGAATACTCTCAGCAATGTAATAAACACACAATACCTTGCTAAGGTACCAAAACCTTTACTAGCGAGATTTAGTTCTGTAAAAAGGGAAAATACAGTTAACATTTTATACACTACAGACTAACATCAATATCTAATCATAATAACTACACATATACAATATACAACAGCGTAACAATAACAGAGAGAGAGAGAGTATGGCAAATACAAACAGAGAACAAGTTGGTTACAGAGAAAAACTTACACACTGGGGAATGATCGCTGCGCAGTCCTGGTCACCAGTTCCATAGTTAGTCAGTGATGAAAACCTTTTGTGGAGAGTAGACTAAGCTGGCCCAAACTGGCTGTTCCCTATATACACTGCATACAGTACACTACAAAGGGACCTATATCTCATTGTTCATTGGACACAGGAATCTGTCTTCACATTACAACAAAAGGTCATAGGTTTGTTTGAACAGGTGGGCTGTGGCTATTCCAGACTGCTCAGGTGGGAGTTAATCTCAGGATTCCTACCACATGGACAATGAACCGCAAAATACAGTAAATGTCCAGAAACTATTTATAGACATAACTATACGCAGGAGCAATTAATCTCTACCTAACCAGCACCGGATTGTTTCTAATAAAATACTCTTCGGTTAGGTACCAAACACCATCGCTCAGACCCTGTCTGACCCTTCGTATCATGTAAAGAGGGATTTCTCTGTCCATAAACCAGTTACACTAAACAAACTTACTGATATTATTAAGGTGACCATAACCTACAAAATGCACTATTTGGATTAACTATGTGACAATTGAGTCGCCCGCCAGACGCACACAAACTCTACCGTAAATGCACATACCACGCGCTTGAGCGCATGTCCGTGGAGGCACCGTCACGCAACTGCGAATATGCGCACGCACGGGAGAGAACGTGCAGCGGGCAAGCGCATGGGGCCAGCACAAGGCATGAGAATAACTATATTTTTCGACTTTGACACCGGGTACTTGCAGCAGAGATGCACTGGTTTTCAGGCACACCACCGTTGCCGCTCTCCAGGATTGCGCGGCTGCACTACAGTGAGAAGGTAAGAGAGTCCCCAAGGTGGAACCCGCCGTTAAATCGCGATCCGGTCGCGGTCCCAGGAGATTGACCACGCCGCTGCCGTGGACACTGTGTCGCACCGGGACCCCACTATATCCACCAGGGCAGGGAGCACAGGTCGGATTTGCTAAAATCTGTTTGCAAAAGGCTCCACAGTATCCAGTGGTGAAGTCCAGAATAGAGGAGACGGCGCTGACCTGTAATCCCCTCCCCCAGCTCCGGATGCCATCTACTGCTCGTGTTCCCGCCCTGTAGCTACTGTTCTCTCTCCCTCACTCCCTGACAGAGATTTCTGCTAGGCGAGCCCTGTGGACTTGCCAATGGACGGGTGATACCGACTCAAAGAAGCATATGGAAGTTTTACCTTACAAAGGTGAGGATTTATTTGGGGAAGGTCTCGCGGACCTGGTTTCCACAGCTACCGTGGGTAAATCTACCCTTTTACCTTATGTTTCCCCACAGCAAAAGAAAAAAGACGCATTATCAGATGTAGTCCTTTCGGTCGCATAAGTCCAGAAAAGGTAGGGGCTCTTCCTTCCTCGCCAGAGGTAAGGGTAGAGGGAAAAACTGCCGGCAACGGCTAGTTCCCAGGAGCAGAAGTCCTCCCCGGCTTCTACTAGATCCACCGCATGATGCTGGGGCTCCACTGAGGGAGTCTGCGCCGGTGGGGGCACGTCTTCGACTCTTCAGGCACGTCTGGGTTCAGTCAGACGTGGATCATTGGGCGATGGAAATTGTATCCCAGGGTTACAAGCTGGAATTCGAAGACGTGCCTCCTCGTCGGTTTTTCAAATCGGCTTTACCAGCTTCTTCCCCAGAAAGGGAGATAATTTTAGCGGCAATTCAAAAAAAGTGGTTGTCGAGGTTCCCCGGGTTCAACAGGGAAAAGTGTACTATTCAACCCTATTTGTGGTCCCGAAACCAGATGGCTCGGTCAAACCCATTCTAAATTTTAAAATCCCTAAACCTGTACTTGAAAAAGTTCAAATTCAAGATGGAATCGCTCCGGGCAGTCATCTCCAGCCTGGAAGCGGGGGAATTTATGGTGTCACTGGACATAAAGGACGCATACCTTCATGTCCCCATATATCCCCCTCATCGGCGTACCTGAGATTCGCTGTACATGACTGTCATTACCAGTTTCAGACGTTGCCGTTTGGGCTTTCCACGGCCCCGAGGATTTTCACCAAGGTAATGGCGGAAATGATGGTGCTCCTGCGCCGGCAGGGAGTCACAATTATCCCGTACTTGGACGATCTCCTGATAAAAGCGAGATCAGTTGCTGAAAAGCGTGGCGCTCTCCCTGGGAGTGCTGCACCAACATGGCTGGATTCTAAATCTACCAAAGTCACAGTTGGTTCCAACAACTCGGCTATCGTTCTTAGGCATGATTCTGGACACGGAACAAAAGAGGGTTTTTCTCCCAACTGAAAAAGCCCAGGAACTCCAGAACATGGTCAGAGACCTGTTAAAACCGAAAAGAGTGTCGGTCCATCAATGCACTCGAGTACTACGACAAGCGGAGAATCTTCTTCGCGACCTACCGGTTCTGATTCAATCAGACAACATCACAGCCGTGGCTCATGTAAACTGCCAAGGCGGAACAAGGAGCAGAGTGGCAATGGTGGAAGCCACCAAGATTCTGCGCTGGGCGGAAAATCACATAAGCGCTTTGGCAGCAGTCTTCATTCCGGGAGTGGACAACTGGGAAGCAGACTTCCTCAGCAGACACTATCTCCATCCAGGAGAGTGGGGACTTCATCAAGAAGTTTTTGCAGAGATAACAAGTCAGTGGGGACTTCCTCAACAAGAAGCTTCGGAAGTATTGTGCCAGGTCGAGGGACCCTCAGGCAGTAGCAGTGGACGCCCTGGTGACACCATGGGTGTTTCAGTCGGTCTATGTGTTCCCTCCTCTTCCACTCATCTCAAAGATATTGAGAATCATAAGACGAAAAAGAGTACAGACAATACTCATTGTTCCAGATTGGCCTCGAAGGGCCTGGTATTCAGATCTTCAGGAAATGCTCACAGAAGATCCGTGGCCTCTTCCTCTCAGAGAGGACCTGTTGCAACAGGGGCCCTGCGTGTTCCAAGACTTACCGCGGTTACGTTTGACGGCATGGAGGATGAACACCGAATTCTAGCTGGGAAAGGCATTCTGGAAAAAGTCATCCCTACTCTGATAAAGGCTAGGAAGGAAGTGACGGCGAAACATTATCACCGTATCTGTATGAATCCAAGAATGCTCCTACGGAAGGTTTCCATCTGGGCCGTTTTCTCCACTTTCTACAGACAGGAGTGGATATTGGCCTAAAATTAGGCTAAGTTAAGGTACAGATTTCGGCCCTATCAATTTTCTTTCAGAAGTAATTGGCTTCTCTCCCAGAAGTCCAGACTTTTGTAAAGGGAGTACTGCACATACAGCCTCCAGTGGCACCATGGGACCTTAACGTGGTGTTACAGTTCCTAAAATCTCACTGGTTTGAACCTCTTCAAACGGTTGAATTAAAATTTCTCACTTGGAAGGTGGTCATGTTGTTGGCCTTGACATCTGCAAGGCGGGTGTCCGAATTGGCGGCTTTGTCGCACAAGAGCCCCTATCTGATTTTCCATGTGGATAGAGCAGAATTAAGGACTCGTCCTCAATTTTTGCCTAAGGTTTCACGTGAACCAACCTATTGTGATACCTGTGGCTACGAATGACTTGGAGGATTCCAAGTCCCTGGATGTAGTCAGGACCTTAAAAATGTATGTAGCCAGGACGGCTAGGGTTAGGAAAATAGAGGCACTGTTTGTCCTGTTTGCAGCCAACAAGGTTGGCGCTCCTGCTTCTAAGCCAGGCATGTCCAAACTGCGGCCCTCCAGCTGTTGAGAAACTACACATCCCAGCATGCCCTGACACAGCTTTAGCATTCTCTGACAGCAAAACTGTGTCAGGGCATGCTGGGATATGTAGTTTCACAACAGCTGGAGGGCCGCAGTTTGGACATGCCTATTCTAAGCAGACTATTGCTCGCTGGATCTGTAACACTATTCAGCAAGCTCATTCATTCTACAGCTGGATTGCCGTTACCAAATTCGGTAAAGGCCCATTCCACTAGGAAGGTGGCCTCTTCTTGGGTGGCTGCCTGAGGCGTCTCTGCGTTACAGCTTTGCCGAGCCGCGACTTGGTCGGGTTCAAACACTTTTTTGCAAAATTCTACAAGTTTGATACCCTGGCTGATGAGGACCTTATGTTTGCTCAATCGGTGCTGCAGAGTCATCCGCACTCTCCCGCCTGGTCTGGAGCTTTGGTATAATCCCCATGGTCCTTACGGAGTCCCCAGCATCCTCTAGGACGTAAGAGAAAATAAGATTTTAAACCTACCGGTAAATCTTTCTCCTAGTCCGTAGAGGATGCTGGGCGCCCATCCCAGTGTGGACATTTTTTCTGCAAGGCTTGTATATAGTTATTGCTTACATAAGGGTTATGTTACAGTTGAGATCAGTCTTTGGCTGATGCTGTTTTGTTCATACTGTTAACTGGTGGCGTATATTCCATGTTATACGGTGTGATTGGTGTGGCTGGTATGAATCTTGCCCTTAGATTAACAAAAATCCTTTCCTCGTACTGTCCGTCTCCTCTGGGCACAGTTCTCTAACTGAGGTCTGGAGGAGGAGCCAGTGCACACCCATCTAAAGTTCTTTATAGTGCCCATGTCTCCTGCGGAACCAGTCTATACCTCCTGCTCCTTACGGAGTCCCCAGCATCCTCTCTGGACTAGGAGAAAAAGATTTACCGGTAGGTTTAAAATCTTATTATCTCTTGTGATTATTTTAGTTGTGAGCAACCAGAATTAAGTCTCGGCATATTTTTTCCAGATCGTATATAGTATGCACAGTTGTGAAACAGATTAGTGTTTCTCCAGATATAACCCCCAGAGCATGCGCTATGCTTCTACCTCCCTGACCGCAGTAATTGAATGCTCTGCTGGTGCAGTGGGTCCAGCTAGGACCCGGCAGTCTTTGAACGGTGTCCGTAAGTGATTCGGGAGCAGCGGTCTGAAGAAGGGAGGGAGGGTGCAGGTCCGTGGGAGGGGTTTAAGCAATTGGGATGTAAGTAGAATCTCCCATTAGGGGGGCTGCTTACTGCTGGATCAGTTGGTCTCGCAAGGACCGGCAGGGAACTTTCTGTGTCTGTAGCTAAGCGGGAGAAGCAGCGTTGTGGTTTTTTTAAAAATTCAATAGCTTTTTATTGATTTTGTTTTTCAAAGAAACATACAAAAAACAAATCTATACAATTCCGAACCCAGGTAATACACAGATTCCCAACTCTAACAATTACCGCTTACAATATTAAAGAAGTGCAGGCTTAAATTCCAATATAGAGATTGTAAATTAGGGCTAATGTTACATAATTGCATGGAGCGTACATACGCATTGTACAGTATACAGAGTAATCTACGGCAACACAACATAATTATTGTACAGATCACATAGCTACAATACGGGCAAAGGAATGGCTGACCGCAGGCACCAAGGTACTACATAAAAAAGGAAAGACCGTTCATCGGATGCAATTTCTGGATCCCAGACTCGGTCTAACCCCCCTTTTTACATGTCCCTTCTCCGACACGTCTAAATATGAAGCCCACAGTGACTAGTGCTTAAACACTCCGGCTCACGAAGTGCGGAGACTCAAGCCATCTACCCCACAGGTCTTGATATTTTTTCCCGGCTTTTCTAGCTAAGTACACACATTTCTCATGAGAGGCCGTATCATTTACAAGTGAGACCCAGGACCGTATAGTGGGCGTATCTTTGGCTAGCCAAAGCCTGGCGATACACACCTTGGCCAGGCCACATAGATTAATTACATATCTCCTGGCAGGGGAGTCCAGGGTATCCTCCTCCACAGCCGATAATACACACGTCGTCGGGGAACATACCGACGAGGGAATTCCAGTCGACACCAGGGCATTGATAACACCCGACCAGAATACGGCAATCTTGGGGCAGAGCCAGACAATGTGCCAGAAGTCCACATCCAGACTGTCACACTTAGGACATCTGGAGGAATGGGTACCCCCTATATGGCTCAATCGCACTGGTGTCATATATACTCTGTGTAATATAAACAGTTGTATTTGTTGGTATCTAGTGGTGGTAGTAGAGAACCGTGGAGAACATAGAGCCCCCTCCCAAAGCTCATCAGAGATGGCACCCAAGTCTGATTCCCACTTGTCCCTAAGAAGGGACAACGGGTCAGAGTAGTGAGATCGAAGCACGCCTGTATAAATGTTGGACACCAGATATCCGCCTTCCAGGGACTGTAGGAGAGACTTGACCGGGGAGTCAGTAAGTATTGGAGGAGCATCGGGAAATTGTGCGTTAAGTGCATGTCTCAATTGCAGGTAGCGGTAGAAATGAGGAGAGGGTATACCGTAATCCTGTTGAAGTTGCAGGAAGGACTTCAGTATACCATCATTATACAAGTGCCCTAGGGATATCACCCCCCACCTCCCCCACACCGAAGGAGCAGCGAAGCAGCGAAGTCTGCAGCGAAGACAACTCTGGGAAGCCGAAAGCATTGTCCAGAGGGGGTATCTTGGTCTATACCCTGGCCCAATAGGAGAACATGTACCTGTTTCCATATGAGAATGGCCTGTTTTATTATAGGGATCTTGGATAGTTTATTGCTCCCACAAAGAAGCATCTGTAGTGGAGAGCCGTCAGGGTACACCTGTGAAAGCATTTGTGAGTGTATAGTGAGAGCATCGATGGCAGTCACCCACTCCCATATGTGTGCCAACTGCGTGGCGTAGTAGTAAAATCGAAATATAGGGAGAGCTAAGCCACCCAACACTCTTGGTCTGGACAAAATGTCAAGTCTCAAACGCGCTCTCCTGCTGGCCCAAATCAAAGAAGAGAGCAAACTGTCAATCTGTCTGAATATTTTCAAGTTAATATATACAGGGGATTGCTGGAGAACATAAAGGAGTTTAGGCAAATACACCATTTTCTCTGACGTCCTAGTGGATGCTGGGACTCCGTAAGGACCATGGGGAATAGCGGCTCCGCAGGAGACAGGGCACATCTAAAGAAAGCTTTAGGATCACCTGGTGTGCACTGGCTCCTCCCCCTATGACCCTCCTCCAAGCCTCAGTTAGATTTTCTGTGCCCGACGAGAAGGGTGCACACTAGGGGCTCTCCTGAGCTCTTTGTGAAAGTTTTAGTTTAGGTTTATTATTTTCAGTGAGACCTGCTGGCAACAGGCTCACTGCATCGAGGGACTAAGGGGAGAAGAAGCGAACTCACCTGCGTGCAGAGTGGATTGGGCTTCTTAGGCTACTGGACATTAGCTCCAGAGGGACGATCACAGGTTCAGCCTGGATGGGTCACCGGAGCCGCGCCGCCGGCCCCCTTACAGAGCCAGAAGAGCGAAGAGGTCCGGAAAAATCGGCGGCAGAAGACTTTCCTGTCTTCAGATAAAGGTAGGCGCACAGCACCGCAGCTGTGCGCCATTGCTCTCAGCACACTTCACACTCCGGTCACTGAGGGTGCAGGGCGCTGGGGGGGCAGCGCCCTGAGACGCAATAAATCGTTAGAAAACCTTTTATGGCTAAAATAAATGCATCACATATAACTCCTGGGCTATATGGATGCATTTAACCCCTGCCAAAACATACAAGAAAACGGATGATAAGGACGCCGAGAAAGGGGCGGAGCCTATCTCCTCAGCACACTGGCGCCATTTTCCCTCACAGCTCAGTTGGAGGGAAGCTCCCTGGCTCTCCCCTGCAGTCACTACACTACAGAAAGGGGTTAAAAAAGAGAGGGGGGCACAAATTAGGCGCAGTATAAACAATACAGCAGCTATAAAGGGAAAAACACTTATATAAGGTTATCCCTGTATATATATATAGCGCTCTGGTGTGTGCTGGCAAACTCTCCCTCTGTCTCCCCAAAGGGCTAGTGGGGTCCTGTCCTCTATCAGAGCATTCCCTGTGTGTGTGCTGTGTGTCGGTACGTTTGTGTCGACATGTATGAGGAGAAAAATGATGAGGAGACGGAGTAGAGTGTCTGTAATAGTGTTGTCACCCCCTGGGGGGTCGACACCTGAGTGGATGTACTGTGGAAATTGCGTGACAGTGTCAGCTTTGTATAAAAGACAGTGGTTGACATGAGACAGCCGGCTACTCAGCTTGTGCATGTCCAGACGTCTCATATAGGGGCTCTAAAGCGCCCGTTACCTCAGATACAGACGCCGACACGGATACTGATTCCTGTGTCGACGGTGAAGAGACAACCGTGATTTCCAAATAGGGCCACACATTGCATGATTGAGGCAATGAAAAAAGTTTACACTTTTCTGATAATATGAATACCACCAAAAAAAAAGGGGTATTATGTTGGTGAGGAAAAACTTCCTGTAGTTTTCCTGAATCTGAGAAATAAAATGCGTGGGTTTCCCCCCGATAACAATTGATAATTTCTAAAAAGTTATTGGCAGTATACCTTTTCCCGCCAGAGGTTAGGGTGCGTTGGGAAACACCCCCTAGGGGGGATAAGGCGCTCACACGCTTGTAAGAACAAGGGCTCTACCCTCTCTTGAGATGGCCGCCCTTAAGGATCCTGCTGATAGAAAGCAGGAGGGTATCCTAAAATGTATTTACACACATACTGGTGTTATACTGCGACCAGCAATCGCCTCAGCCTGGATGTGCAGTGCTGGGTTGGCGTGGTCGGATTCCCTGACTGGAAATATGATATCCTAGATAAGGACAGTATATTATTGCCTATAGAGCAATTAAAAGATGCATTTCTATATATGCATGATGCACAGCGGAATATTTGTCGACTGGCATCAAGTATAAGTGCGTTGTCCAATTATACCAGTAAAGTGGTCAGGTGATGCGGATTCCAAACGGCATTTGGAAGTATTGCCTTAAAAGAGGGGATGTACCCCAGGTCGCCTCTCAAAATAAGACGCCGTATTATCAGGCGCAGGCCTGGTTGGCAAGCGGACAAAAGGGTTCCTCTTTTCTGCTCGTGACAGAGGGAGAGGAAAATGGCTGCAGAGATCAGCCAGTTCCAAGGAACAGAAACTCTTTTCCGCCTCTGCCAAGCCCTCAGTATGACGCTAGGGCTTTACAAGTTCAGGCACGGTGGGGTCCCGTTCTCAATGAATTTCAGTGCGCAGTGGGCTCACTCGCAAGTAGACCCCTGGATCCTTCTGGTAATATTTCAGGGGTACAAATTGGAATTCGAGACGTATCCCCCTCGCCGTTTCCAAAGGTCTGTTTTACCGACGTCTCCCGCTGACAGGGAGGCAGTTTTGGAAACCATTCACAAGCTGTATTCCCAGCAGGTGATAATCAAGGTACCCCTCCTGCAACAGGGAACGGGGTATTATTCCACACTATTGTGGTACCGAAGCCAGACGGCTCGGGGAGACCGATTCTAAAATCTTTGAACACTTGCATACAGAGGTTCAAATTCAAAATTGAGTCACTCAGAGCAGTGATTGCAAACCTGGAAGAAGGGGACTACATGATGTCTCGGGACATCAAGGATGCTTACCTTCATGTCAAAATTTACCCTTCTCACCAAGGGTATTTCAGGTTATGGTACAGAACTGTCACTATCAGTTCGGACGCTGCCGTAGGGATGGTCCACGGCACCCCGGGTCTTTACTGAAGTAATGACTGTAATGATGATATTCCTTCGAAGGAAGGGAATTTTAGTTATCCGTTACTTGGACGATTCCCTGATAAGGGTAAGAACCAGGGAACAGTTGGAGATCGGTGTAACACTATATCGGGTAGTGTTGCGGCAGCACGATTGGATTCTCAATATTCCAAAATCGCAGCTGGTTCCGACGACTTGTCTTCTGTTCCTAGTGATGATCCTGGACACAGTCCAGAAAGAAGGTGTTTCTCCCGGAGGAGAAAGCCAGGGAGTTATCCGAGCTAGTCAGGAACCTCCTAAAACCGAACCAAGTCTCAGTGCATCAATGCACAAGGGTTCTGGGTAAAAATGGTGGCTTCCTACGAAGCAATCCCATTCGGCAGATTCCACGCAAGACTTTCCAGTGGAACCTACTGGACAAATGGTCCGGGTCGCATCTTCAGATGCTTCAGCGGATAACCCTGTCACCGGGGACAAGGGTATCCCTCCTGTGGTGGTTGCAGAGTGCTCATCTTCTAGAGGGCCGCAGATTCGGCATTCGGGACTGGGTCCTGGTGGCCACGGATGCCAGCCTGCGAGGCTGGGGAGCAGTCACACAGGGAAGGAATTTCCAGGGCTTATGGTCAAGCCTGGAGACATCTCTTCATATAAACATTCTGGAACTAAGGGCCATTTACAATGCCCTAAGTCAAGCGAAACCCCTGCTTCAGGGTCAGGCGGTATTGATCCAATCGGACAACATCACGTCAGTCGCCCACGTAAACAGACAGGGCGGCACGGGAAGCAGGGGGGCAATGGCAGAAGCTGCAAGGATTCTTCGCTGGGCGGAAAATCATGTGATAGCACTGTCAGCAGTGTTCATTCCGGGAGTGGACAACTGGGAAGCAGACTTCCTCAGCAGACACGACCTTCACCCGGGAGAGTGGGGACTTCACCCAGAAGTCTTCCACCTGATTGTAAACCGTTGGGAAAAACCAAAGGTGGACATAATGGCGTCCCGTCTAAACAAAAAACTAGACAGATATTGCGCCAGGTCAGGGGACCCTCAGACAATAGCGGTGGACGCTCTGGTAACACCGTGGGTGTACCAGTCAGTGTATGTGTTCCCTCCTCTGCCTCTCATACCAAAAGTACTGAGAATCATAAGAAGGAGAGGAGTAAGAACTATACTCGTGGTTCCGGATTGGCCACGAAGGACTTGGTATCCGGAACTTCAAGAGATGCTCACGGACGAACCGTGGCCTCTACCTCTAAGAAAGGACCTGCTCCAGCAGGGGCCTTGTCTGTTCCAAGACTTACCGCGGCTGCGTTTGACGGCTTGGCGGTTGAACGCCGGATCCTGAAGGAAAAAGGCATTCCAGATGAAGTCATCCCTACCCTGGTCAGGGCCAGGAAGGACGTAACCGCAAAACATTATCACCGCATTTGGCGAAAATATGTTGCGTGGTGGGAGGCCAAGAAGGCCCCTACAGAGGAATTTCAACTGGGTCGTTTCCTCCATTTCCTGCAAACAGGACTGTCTATGGGCCTAAAATTAGGGCCCATTAAGGTTCAAATTTCGGCCCTGTCGATTTTCTTCCAAAAGGAACTGGCTTCAGTGCCTGAAGTTCAGACATTTGTAAAAGGGGTACTGCATATACAGCCTCCTTTTGTGCCTCCAGTGGCACCTTGGGATCTCAATGTTGTGTTGAGTTTCCTAAAGTCACATTGGTTTGAACCACTCACCACTGTGGACTTAAAATATCTCACATGGAAGGTGACGATGCTGTTAGCCCTGGCTTCAGCCAGGCGTGTGTCAGAACTGGCGGCTTTATCATATAAAAGCCCTTATTTAATATTTCATTCTGACAGGGCAGAATTGAGGACTTGTCCTCAATTTCTACCTAAGGTGGTTTCTGCATTTCACATGAAGCAACCTATTGTGGTACCTGCGGCTACTAAGGACTTGGAGGATTCCAAGTTGCTTGACGTGGTCAGGGCCCTGAAAATATATGTTTCCAGGACGGCTGGAGTCAGAAAATCTGACTCGCTGTTTATCCTGTATGCACCCAACAAACTGGGTGCTCCTGCTTCTAAGCAGACGATTGCTCGTTGGATTTGTAGTACAATTCAGCTTGCACATTCTGTGGCAGGCCTGCCACAGCCAAAAAATCTTAAAATGCCCACTCCACAAGGAAGGTGGGCTCATCTTGGGCAGCTGCCCGAGGGGTCTCGGCTTTACAACTTTGCCGAGCAGTTACTTGGTCAGGAGCAAATACGTTTGTAAACTTCTACAAATTTGATACCCTGGCTGAGGAGGACCTGGAGTTCTCTCATTCGGTGCTGCAGAGTCATCCGCACTCTCCCGCCCGTTTGGGAGCTTTGGTATAATCCCCATGGTCCTTACGGAGTCCCAGCATCCACTAGGACGTCAGAGAAAATAAGAATTTACTTACCGATAATTCTATTTCTCGTAGTCCGTAGTGGATGCTGGGCGCCCATCCCAAGTGCGGATTGTCTGCAATACTGGTACATAATTATTGTTACCAAAAAAATTCGGGTTATTGTTGTAGTGAGCCATCTTTTATAGAGGCTTCTCTATTATCATGCTGTTAACTGGATTCAGATCACAAGTTGTACAGTGTGATTGGTGTGGCTGGTATGAGTCTTACCCGGGATTCAAAATCCTTCCTTATTGTGTACGCTCGTCCGGGCACAGTATCCTAACTGAGGCTTGGAGGAGGGTCATAGGGGGAGGAGCCAGTGCACACCAGGTGATCCTAAAGCTTTCTTTAGATGTGCCCTGTCTCCTGCGGAGCCGCTATTCCCCATGGTCCTTACGGAGTCCCAGCATCCACTACGGACTACGAGAAATAGAATTATCGGTAAGTAAATTCTTATTTTTACCAAATTGACCCTACCAGTAACAGTCAGGGGCAGAGTCCCCCAAACCTTGACCTTCGAGCTGAGATGCACCGTTTGCAGCATAATATTAAGCGAAACATAGGGTCATTCGATACCCATATACCCAGGTATTTGAAAGAATCAACCCATTTAAGTGGGGTATGGATCAATGGGGCCACCGGGACCGGGCCTCTAAGTGGCGTAATGGTGGATTTATCTTAGTTAATTATGAGCCCGGAGAAGCGTCCGTACTCTGTTATCAAATCAAGGATTTTAGGCAGGGAGGAAACATAATCATCCAAGAAGAGCAAAAGGTCATCAGCATATAACGCTATCCTGTCCTCTCTTGCACCCACTTTAATACCCACTATATCTTGAGTCGCTCTAATCAAACATGCCAGTGGCTCAATAGCGATGGCAAACAGAGTCGGGGACAGAGGGCAGCCTTGTCTCGTTCCCCAGGACAGGGGGAAGGAGTTCGAAACAAACCCGTTCACCGAGACTCTGGCCATGGGCAGGAAGTACATTAATTTAACGTTACTGATAAAGTTGGGGCCCATGCCAAACCTTCTCATAGCCTCCCAGAGGAAGGCCCACTCCACCGAGTCAAAGGCCTTAGCGGCATCTAAAGAGGCTATAACGGCAGAGCAGTCCTCCCCCCGAGAAACCTGGAAATGAGTGAACAGACGCCTCAAATTAACAGCAGTGGACTTACCAGGCATGAAGCCTGTTTGGTCAGGGTGAATAATTTGGGTGATGACCCGGTTAAGTCTGGAAGACTTAACCGGGCTAGGATTTTAATATCCGTGGGCAGCAGGGAAATAGGACGGTATGATTCAACCCTCCTGGGGTCCTTATCTGGCTTGGGAATCACAATAATCAAAGCCTCCGCCATAGACGGGGGAAGCGCACTTTGGGCAAAAATTTTATTGAATAAATTAAGCAACCGAGGGGCAAAAAATTTCGTATGCTTCTTATATAGTTCTGATGGAATGCCATCAAGGCCAGAGGCCTTACCATCCGGGGAGGCAGAGATCGCCATCTCAATTTCCTCCAATGACAAAGGAGCATCGAGAAGAGCCCTGGTCTCACTGGAGACACGGGGCAACTGGATTCCACCCAAGTAGTCACACAGTTCTAGCGGGGAACATGTCAATTTGGAACTGTATAGTGCTTGATAGTATGAGACAAATTCCGCCCCAATCTGGGGGGTGCGGTCCAATACTGACCCATCCGAATTCAAACCTTCCACCACAGTATGAGAGGAGAGGTCCCCTCTCGCACGATTAGCCAGATAAGAGCCCGGTCTATCCCCGGTAGCATACTGGGCATGCGAGGAGAAGAGAAGTCTGTGCTGGGCTTTCCCCAACAGGTACTCCTTCCATTCACCCTGAGCATGGAGCCCCACTAACTTAGAGGCATCCAAGCCATCTCGCACATATTTCATCTCTGAAACAACAACCTGGGCCTCCAGTTCAGCTTCACGTTTCCTAAAGGAGAATTTAAGACTCCCTACCCGTTTAATCAATGTTCCTCTCAAAAAAGCCTTAGGTGTCCCACAGCAGAGACATATCCGTGGTGTCGTCATGTATAACAAAGAATTCTAACCAGCTTGCCTCCAAGTCGGATCCCTCACCCATATGCGTCAGCCAAAAAGGATTACATTTCCACACTGCTTGGCCTCGCTGACAGTTTAGGTCAATATGCAACGATATAGGGGAGTGATCCGAAATACCCCTGGTCTCATATCTGACATTTTGAACTTTGGGCAAAAGCTCCCGAGACAGGAGAGCCAAATCTATCCTAGAGAAGGAAGAGTGAGAATGTGAAAAACATGAGTATTGCCTCAAATCGGGATGCTTCAATCTCCAGGGGTCAACCAAACCCAACTCAGAGACAGTATCTGCGAATGGGGATCGCTTGGGCTGTGGGTTGGAGGATGCCGTAGACAGCCTATCCATCTTGTGGTTTAAAACATTGTTGAAGTCACCCATACAGATAACGGCTACCCCAGGGGGTGCAGCCATAAAGGCAGATGCCTTTTTAAGCACGTCATGCGAGTATGGAGAGGGCACATACATAGCCAACAATAATAGGGGGACGGAGTTGATTTTACACTTGAGAAACACATATCTACCCCATTGATCCATTTGCACAGAATCAAGCGCAAAGGGAACAGATTTTTAATTAGGATCGATACTCCCCGGGACGCTGCGGTATGCATGGAATGGAAAACCCAGCCCACCCAAGGTTTTTTAAGGGACATAATCTTAGTACCCAATAAGTGGGTCTCCATCAGGCAAATTATATCCGAGGCATAATGCTAAATCTGTCGAAGCACCAGGGAGCGCTTAACTTTGTCATTGATCCCCCGCACGTTCCACGACAGAAACTTAACCAAAGCCATAGCAAAGCATTGCTGTAGTGTTGCAGACTACCCGCGGCCAGCCACCTCCAGCAACTATCAAAAGAAATACGCCCGCAGCTAGATGCGACATAAACATAGCAGAAATAAGCACAGTGCACAGCAAAAAACAAACCAATATGAACAGCCTAAAATAACCCCCACCCCCGCCCCGTATACCACCTAAAACTTGCAGCATACCTGGTTCCCTAACGAACAAAATTCCCTAAATACCAACGGTACCAGCTAAGGCAGAGAACACCTTCACATACTCCGCTGATACCAAACAAAACCAAATTCCTATATCCAAAAAGAGGGCCAAGAATATAATGACATTAAGACAGGAGAATCTCCCAGCTAAGCTTGAATCCCCCCTCCCCCCCCTAGACCACTACACCCACCCCAACTAATTCTAATTAACAGTTTAACCCCTGAACACTGTGCATCAGGACAAACGTCTAGTGTATAGGGCCTAATAACAGCACTGAAGTAACAACTAATAGTCTCCCCTTCCCCACAGAGCCACCCGGTCCTACCGAAGGCCTACATAAGCCACGAGAGCCCCTACATGCATAACATAGCAGCACAACATAAAACAACAACATGAGAAACCCCCACCCGAAACCACATTGCAAAAATAACACAGCAGAAATTCAAGGAGTAAAACATTGGCTAGTAGAGGAGCTAAATGCAGGAGTTCAATCAGCGGCTAACGCTCTCCGGGCAGGAAAGCGTCGGTCCAGCCACACTGACGCCTCGCGGGGAGTCGTGAAGAATTTAGTCTCTCCGTCTGAGACCACCCGCAGTTTGGACGGGAAGAGCATGGCATAAGGGATATTCAGTTCTCGCAACCTGCGCTTCACTGGGACAAACTGAGCTCTATCCTTTTGAACGTCAATAGCAAAGTCAGGAAAGACTGAAATCGGAGATCCGTTCCACTTAAGAGGACCCTTAGTGCGGGCCAGTTTCAAAATCACATCTCTGTCACGATAATGAAGGAGCTTGGCTATGAACGTACAGGGAGGTGCCCCTGGAGGTAGCGGACGCATCGGGACTCTGTGAGCGCGCTCCATTGCAAAGTGTGAGGTAAACTCCTCCGCCCCAAACGCATCCAACAGCCAGCGCTCAAGGAATTTCTCGGGGGAGGCACCCTCCTCCTTCTCAGGAAGGCCAATAAAACGGACATTGTTCCGTCGCAGTCTCCCCTCCATATCCGTCATCTTCTTGTGTACCTCCGTCATCTGAGACTCCAGAGCAGAGGTGCGTCTACCGAGTGACGTATCTTCCAGCGTGGAAATGCGCTTTTCAACTTGTCCGACCCTCTCCCGCACTCGCTGAAGGTCTTGGTGTATAATGGAGAGGTCCGCCTGGACCTGACCGATCCTATCGGCCAGGTGGGCCTCGCTGGCGGTGACTGCATCTAGGACCTTCTGCAGCGCAGCATCCGAAGCTTCCACAAATGAGGAGCTATTGGAGGGTGACGGTGAGGAGGCCAAATGTGCATCCCCCCCACGCTGTGTCCGAGCCGGAGGGTTTCTAGCAAACTTTTCTAATTTCGCTGCCGCGGCTGCGTTACTTTGGTGCTGTCGGACCATCATAGCTGACTGGACGAGGGAATCAGGGAGTGTAGTATATCGGGACTGTCCAGTCGTCGCCTGTTAGAAGTATAGTATATCAAAACTGTCCAGTTGCCGTCCAAGAAAGTGTTTAGTATATCAAAACTGACCAGTGACTGCTTGTGGGCACGGTATATCAAAAGCCCTCTCTCCAGCCGCTGTACAATGGAGATGGAGAGTGCACAAAATGGCGGCCAAACTTTGTCCTGCAGCAGTTAACCCACCCAGTCCCAGGGGACCTCCAGGTATCAGACAGGGCAGCAGGCACATATACAGAGGAAGGTTGACCCACCAGGGGTAAATGCTGGTATAATAAGTGTCTCCTGAGGACGTGGGGCAACAACATTGCACAATGGCACACAGAGAGGCAGACCTCCCAGGCCGCTCGTCGCCGGCCCCGCAGCGCGGTCCAGAAGATCAGCAGGGGAGCCAGAGGGCAGATGCCAAAGCCGCAGGGAGGAGAGCAGCGGCCGGACACGCTGCGGCGTCTCAGCGGGAGACCCAGCAAGCACTCACCCAGGCAGATGCAGGGGCAGACGGAGCCTCAGACACGGGGCCGCAGGAGGTAGGAAGACAGGCAGGGCAGCGGCCGGGCAGCGCGGGTAAACTGGAGAGCGGCGTCCCACGTGACAGAGCAGACCGGAGACACGGCACACATAAACGTCCCGGCCGCAGCGGGAGACGGGCGAGCGGGACCCAGCACAGCACAGGGGCTCCTTCACACCTTCAGGCAGACAATGGGGTGGTTTTCGGGCCCAGGGGGGGGACACAGGATACAATCAGGATAATGAAGCTGGAGAGACACACAGCCTGTGTGCTACTCCATGTCTGCCAAAGCCACGCCCCTCCACCGTCAAGGTTTGCACCAGATGGAATATCTGGAGAGGGCAGCTCAGCTGTAGAATGGATGTACAAATGGATAGAGCTGGCAAATTTACTCTGGTTGTCAAGGCTGTTCGTAGCTGTGCAAAACGCATTTCTCCGTTTCCCAAGCACAACAGTTTCATCAGAAGGTGTCCTGTCGTCCACCCTTTCTGATTTTTCACCATGACCGGGCAGTTCTTTGAACTTGCCCAGGTTATTTGCTTAAGGTGGGATCATCTTTCCACCTTAACCAGGAGATTGTGGTTCCGGCTTTCATCTCTTCTGGTTTGTCATCCAAAGAGCCATCTTTGGATTTGGTACGGGGTCTCCGTATTTATGTGGAAAGGACTGCCTCTATCAGGAGGTCAGATTCCCTTTTTGTACTTTTTGGTTTTCATAAACGTGGCTGGCCTGCGAATAAGCAGACCTTGGCCAGATAGGTTAGAATGGTGATTGCACATGCTTATGCACAGGCTGGACTCCCAGCTCCTGCTGCTATCATGGCCCATTCTACTCGGTCTGTTGGTTCTTCTTGGGCGGCCCGCTGTGGCGCGTCCGCAGAACAGTTGTGCAAGGCGGCTACGTGGTCCTCAGTGATCACGTTTATTAGGTTCTATGCCTTTGATACTTCTGCCTCCCAGGATGCCTCCTTTGGACGCCGGGTTCTTGTGCCCGCTACTGTGCATCCCCTCCCATGAGGAACTGCTTTAGGACATCCCCGATGTTATTCCCTGTGGAATACCAGTGTACCCAGCTGCAGAAAAAGAGATTTATGGTAGACTTACTATTGTTAAATCTCTCTCTGCGAGGTATACTGGTTTTCACAGGGCGCCCAACCTGACGCACTTAGCTTTTTTGGGTTTGTATGGCAATAGCCGCTAGTCCCTTCTCCTGTCGTGAGAATGTGGTTCTATGTGAGTAACATCTTCCATCTCTCATACCTGCTACTGTATTGGACTGGTTAACAAAACTGAGCTCCAGTGCCTGGAGGCGGTGCAGTGCATCCTGGGAACAGTCAAAGCTTTAGCCTGTTGGGGCGTCGGATCAAGATCCAACTCTACACCCCCGATGTTATTCCCTGTGGAAACCAGTGTACCTCACAGAAAGAGATTTAACAATGGTAAATCTACCATAAATCTCCTTTTTCACATAGATCGCGCTCAATAGTATTGGGTCTAGCCGTGCAAAATGGCTAAATCCGACTAAAGTATTGGGCGCGATACGGAAAGTGTGTGAAAAGCCTGTCTTTTCGCACATTTCTGCTCACCCCCTCAGGAGGGAGTGAGCAGAAATGATGGGTGTCCACAGTATGCGTTGCCGAACAGAGCAACAATTGAACTGCTCTGTTGGGTGCAGGGCTCAGTTGAAACAATTGAATCCCCCCTCCCCCATAAAGGTGCACTTGTATCCAAGCTACATTCTTTGGAGGGTGTAGGATGAAGTGTTCCTAAAACAGACTTGCAATAGCAGGATCGCAGGGATTAGAGCAGTTCCTGTGCTGTCACCGTGGTTCTTAGAGTTGGTTCCCACAGGTGACTGATTCATTTGTTTTCTCTGTTCAGGCAAAAGTGGAGCTCAATGGGAGCCTGGAGCACTTAAATTGCTCCGCTGGGCCCGCATTGATTAGCACCGCTTATGGAACATTTGAATCCCCCCTTCCCTATCCCCCTAGGGTCTGCTACAGCCTTTTCCCACTCCAGCTTTTACTCTTTTTCAGAGAGGTGTTTTGTCCTTGTTCTATAGGTAACCTGGCAAGTCCCAATTGAAATTCATCCTCCTTTTGTGGAGAATTTTTTTTTGTCTTTTCTCAACTTTAATAGGAAGCATGTCCAATGCTCAGAAATCCCTGGCTAAGATGAGGTCTAGGTTCCCAACCTTGGTGCTCCATATTATTGTATGTTTACATTGTCAGAATAACCTCTGAGATAGCCACTCACTTGTGCACTACCTGCTTCACACCACAATCCTAGTCATCATTCCCAGTGGCTGAATCCCCTGACCAATACCTGATCCAGGGTTCAGTCCCTCGTATGGTCCCTGAAGAGGATCAGTTTCCTGCAGATTATTCCTGACTATGGTCAAAGAAGGACATCTCTTATTTATAACTTTTATCCTCTGTTTTATAATAGGACGTAAAAAACATCTGACGGCAATTATGCCAAACCTGCATTCAAACATACACTAAATAAAAGAGCATTACAAGATGTTCCAGAATTTGCTCTTGACACATTGGATAATTGCCATTAGAAGTGTGCATTGATTGCAGCCTGTATTTTTTTTTTTCTTTTTTCTTTTTTTTAGCACATGTACACAAAATGATAGCCTGGTGTGTCATGGGTTAATCTATACAGGTGATAGGAGAAAATATACACTTTAACAACAAGTCCCATGCAGCGTTCCCACGATCTGAAACCTACAGGTCATTTCCAATCCAGGGACCAACCTCTTGGCTAATGTGCAGAGTGCAGGCTGTATTCCCTACCTACTGTCTTTGTAATGGAGAGCCCAAGTACCCCCCCTCCACCCCTGATAATTTTTCTCTGGATAAGTCGGTGATGGATCCATGCATAAGTGAAGAGGCAATACTAGTCTAGACAACTAGGCTGCCCCATGGTAGATCAGTCCCTGCAATTATCTGTGACATAAACTGTGCTTTTAGTCCTGAGCATTCATAGAGAGTAAGGTTGAGAAACAAATTCATAGTGTTCAGTATTTCATAAACCCTAATTGTGTTGGCCCAGAGGAGAGAAAACCAAAGACTCTAGTGTGGCAACTGACGATTTATCTTCAGTGGGAAAAGGTGAATTGTCCATTAACTACTCACATGGTGAGGAATTATGCTGGTTATCATAAAGGACCCTTTCCAGTTTTCCTAAAACACCTGGAGAGCAGATGCAGCTAGACTGTAATAGCTTGGACTAATTGCGTTACATACAAGGCATAAGTTATTGTCTGGATCCTCTGCCAGTCTTCTGGTGGAGCACAGCAGCCTCTGGCTAAAATCTTGGTTTGTGGACTATACTTCTGAAAGGTCCTCTATGCTGCCCTTCTCAGGGAAGGCTGTCTCCAGACCTGGACAGAGGAAGATTATTGGTGGGGACAGTTCCTTCCTCTAACAAAGTCTAAACATTTGCTCGCCTTGGTGTGAAGGCCCTCCTAGTTATTTTCAGGCTTTCCTAACTTCCCATAGAGAGTTGCTTTCGACATTCCACCATCTATGCCCCATATTGCTGAAGGATAAAAGTGGATTTTTTTGATTGAACTGTTCTATCCTATTCTTCAAGGCTTTTAATGGATTTGAGTACTGTGTGTTCACCGGCCTTAGTGTGTAAATTGCAAATGGATGGAGATCACGGTTTTAGAGGAGGAGTTGTTTTTTGTTGTTGTTTTTTTTTTTTTGGGGGGGGGGGGGGTTTAAATTAAGCTATAACCCGTTCTCTGACCTATTTCTCCCCCCAAGGAAGGTATGTCATGGTGATTATAAAAAAACATTCCCATCACCTACTTTACTCTGAAGTCCTATAAATATACCAAGTCACTTTTCAGAATTAGCCTCACTTAATTGTTGTCTCATAGATCTCTTTTTTGCAGCCTTAAACATTCTAGTATATGCACTTGCTGTTTGTGTTTTACTTTTGATAACTGAGTCTTCACTACTCTGCTTTTAGTCCCTTGAAGATGGTGATGGCTTCCCTGACCTGGAGGAGGATGAAGACATTGACCAGTTTAATGATGACACCTTTGGAGCAGGAGCAATTGGTGAGAGGGGCAGGGGGTTTGAACCAGGGCAAGGGAGAATTCCCACATATTTTATTTTGTTCTACAAAGGAGTAATGTTAAAAAAACAAAGGCTGCCATCTCACCATATCTCATCATTGTTAGCAGCATATTATGTCTATTATTATATAAAGACTATAGAATTTTCCTTTAACTGTTTTTGTAGCAGATTCCTGGAGCATAAAAAAAAATCTGTTTACGTAATTTATCGAGATCACTTTGCTAAAAAAAAAAAAAAAAAAAAAAAAAGGTTGTGCGTCTACCTGGCTCTTTGAGAAATTAAGTAAGCGTCGAGTTTTTTGAAGGAAAACATTGACAAATGGATCCAAAAGGATTAGGGATCATTGACCCTTATTAAGTACCATGTGTCGATACATTAGAGCAGGTTAGTCCCTTTCCTGTGATGAGACCACACAGAAACCTTTGTATGTACCCAGTGATTGCTGGCAACATACATATTGCTCAGTCAGGCTGTTATTGTAGTTAGAGCGCATATATCTTGTGTGTAAGATGGATATGCAGTGGCGTCACAAGGTGGGTGCGGGGGGTGCGGCCCGCACCCGGGTGTGACGCCTGGAGGAGGGTGACACCAAATGTCAGCTCCTCCGCACTGACAGGAACCAGGTGCTGCAGTGAGAAAGTCTCCTACAGCACCCGGCTGTTGTCACAGAAGAGGAGCCGACAGCGGACGGAGACTGGCTCTGGGGGAAGCCCAGCATTTCCGGAGATGCTGGGCACGCCCCCAGAGTGACGATTCTGGGATCCCCGCGAAGCCACGCCCCTAAATACAAGACCACGCCCCTTTTTTGCCGCGATCACATCAGGGGCGCGCACCGGGTGTCACCACACCCGGTGACGCCTCTGTGGATATGTATATTTGTTAAGCACAATCTTTGGTTCTTCTCAGTCAGAAGAACAAACTGCACTCTCTAGGTAGCAAAGCATCTTGTGGTGGTGATAGCAAGCATTAATTTTTTTTGTTTATTTAAAGTGCAGAAAGCCTGTACTTTAAAACGTTATTAGTAACATCCACTGATTATGTCAGTAAGTGTTGTACAGTGTGGTGCTTATGGGCCTAACTCAGACCTGATTGCAGCAGCAAGTTCTCTAATAGGCAAAACCATGTGCAGTGCAGGGGAGGCAGATGTAACATGTGCAGTGAGAGTTAGATTTGTGTGGGGTGTGCTGAAACTGGAATCTAAATTGCAGTGTAAAAATAAAGCAGCCAATATTTACCCTGCACAGAAATAATATACCCCACCCAAATCTAACTCTCTGTACATGTTATATCCTCCCCTCTGCAGTGCACATGGTTTTGCCCATTAGAGAACAAATTTGCTGCTGTGATCAGGTCTGAATGAGGTCCTCTGTCTTTATAATGAAAAGAAATGCCAAAGGGGTTATTATCAAAAGCTGGAGACAGATAACATAGTGAAAGATAAAGTACCAACCAATCAGCTCCTACTGTAATACCCCTTTTTAGACCAAATATAGCGGGTCGCACTCAGGAGCCTGACACGGAAGCTTCCTGGACGCGCCCTGCCTCAGGCCCCTCACCACTGCACTTTCCAACCCAGCATATTGCATGTGAACTCCAAGCACCACCCGTACATACTGTGGACGCGACCTGGGTCCCGTTTACACGGCACAATTTGCCAGGTTGAATCCGTGTTCACCCCCGCAATCTACCCGAGTTGGAATACCGGGTCACTGGACCCGGATTTTTCCAACTGGGCCCTTTTGCACCAAACAGCAACACTGATTATGCACGCTTATGTGCAATAACCCGTGTTACAAGATGGCAGTGTAAAAGGGGTATTACTGTCCTTTTTCAAACACAGCCTGTAAAAGAGTTAGCTGATAACAAAGACATCCACACATACATACTTGGCAACCATCTAAACATAATGACTTGCATATAGTTATATAATTATGTTACTTGGATTAAGAAACTTATCCCTCAAGTTCAACCTGTCTTCCTACAAAATCTCCATTTGATCCTAAGGAATACTAAAAAATAATGCAAATCTGAATAATGGAAGGAGCTAGATGTTTACAGTCGGACCACAAGGATTTTCAGGTGTTCCCCACAAATAAAGCTGACACAGGCTGGTTACCACCACTTCCTCCAGGTTGTAAAACTTCACATACAGTATGCAACGACATTGAAGGACCATATTGTTACCAAAAGATTTGAATAAAGGATACATTAGTAACAACAGAGACATACATGTTTAAGTTGATTTACCTAGTGATGAATTCAGTTGGCGGTGACATGTTCACTCAACTAAATTTGCCCGGCGGCGGGATCTCACTTAAAGCTGTTTACTACCTCATAGGGTAGCGAGCACTTTTGAGCAAAAGAGGTGCGAATCAGCCAGTTGGTGGGAATTGGGTTGCAGCTGCCAGCTTCTAAACACTGCGGCACCTTCGTCCACAATTGAATTTGCATGGAATCATTGTGTTGCTTTAAGGACAGCTAGTTACCTTTTCTCTGACGTCCTAGTGGATACTGGGGACTCCGTAAGGACCATGGAGAATAGACGGGCTCTGCAGGAGACTGGGCACTCTAAAAGAAAGATTAGGTACTATCTGGTGTGCACTGGCTCCTCCCTCTATGCCCCTCCTCCAGACCTCAGTTAGAATCTGTGCCCGGCCAGAGCTGGATGCACCTAGTGGGCTCTCCTGAGCCTGCTAGTAAGAAAGTAATTGTTAGGTTTTTTATTTTCAGTGAGATCTGCTGGCAACAGACTCACTGCTACGTGGGACCGAGGGGAGAGAAGCAAACGTACCTGTTCACAGCTAGGTTGCGCTTCTTAGGCTACTGGACACCATTAGCTCCACAGGGTTCGAACACAGGCAGAGGTCCTCGGTCGTCCGTTCCCGGAGCCGCGCCGCCGTCCCCCTCGCAGAGCCTGAAGATCAGAAGTTGGTGATGAAATCGGTGGCTGTAGACTCCTGTCTTTATTAAGGTAGCGCACATTGTTCCCACTGCACACCACACACTCCGGTCACTGATGGGTGCAGGGCGCTGGGGGGGGGGGCGCCCTGGACAGCAATAAGAATACCTTTGGCATAAAAAAGACACATAATACAGTCTGTGACTGTATATGTGTAAAACCCCCGCCATTTTTTAGTCGGAAACAGCGGGACAGAAGCCCGCCGCTGAGGGGGCGGGCCTTCTTCCTCAGCACACCAGCGCCATTTCTCTTCACAGCTCCGCTGGAAGGACGCTCCCCAGGCTGTCCCCTGCAGTCTCCTGGCACTAAGAGGGTAAAAAGAAAGGGGGGGCACATAAATTTAGGCAAAAGGTGTATTTATACAGCAGCTATTGGGAAAAATTCACTTCTGGTAGTGTGTATCCCTGTGTTATATAGCGCTGTGGTGTGTGCTGGCATACTCTTTCTCTGTCTCCCCATAGACCTTGTGGGGTCCTGTCCTCAGTCAGAGCATTCCCTGTGTGTGTGCTGTGTGTCGGTACGGCTGTGTCGACATGTTTGAGGAGGGTTACGTGGAGACGCAGCAAGTGCAGATAAATGTGGTGTCGCCCCCGTCGGTGCCGACACCTGATTGGATGGATATGTGGAAGGTCTTAAATGACAATTTAAACTCATTACACAAGAGATTTGATGATGTTGCTGCCGGGGGACAGCCGGGCTCTCAACCCGGGCCTGCCCAGGCGCCTCAGAGGCCGTCAGCGTCTCAAAAACGCCCACTATCTCAGTTGGTTGACACAGATGTCGACACGGAGTCCGACTCCAGCGTTGACGATGATGAGGCACTAGTACAGCCCAAAATGACTAAGGCCTTCCGATACATGATTATTGCAATGAAAAATCCTTGAACAATTACATGAAACAGTTCAAGTTCAAAATGGAATCGCTCAGAGCGGTCATTGCCAGCCTGGAAGAGGGGGATTTTATGGTATCTCTAGACATCAAGGATGCGTACTTGCATGTCCCCATTTATCCGCCTCACCAGGAGTACCTCCGGTTTGTGGTACAGGACTGTCATTACCAATTCCAGACGTTGCCGTTTGGTCTATCCACGGCACCGAGAGTCTTTACCAAGGTAATGGCGGAGATGATGGTACTTCTCCGGAAGCAAGGAGTTACAGTTATCCCGTACTTGGACGATCTCCTCATAAAGGCGAGGTCCAGAGAGCAGTTGTTGATCAGCGTAGCACACTCTCAGGAAGTGTTGCTACGGCACGGCTGGATTCTGCATATTCCAAAGTCGCAGCTGATTCCTACGAGGCATCTGCCCTTCCTGGGCATGATTCTGGACACAGAACAGAAGAAGGTATTTCTCCCGGAGGAAAAGGCTCAGGAGTTAGTGACCCTGGTCAGGGATCTCCTGAAACCAAAGCAGGTGTCGGTGCATCACTGCACGCGAGTCCTGGGAAAGATGGAAGCGTCATACGAAGCCATTCCTTTCGGCAGGTTCCATGCCAGGATCTTTCAGTGGGATCTGTTGGACAAGTGGTCCGGATCGCATCTTCAGAGGGCCAGGGTGTCTCTTCTGTGGTGGCTGCAGAGTGCTCTTCTTCTCGAGGGCCGCAGGTTCGGCATACAGGACTGGGTCCTGGTGACCACGGATGCAAGCCTCCGCGTATGGGTGGCAGTCACTCAGGGAAGAAACTTCCAGGGGCTGTGGTCAAGTCAGGAGACTCGTCTGCACATAAACATACTGGAATTAAGGGCCATATACAACGCCCTGAGTCAAGCGGAGCCCCTGCTTCGAGACCAACCAGTGCTGATTCAGTCAGACAACATCACGGCAGTCGCCCATGTAAACCAACAGGGCGGCACAAGAAGCAGGGTGGCGATGGCGGAAGCCACAAGGATTCTTCGTTGGGCGGAGAATCACGTACAAGCACTGTCAGCAGTGTTCATTCCGGGAGTGGACAACTGGGAAGCAGACTATCTCAGCAGGCACGACATCCACCCGGGAGAGTGGGAACTTCATCAAGAAGTCTTCGAGCAGATTGCAAATCGGTGGGAACGGCCACAGGTGGACATGATGGCGTCCCGCCTAAACAAAAAGCTAAAAAGATATTGCGCCAGGTCAAGGGACCCTCAGGCGATAGCTGTGGACGCACTGGTAACTCCGTGGGTGTTCCAGTCGGTATATGTGTTTCCTCCTCTTCCTCTCATACACAAGGTACTGAGAATAGTAAGAAAAAGAGGAGTGAGAACGATACTCATTGTTCCGGATTCGCAAGAAGGACTTGGTACCCAGAACTTCAAGAGATGATCACAGAGGACCCATGGCCTCTGCCTCTCAGACAGGACCTGTTACAGCAGGGGCCCTGTCTGTTCCAAGACTTACCGCGGCTGCGTTTGACGGCATGGCGGTTGAACGCCGGATCCTAGCGGAAAAGGGTATACCGGATGAAGTAATTCCTACGCTGATAAGAGCTAGGAAGGATGTGACAGCAAAGCATTATCACCGCTGTGACCGGAGAGACTAACCAGCCACACGTGAAATGGCCGCCGCGGCACTGTAGGGGTTAACCCCTAGTGCCCGGCGCCATTACAAGGACAATGGGCGCTTGGCGCCACTTTTAAACTGTGCACTGGTGCTAAGCGCCATCTTTAAATGTAGTGTGGGTGCTAGGCACCGGGTATTTAAAAATATATTTAATACTGTGTGTTTAAGGCAATAGGCACAGTTGTAAGATTGCACATTTACATTGCATGCAAATGCCAGCACTTAGAAGGAATGTGTAAGCTGTGTTGGTTTTAAAATACATTTACGTTTGTGGACAAATGGCTTGGAAGCTTCTCACCTAGAAATTGAGATGCTGATGACCCTGGCACCTGGAAAGGGGTGTATAGACAAGCCATTTCTTTGAGATTGAGATGTGTCCCTGTGTAACTTTATAGACACATGCAGGTGAAAGGATTTGTTGCTGTCTTCTCTGAATATTGTGTGAACTGGGTTTGCATGGAGATGTTAGAGGAGACAGGAACATGTTAATCAGATTGTGTTTCACAAATGCAAACTAGTGGGTTTCATTCAACAACAGTTTGATGTAACATTTCTTAGGCTGCATTATGTGTGATGCAGATTATGTTTAATTTACAGTATAAGAACGTTGTCTATGTGTGAGAAGGTGAATGCAATTGAAATGCAAGTTACATTTACATTTGTGAAAGACAGGAAGATGATAATCAGATTGTGTTTGGGAAAGCACACCGGTTTGATTATATATGAAGAGGAGCAGGAATGTGCTTTATCTAATTCTTAACTTATGAAATGTTACTTGTATTTCTTTATATTTTCTGCGATAACCTGATTGGTTGGAGAAAACAGGGAGGGCTTACCCCCCTGTGGTACTGTGTGTAGAACTGAGATAAAAAGAGGATGCCTGTGAGCCTCCAGGTAGTATTGTACCATCTTATTCTGCTGAAACATCTGATTGTATGCTGTTGCCCCTAGCAATAGGGAGGAGCCTTTTTAAAGGTTATTATCATTGAGCAAATAAACATCATTGCCTCAAGAAGACTGCTTCATCTTGTGACCTACAGGGTTAGGCCAAACCTAGCCCCGTCCTCCGGCTGTCCAGGGAAGCACCTAAACGTCTCCAAGTTCCGCCTTCCGCCAGCTACCGGTAGATGCCTAGCAAGTGGCTAGTGGGGATTCGTCAACACCACACAGGTGTGGTAAGGCAGTGCGTCGGCACATACAGAGCAGAACCGTGGTTCCAAACGCCACGGCCGGTTAGGAGTTTGGTGGTGGCAGCATAAACCCGCCCACAGCACAGTGGGTGGAGTCAGTAACAGGCGGTTACTGACGGTAAGCGGGAATCCCCTATGTGGTCAGGCCTTGTGTGACTTGACCTTCCATTCTGTGCGCAGCCAACGGGACGCGAAAGCGGCAAGTGCTTTTGTACGGGACCGTCCTGTCACAACCGCATATGGCGGAAATATGTTGCTTGGTGTGAGGCCAGGAAGGCACCTACAGAGGAATTCCAGTTGGGTCGTTTTCTGCATTTCCTACAGTCAGGTGTGACTATGGGCCTCAAATTAGGGTCCATAAAGGTTCAGATCTCAGCCCTATCCATTTTCTTTTAAAAAGAACTGGCTTCACTGCCTGAGGTTCAGACGTTTGTAAAGGGAGTGCTGCATATTCAGTCTCCTTTTGCTGTTTATTCTGTATGCAGCCAACAAGGTTGGCGCTCCTGCTTCGAAGCAGACTATTGCTCGCTGGATCTGTGGCACGATTCAGTTGGCTCACTCTGCGGCTGGATTACCGCATCCAAAATCAGTAAAAGCCCATTCCACAAGGAAGGTGGGCTCTTCTTGGGCGGCTGCCCGAGGGGTCTCGGCTTTACAGCTTTGCCGAGCTGCTACTTGGTCGGGTTCAAACACATTTGCTAAGTTCTACAAGTTTGATACCCTGGCTGAGGAGGACCTTGAGTTTGCTCATTCGGTGCTGCAGAGTCATCTGCACTCTTCCGCCCGTTTGGGAGCTTTGGTATGATCCCCATGGTCCTTACGGAGTCCCCAGCATCCACTAGGACGTCAGAGAAAGTAAGAATTTACTCACCGGTAATTCTATTTCTCGTAGTCCGTAGTGGATGCTGGGCGCCCGTCCCAAGTGCGGACTACTTCTGCAATACGTGTTTATAGTTATTGCTTACTAAAGGGTTATTGTTATGAGCCATCCGTTGATTGAGGCTCAGTTGTTGTTGTTCATACTGTTCACTGGGTATGGTTATCACAAGTTGTACGGTGTGATTGGTGTGGCTGGTATGAGTCTTACCCTGGATTCCAAATCCTTTCCTTGTAGTGTCAGCTCTTCCGGGCACAGTTTCCCTAACTGAGGTCTGGAGGAGGGGCATAGAGGGAGGAGCCAGTGCACACCAGATAGTACCTAATCTTTCTTTTAGCGTGTCCAGTCTCCTGCGGAGCACGTCTATTCCCCATGGTCCTTACGGAGTCCCCAGCATCCACTACGGACTACGAGAAATAGAATTACCGGTGAGTAAATTCTTATTTCTCTGACGTCCTAGTGGATGCTGGGAACTCCGTAAGGACCATGGGGAATAGCGGCTCCGCAGGAGACTGGGCACAAAAGTAAAGCTTTAGGACTACCTGGTGTGCACTGGCTCCTCCCCCTATGACCATCCTCCAAGCCTCAGTTAGATTTTTGTGCCCGGCCGAGAAGGGTGCACACTAGGGGCTCTCCTGAGCTTCTTAGTGAAAGTTTAGTTTTAGGTTTTTTATTTTCAGTGAGACCTGCTGGCAACAGGCTCACTGCATCGAGGGACTAAGGGGAGAAGAAGCGAACCT
This sequence comes from Pseudophryne corroboree, assembly GCF_028390025.1. Taxonomy (NCBI): domain Eukaryota; kingdom Metazoa; phylum Chordata; class Amphibia; order Anura; family Myobatrachidae; genus Pseudophryne; species Pseudophryne corroboree. The sequence continues at coordinate 150,439,823 of NC_086446.1, read as the reverse complement.
GCCTGCTTGCAGCCAGCTTGGGCTTCTTAGGCTACTGGACACCATTAGCTCCAGAGGGACCGAACACAGGCCCAGCCTCGGAGTCCGGTCCCAGAGCCGCGCCGCCGGCCCCCTTACAGAGCCAGAAGCAAGAAGAGGTCCGGAAAAATCGGCGGCAGAAGACATCAGTCTTCAACAAGGTAGCGCACAGCACTGCAGCTGTGCGCCATTGCTCCTCAGGCACACTTCACACTCCGGTCACTGAGGGTGCAGGGCGCTAGGGGGGGGCGCCCTGAGCAGCAATGTAAAACACCTTGGCTGGCGAAAATACACCACATATAACCCCCAGGGCTATATGGATGTATTTTAACCCCTGCCAGAATTCACCAAAAAGTGGGAGAAAAGGCCGCCGAGAAGGGGGCGGAGCCTATCTCCTCAGCACACGGGCGCCATTTTCCATCACAGCTCCGCTGGAAGGACGTCTCCCTGACTCTTCCCTGCAGTCCTGCACTACAGAAAAGGGTAAAAAAGAGAGGGGGGGCACTAATTTGGCGCAGTTTTGATAATAACAGCAGCTATAAAGGGAAAAGCACGTTATATAGTGGTATTCCTGTCTATATATAGCGCTCTGGTGTGTGCTGGCATACTCTCCCTCTGTCTCCCCAAAGGGCTAGTGGGGTCCTGTCCTCTATCAGAGCATTCCCTGTGTGTGTGCGGTGTGTCTGTACGATTGTGTCGACATGTTTGAGGAGGAAAATGAGATGGAGGCGGAGCAATTGCCTATAATAGAGTTGTCACCCCCTAGGGAGTCGACACCTGAGTGGATGAGCTTATGGAAGGAATTGCGTGACAATGTCAGCTCTTTACGAAAGACAGTTGACGATATGAGACAGCCGGCTACTCAGCTTGTGCCTGTCCAGGGGTCTCAAACGCCATCAGGGGCTCTAAAACGCCCGTTACCTCAGATGGCAGACACAGACACGGATACTGACTCCAGTGTCGACGATGATGAGACAAATGTGACTGCCAGTAGGGCCACACGTTACATGATTGAGGCAATGAAAAATGTTTTGCATATTTCTGATAATACAAGTACCACTAAAAAGGGTATTATGTTTGGTGAGAAAAAACTGCCTGTAGTTTTTCCTGTATCCGAGGAATTAAATGAAGTGTGTGATGAGGCGTGGGTTTCCCCCGATAAAAAACTGATAATTCCTAAAAGGTTATTGGCATCATACCCTTTCCCGCCAGAGGATAGGGCACGTTGGGAAACACCCCCTAGGGTGGATAAAGCGCTCACACGCTTGTCTAAACAGGTGGCACTACCCTCTCCTGATACGGCCGCCCTAAAGGAACCTGCCGACAAAGCAGGAGAATATCCTAAAATGTATATACACTCACACGGGTGTTATACTGCGACCGGCAATCGCCTCAGCCTTGATGTGCAGTGCTGGGGTGGCGTGGTCGGATTCCCTGACTGACAATATTGATACCCTAGATAGGGACAGTATATTACTGACTATAGAGCATTTAAAAGATGCATTTTTATATATGCGTGATGCGCAGAGGGATATTTGCCGACTTGCATCAAGAGTTAGCGCGCTGTCCATTTCTGCAAGAAGAGGGTTATGGACGCAGCAGTGGTCAGGTGATGCGGATTCCAAAAGGCACATGGAAGTATTGCCTTATAACGGGGAGGAGTTATTTGGGGTAGGTCTATCAGACCTGGTAGCCACGGCAACTGCTGGAAAATCCACATTTTTACCCCAGGTAGCCTCTCAACATAAGAAGACGCCGTATTATCAGGCGCAGTCCTTTCGGCCCCATAAGGGCAAGCGGGCAAAAGGCTCCTCATTTCTGCCCCGTGGCAGAGGGAGAGGAAAAAGGCTGCAGCACACAGCCAGTTCCCAGGAACAGAAGCCCTCTCCCGCCTCCGCAAAGTCCTCAGCATGACGCTGGGGCTTTACAAGCGGACTCAGGCACGGTGGGGGCCCGTCTCAAGAAGTTCAGCGCGCAGTGGGCCCACTCGCAAGTGGACCCCTGGATCCTTCAGGTGGTATCTCAGGGGTACAAATTGGAATTCGAGACGTCTCCTTCTCGCCGTTTCCTAAAGTCTGCTTTACCGACGTCTCCCTCAGACAGGGAGGCAGTATTGCAAGCCATTCACAAGCTGTATTCCCAGCAGGTGATAATCAAGGTACCCCTCCTGCAACAGGGAAAGGGGTATTATTCCACACTGTTTGTGGTACCGAAGCCGGACGGCTCGGTGAGACCAATTTTAAATCTAAAATCCTTGAACACTTACATACAGAGGTTCAAATTCAAGATGGAGTCACTCAGAGCAGTGATTGCAAACCTGGAAGAAGGGGATTATATGGTGTCTCTGGACATCAAAGATGCTTACCTACATGTCCCAATTTACCCTTCTCACCAAGGGTACCTCAGGTTTGTGGTACAGAATTGTCACTATCAGTTTCAGACGCTGCCGTTTGGCTTGTCCACGGCACCCCGGGTCTTTACCAAGGTAATGGCCGAAATGATGATACTCCTTCGAAGGAAGGGAGTTTTAGTTATCCCTTACTTGGACGATCTCCTGATAAGGGCAAGATCCAGGGAACAGTTGGAAGTCGGGGTAGCACTATCTCAGATAGTGTTGCGGCAGCACGGTTGGATTCTCAATATTCCAAAATCGCAGCTGATCCCGACGACACGCCTTCTATTCCTAGGGATGATCCTGGACACAGTCCAGAAAAAGGTTTTTCTCCCGGAGGAGAAAGCCAGGGAGTTATCCGAGCTAGTCAGAAATCTCCTAAAACCAGGCCAAGTCTCAGTGCATCAATGCACAAGGGTCCTGGGGAAAATGGTGGCTTCCTACGAAGCAATCCCATTCGGCAGATTCCACGCAAGAACCTTCCAGTGGGATCTGCTAGACAAATGGTCCGGGTCGCATCTTCAGATGCATCGGCGGATAATCTTGTCACCAAAGACAAGGGTGTCTCTCCTGTGGTGGTTGCAGAGTGCTCATCTTCTAGAGGGCCGCAGATTCGGCATTCAGGACTGGGTCCTGGTGACCACGGATGCCAGCCTGAGAGGCTGGGGAGCAGTCACACAGGGACGAAATTTCCAGGGCTTGTGGTCAAGCCTGGAGACATCACTTCACATAAATATCCTGGAGCTAAGGGCCATCTACAATGCTCTAAGCCTAGCAAGACCTCTGCTTCAAGGTCAGCCGGTGCTGATCCAGTCAGACAACATCACGGCAGTCGCCCACGTAAACAGACAGGGCGGCACAAGAAGCAGGAGGGCAATGGCAGAAGCTGCAAGGATTCTTCGCTGGGCGGAAAATCATGTGATAGCACTGTCAGCAGTGTTCATTCCGGGAGTGGACAACTGGGAAGCAGACTTCCTCAGCAGGCACGACCTCCACCCGGGAGAGTGGGGACTTCATCCAGAAGTCTTCCACATGATTGTGAACCGTTGGGAAAAACCAAAGGTGGACATGATGGCGTCCTGCCTCAACAAAAACTAGACAGGTATTGCGCCAGGTCAAGGGACCCTCAGGCAATAGCTGTGGACGCTCTGGTAACACCATGGGTGTACCAGTCAGTGTATGTGTTCCCTCCTCTGCCTCTCATACTCAAGGTACTGAGAATTATAAGACGGAGAGGAGTAAGAACTATACTCGTGGCTCCGGATTGGCCAAGAAGGACTTGGTACCCGGAACTTCAAGAGATGCTCACAGAGGACCCGTGGCCTCTACCTCTAAGAAGGGACCTGCTCCAGCAGGGACCCTGTCTGTTCCAAGACTTACCGCGGCTGCGTTTGACGGCATGGCGGTTGAACGCCGGATCCTGAAGGAAAAAGGCATTCCGGATGAAGTCATCCCTACCCTGATCAAAGCCAGGAAGGATGTAACCGCACAACATTATCACCGTATTTGGCGTTAATATGTTGCGTGGTGCGAGGCCAGGAAGGCCCCTACAGAGGAATTTCAACTGGGTCGTTTCCTGCATTTCCTGCAAACAGGACTGTCTATGGGCCTAAAATTAGGGTCCATTAAGGTTCAAATTTCGGCCCTGTCGATTTTCTTCCAGAAAGAACTGGCTTCAGTTCCTGAAGTTCAGACGTTTGTCAAGGGGGTACTGCATATACAGCCTCCTTTTGTGCCTCCAGTGGCTCCTTGGGATCTCAATGTAGTTTTGGGGTTCCTAAAATCACATACGGACAGGGCAGAATTGAGGACTCGTCCTCAATTTCTCCCTAAGGTTGTTTCAGCGTTTCACCTGAACCAGCCTATTGTGGTACCTGCGGCTACTAGGGACTTGGAGGACTCCAAGTTGCTGGATGTAGTCTGGGCCCTGAAAATATATGTTTCCAGGACGGCTGGAGTCAGAAAATCTGACTCGCTGTTTATCCTGTATGCACCCAACAAGCTGGGTGCTCCTGCTTCTAAGCAGACTATTGCTCGTTGGATTTGTAGTACAATTCAGCTTGCACATTCTGTGGCAGGCCTGCCACAGCCTAAATCTGTAAAAGCCCATTCCACAAGGAAGGTGGGCTCATCTTGGGCGGCTGCCCGAGGGGTCTCGGCTTTACAACTTTGCCGAGCAGCTACTTGGTCAGGGGCAAACACGTTTGCTAAATTCTACAAATTTGATACCCTGGCTGAGGAGGACCTGGAGTTCTCTCATTCGGTGCTGCAGAGTCATCCGCACTCTCCCGCCCGTTTGGGAGCTTTGGTATAATCCCCATGGTCCTTACGGAGTTCCCAGCATCCACTAGGACGTCAGAGAAAATAAGAATTTACTTACCGATAATTCTATTTCTCGTAGTCCGTAGTGGATGCTGGGCGCCCATCCTAAGTGCGGATTGTCTGCAATACCTGTACATAGTTGCTGTTACAAAAATCGGGTTTTTTGTTGTTGTGAGCCATCTTTTCAGAGGCTCCGCTGTTATCATGCTGTTAACTGGGTTCAGATCACAGGTTGTACGGTGTGATTGGTGTGGCTGGTATGAGTCTTACCCGGGATTCAAAATCCTTCCTTATTGTGTACGCTCGTCCGGGCACAGTATCCTAACTGAGGCTTGGAGGAGGGTCAAAGGGGGAGGAGCCAGTGCACACCAGGTAGTCCTAAAGCTTTACTTTTGTGCCCAGTCTCCTGCGGAGCCGCTATTCCCCATGGTCCTTACGGAGTTCCCAGCGTCCACTACGGACTACGAGAAATAGAATTATCGGTAAGTAAATTCTTATTTTTTTTCTCTAGCATCCATAAGGGATATTGGGGGAAACTAGTATGATGGGGTATAGACGGGGTCCAAAGGAGCCAGTGCACTTTAAATTTCCATAACCGGGTATGCTGGCTCCTCTACTCTATGCCCCCTCCCACAGGTAGGTAGTTTAGAAAAAAGTGCCCTCAGGAGAGGATGCACATCTCTGCAGCTCCAGAGTTTTCTTCAATTTCATCTTAAACTTTTATTATTTTCAGTATGCTGTCTGCGCAACAGTATACCTGCGCCATGAGGGTGAGGGGGAAGGGGGGGGGGCGGTCACCAGCCTTAAGAGGTGCATAGCTGCTTCCCCACTGCAGGACCACCGTCATGCGTGGTGGTGGTTCAGGGCGGCACTGCGCCTTGGCTGCCGCATCACGCCGCACACCCCTAACGCTGCCTCAAGGTGACATCGGTGGTGACAACAAACCGGGAGCTCTGCTAGGGGGGTCTCCCGGATCAAAGTGCGGCTGACCACGGGTATGGCATATGGGACCCTCCTGGTCCCCCATGTAGAACTGGCACAAAAGGGCTTGACTACCACTTGTGATGTTTTTAAGCTATAAAAGAGGCTTTTCCAGTATAAATAATCATTATAGCTCCGGTGCCATTAGAGGGGGCGGAGCCAACTCAGCGGGACCTGAGGCATTTTGGCACCTTCCTCTGCTTACAGCAGCCATCTACAGCACACACAGCACTTCCTGCCTCACAAGACTCGTTGGAAAACTGGTGTAGCAAAGGGGAAGAGCCGCTTGTGTACACTATCCTGATCCTCTGTAGGACTTACATTTTTAGTGTTTACTGTGTTTAGGAAGCTGACACCCTCACTGGGGCTGTGCAGCTCAGGGTGTGCTGGTGTCCTCTCTCATCTGTGTCTCCTCTCACATACAGTAGGGCAGGCTTGCATTATAACGGTCTGTGTGAATGTGTGTGTTTTTGTGCTTACTGTGAAATATGGGTAAACACAAGCTGTGCAGTGTATGTCACACCAGATTCTCTCCATTATATAATGATTCTGTTTCATGTGAGCAATGCAGTGAGTCTTCACAAATCAGTGGGGCTAGGGGAGAGGGTCCAGAGCCCCACTGGTTAGGGTCTCTTAAGACTGTGATGTCCGCTATATCTTCCCAACTCACTGCTAATGTGCAGAAGACTCAGCCCTCCTCTCTCATGCAGGTCCTCAGAAGCGTGGTTTACCTGCTCTGCTATGAGATTCAGATGATGCTATTCCAGCTGATGGGGATGACCTGGATCCCATTAGTGGGGATCTGGATTCTACTTAGGGTATTGAACCCCTCATTTTGGCTATACGGGACGTGTTAAAGCTCCCTCTAGAGGACGCTGCAGCCGACCTTTCACAAAGACCGGTCATTGCAGGTTGCTGGATGACCCATGCTATTCATCCTCTCGCAGGGTATGCCCTTATTTACTATGGTAACCCTCCTGAAGCACGTTCAGGACACTACCCGTGTCCTCTGTGATTCCCTCAAGGAGATGGGGAAAATGAATGCTCGGACGTCTGCCATGGAGCTGTTGGCGCGCAGGGCCTTGTGGATGCGTCAGTGGATTGCGGACGCAGAATCCAAACGTAATGTGGAATCACTCCCCTTTTCTGGGGAATGGCTTTTTGGGGTTGGACTGGATGCATGGTTTCCAAAGTTACGGCTGGGAAATCCACGTTTCTCCCCTCTGGGGCCCCGCCGGTGAAACGCTCCTATCCGGGACCGTCTGTCCAGTCCTTTCGGTCTCGCACATTTTGAATGAAAGCCAGAGATGCCTCCAATGCGGTTAGAGGCACCAGAGGTAAGTCCAGAAAACCTGCAAGTACCAGTTCTCAGGAACAGTCCACCAGATCTGCTTACACGAAGGCCTCAGCATGACTGTGCCCACCCGCCCTGAGGGGATCTCGAGGCGGGAGCCCTACTGCGTCACTTCAGCCGCTGCCAGGATGTTTGGATCAGGGAGCTCCTTTCTCAAGGCTACAAGCTGGAGTTCGACATTACTATTCCCCCCTCCGCCGCCCGACAATTTTTCAAATCAAGCTTACCAGCTTTGGAGGATATGCAAGTTACGTTGCAACAGGCTATCCGAAAGTTGGTCCAGTACCGCGACGTGGCAAGCGATTTTACTCAAACCTGTTTGTGGTGCCGAAGCCGGCCGGTTCGGTCAGACCCATTCTGAATCTGAAATCCTTGAATCCTCATTTGAGGGTGTTCAAGTTCAAAATAGAATCCCTTCAAGCAGTGATTGCAGGCCTGGAAGAACAGTAATTTATGGTCTCCTTGGAGACTCCTATCTCCATATTCTGATTTGGCCTCCTCATCAAGGCGTACCTGCGGCTTGCCCTGCTGGACAATCACTTCCAATTCCAGTCACTGCCCTTCTTCCTGTCTGCAGCCCCGAGGGTATTCACGAAGGTGATGACTGAGATGATGCTTTAACTCTGGGTCCAGGGGATCAATGTAATCCCTTATCTGGATGATCTTCTGATAAAGGCAAGATCCAGGGAGCTTTTGTTGCTCCACATCGACCGCACCATCAGTCTTTCTGTCCAACCATGAGTGGATCCTCAACTTACAGAAGTCCCACCTAAAGTCAACTCAGAGGCTCCTGTTCCTGGGGATGTTGCTGGATACTGTGGCCCAGAAGGTTTTTTCTACCAGAGGACAAGGCGAAAACACTTCAGGAGATGGTGCTCCGGCCTACTCGAGTGTCCGTACAGCTCTGCATAAGATTGATGGGATAGAGGGTTGCCTCATACGAGGCAATCTAGTATGGGAGGTTCCATGCCAGAACGTTTCAGTTGGATCTCCTGAGCAAGTGGTCCGGATCGCATCTCCAGATGCACCGGATTATTCAGCTGTCACTTCAGGCTAGGATTTCTCTCCTGTGGTGGCTACAGTCCTCCAATCTCCTGGAGGGCAGAAGCTTCGGGATTTAGGATGTAGAGCTGACCAGGGATCCTCAGGCGAGGGCAGTGGATGCACTGGCGTCGCCTTGGCCGTACCGGCTGGTCTACCAGTTTCCTCCGATCCCATTGCCCCCAAGAGTGCTAAAGCGAATCAGGAATCAAGTTGTAAAGGCAATTCTAATTGCCCTGTATTTCCCTCGGAGGGCATGGTACGCTGATCTTCTGGACATATCCTTCGAAGACTCTCTGCCTCTACCACTCAACAGAGATCTTCAACAAGGACCGTTCGTCTACCCGGACTTACAGCGACTTCGTTTGACGGCATGGAGGTTTAGCGGAACATCCTAGCTCACAAGGGCCTTTCCAAGAAGGCTATTGCAACCATGGTTCAGGCCAGGAAACCTGTGACGTCAGAACACTATCATATCTCGAGGAGATATGTCTCTTGGTGCGAGGAACGTACATATCCGCCTGCAGAGTTTCACTTGACGTTTCCTAAGTTTACTGCAGGCTGGTGTGGTTAAGGGCTTACGTCTGTGTTCCATTAACGTCCAGATTTCAGCTCTCTCAATTTTCTTCCAGAAGAAATTGGCAGTATTGCCAGAAGTTCAGACCATCTTGCAAGGGATACTTCACATACAACTTTCTTTTGTGCCGCCCACGGCACCCCGAGATTTGAATGTAGTGTTTGAATTTCTACAGTCCTCCTAGTTTGAACCTCTGACGGTGATGTTACTGGCCCTGGCTTCTGCTCAACGTTTTTCAGAATTGGGGGGCCTTGTCGTGTAAAATTCCGTACTTCGTCTTTTTTACAGGGACAGAGCGGAGCTCCGGACTAGACAGCAGTTCCTTACCGAAGATTGTCTCCGCGTTTCATCTGAAGCAACATATTGTGGTTCCGTCCAGTTCTGGGGCCCGTATCCTTTCAGATATATTTGTTCATCTCTGTTATGCGCAACTAATGATTTGGATTACCTTCTTTCTTGAATCTGATTTTTTTTTTTTTTTTTTTTAAATAAACTCTTCAGTCATCAACCTCTATGGGGTGTATTCTATTGGTGTCTGATCCTCTGTGACGGAGAGGATCCAACACTGCACTATTCAATTTTCGGGCATTTTCGTCAGGTTTAGCCCGTTTTTCAACAATGCCGATCTGACTTTTTTTTAAAAGTTTGATCGGCATTGTCAAACGGGCTAAAAACCTGTGAAATGCCCGCAAATCCGTGGATCCGCGACGAATCCGTCAATCCACGTGTTTTCCGACAAGTCTGAATTCCCGACTTGTAGGAAAAACGTTGCTTGACTTGAATAGGTCGAATCCAGATTCAACTTGAAGTCGGAAAGTAAAGTTTTTCCTGACTTCACGGCAATTCCGACTTGAATACATTTTTGAATGGTCTAATATATCTATTTCCCTCCCATTTGTAGTGTAAAATAGTCGCTTACTTCTATTTGGAATGATTGTGCTGTAGGAGATATTGCTAGTTTTCCGTTTCAAAGTTGATCCCTCATTTTATCTTGATTCGTGTGCATAGCCCATTCTACACATACCATCCACTGCTGACTTTTAGTTCACGTTAGAATCTTCTTCTTTGCAGATGATGACTGGCGAGAAGCACATGAGCGCCTGGCAGAGATGGAGGACAAGGTCCCGAGTGCTCGCGTTTTGGGCAGAAGTTCATCCCCCAACCTTGATCCTCTGGGGTACCAACAGGAAGAGTTGGAACATAGTCTGAGCCAGCTGGTGAAGGAGATAGAAGAGCCAGCATTGCCTCGGGGGTCACGTACACATGTAAGTGGTAGGAATACTTTCTCTGTGCTGGAGGGCTCGCTCAGTCTATGGCATGTTAAAGCTGCTACAACCTAGGAAAGTATTAATGCTGGGCCTATTACATGCACCTGTTCTTACCAGAACTGAGAGGGTTTTTTTAATCAAATGGATGGACTGCCTTAGTTGCTTATAATTATTGTTACCGTAGCTGCAAGCCGAGATTACGCAACATATTAACAAGTAACAGTGCCTAAAGTGAGTACAGAATGGAACCTCATCAGTAAAGGATTACATTGGGTGGAATAACATTTTACAGGATTGTGGTATCAAAGTATTATTTCAAAGTCTAAGACAAAACAGATGAGAAGCTACAAATGATTTGTCTGCAAATTTCAACCTATGGCAGGAGCAGTGGTTTCACCAAATGCATTCCGTGGCAGAATTCCATAGTTTGGTTGCAGAGTAGAAAACTTCTCACATCTGGCAAGGCGCAATGACAAGTTCAGTGGTGCAGATATTACAGACAATAGACCACCAAGCTGTGGAGGAAGGCAGACAATCATGTGACTATACTGTTCACTCCAATCACGTGCGCCACAAAGCTTTTTAGGTTGGGAATTAAGTCATAATTTCGTTTTGACGCCCCTTAATCGCTGAATGCCACCCTGTCAGGAGCAGCCGGAGTAAACCGCCACACCACCTACCTGATGACAGATATATCTATAGATATCTCTTATCTACTGTATCAGTACTGCAAGTGGGAGTGTGGGAACGTTTGGGTCCAAGTGAGGGAAGAGAAAGGATGAAGGGTGGAGTTTAGGAGGAAGAGGGGAGAAACATATGAAGTGGGAGGTGAGAAGGGTGTAGGGCTGGTCTCTGAGTAGGGACCTGCCCATAGTAACTAGTCACACACTGTAGGGGCTTGAGCTGGGTGGGCGGCTGTGGGGATAGAGGAGGTGGAGCAACCGGAAAGTGGACTATCTTTATCTTGACACTGCGACCCAGTGCATTGACTGGCACCTCTCACTATGCTTCCAATAGTGAATTGTTTTTTAATGTGTGGACCGTTGTACTGAATGATCATGTTGGACCCATGTTGCCGCTTTCTTTCTTGACGGTGTCTTCCAAGATAAGTGTCCCCCACAGCCATTAATGCTATTCCCATGTCACGGTCTTGTCAGTCACCAGATCTAAAGCCTTTAGACAGTTGGGCACTTATGGGATATTTTGCAACGAAGACTCGGACAGCTTTTCCACCAAGCTAAACTAGGCGTCAGCGGAGTGACCACCTTGATGAAACATGTTATTGCATCCTTCCTGCCTGCACAATTCCAGAAAATGTAGTCCAAGCCGTGGGCCATACAGGGCATGATTTAGTTTTGATTTTCTTTTAAAGCTTTCTTCTGGGATGAACTCAAGTATATGGGATTCTTCTTCCAGTCTGCGGCCAATCAGAGGGCCCTCCCTTACAGAGGTAAGATCAAATATGGCTAACTTAAGTAGATGGGTCATTGTCTGCTTGCTTTGAAAGTTTACCGAAGTATGGGCTTCTTTGGACTTTAAATCCCGCGCAAAGCTTTGCCACTTGCGTCCGGTAATGGTTTAAAAGCTTGCCCAACCTTGGTTGGAATTGTAATTGATGAGACACTTCATTAGAGTGTTTGACTTGTGCTCATTTTAGGATATGAGTCCACTCTCTATTTTACATGAATACGGGTTGGCTCCCATGCCCCCTCCTGGTCACGATGATGGTGAGCGAGATGCCTCAGAGAGAGCCTTGCCTCGACGATCTACCTCCCCCGTCATTGGCAGTCCTCCAGTGCGAGCTGTACCTATTGGGACTCCGCCTAAACATATTGGCCCCATGTTCACTCAGCAACAGGTACTTTTTATCATAACTGTTGGGGTGGCTGCACTTTTCCTGATAGAGGTACTATGATAACATGACTTGTTAGTCTCCTCTCACCTTGTGTTCTCTTAAACCACAGAAGTGATCATCTGTTTTTGTGTTTGCTCAGGTTTTGTGCCCAAATCCCATCCACATCCGAGCAGCCTCTTCCCCTTTCAACAGCCACCCGGTAAGTTACTCTGCGGTCATATCTCTGCCCTATGCTGATGTCGGTCATGTCAAAGCCAAATGGCACTGAGGTCTGAATTGAGTATCTAAAAAGCTGGGTTGCAACGGTTGTGGGCGTGGTAGCGGACGCTACGGGAACACATGCTACATTTAATCGTTCACAGGCTTCTGTAGTGCAACCCAGTGCATGCTTTTACCTTGTGGCGGAGGAGCATTGAGTGCTGCAAACCCAATAGCTATATTTATAGTATAGTGGCTCTACAATTCAGTCCTCAGAACCCCCAGCAGTTGGTTTTCCAGGTCACCTGTGAATCTTTAAAATACAACTGTAGGTAATACGCCTGTGCACCTGCTGGGGGACCTGGAAAACGTGTAAGGTCCTGAGGGCCGAGATTGAGAACCACTGATCTAAGGTAAAGTTGTAGCTGGGCAGATAAGTGCCAGATCATACCACCTATGCCAGAAAAAAATATGTAACCGATGTAAATATGTAACCGATGTACTTCTTCAGAGTATTCCTGACACCTAAAGATCTGTTTGGTCAAGATGGGCCTAAAATCCTCTGGATAATGAAGGGTATAAAAAGTGTAGTAGGGGTGCATTTATGTGAAATACAAGGGATTTAAATATGGGAACCAGATAAAAGGAATGATTACCACCTATTTAACATGCGTAGGTCTATGCTTAGTGCTTGTCTGTGTGTCTTCCCAGTGTCTAGAAGTTAGATTAGAATTTCTGTCTCCGCAGAGTAATCCAGCGTCACTATTGAGACACCCGTTCCCTTCTGCTCTCTCTCCACTTCAGCGGGCACAGCTGTTAGGGGGAGCTCAGGTAACCTTTTTTTCCTCCTCTCCTCTGTTGTACAGTCATGCTTATGTCTTTTGTATGGCTTACGCTTTTCAGAGTTCTAACGTTTTCTTCTTTTTAACTGTGCAAGTGTATCTAACCTGAGGCACCTTATAACCTCAACTAATATATAAGTATATATTGTGGCTAGATACAAGCTCATACCTCCACTTTTTCTTTTTAAATGAGACTTATGTGCCCTACACATTGGGCAATACCAGTGAAATATAGGAACGATCTTGTTAATTAATGAACAAGATACCGTTCATATCTTTCAGTGTGTAGGCACCAGCGATGAACGATGCGCAGCATCGTGCTCGTTTATTGTTGGTGCCGGCTCGTTTAAACATGCAGGCCAATATGGACAATCTTGTCCATATTAGCATGCAGTGCTATGGAGCTGGGTGATGGGGTGAGTGAAGAAACGTCTCTCCCCCCGCCTGCCGTATCGGCCGTCAGGCAGCTCGGCGGCGGGTCACTATGTGTGTAGGGCCCTTAAGGCTAATGTAAAAGCTCGGCTTCTACACTTTCTGAGTAACCGGGCAAGTTGAGATTCCCCTGAATTATATCCAATTATGCGGTCACCACTGAAGCCCATTCAGAGCTGTCTGTCATGTTTCTTTTGCTCACTTGACACAGGTTAATGAAGACAGAGTAACTTTTTGCTGTGATGCTTTTCATTTTTTGGGCATGTAGTCTTATTTCTCAGTCAGCCACTAGGGGACACTGGAACATGCTGACACTGGGGTATAGACAGGTAGCTGTTTTCATTGTGTTTACTATATCTCTTGCTGTTGTCGCCTTCAGACAGCTGCTGGCCGGATGTCTCCCAGCCAGTTTGCACGTCCTGCTGGCCTCCACGGCCCTGCTATGGCTGGCATCAGTCCCACGCTTCTACAGGGGCACGTAGGTCCGATGGTCACCCCAGGTAGTGGTGGAATTAGACCCTTTTTTGGTGTTCCCTCTGCAGCTGCCCCAGGAGCACATCTGAAGAACCTAAGGTAATGTAGGGGACGGTCATCGGTGCAGTTAGGGACAAATGTACAACAAGGCTCTGTGACTGTGTGATTTTTCTTTCTGGAGCAGATCTCAGCAGCTTCAGTTCCGCCCAGACACCACTCACCTGCACCCGCAACACAGACGCCTGCTTCACCAGCGCCAGCAGAACCGGAAGTGAGTACTGGACTAGGGATGAGGGGGATAATGTCATAATAGACCATTCTTATACTGTCATAGCATAATAAAGCATGTGTGTGAACAGAATAGTCCTCTGAGATTACGGCTTTGTCTTGATTAGGTGTGTGGTGTCACTTTGATCATTTCTGCATTAGAGCAGAGCTATCTGCAGATCTCACTCTGCTGCCCATCTGGCGCTCAGCCTTCTGTTAGTATGGGATAAATGATACTGTTCAGAGTTCATTGAAAGTCATTTGTTCTATCTCTTATGCTTTTTCATGGATGACATAGTGGGGCAGATGTATTAAACCTGGAGAAGGGATAAAGAAGGGAGAAAGTTGTGATAAGCGCAAGGTGATAACGCACTAGCCAGTCATTACGGATTTGAAAAATGACAGGAGCTAACTGGCTGGTGCGTTATTGCCTTCCACTTATCACTGCTTTATCCCTTTTCCAGGCTTAATACATCTGCTCCAATGTGTGAAAAGTTGTACAACTGTAGCCAATAGACTGGTTGCTGCTTTTATGGAATTAATAAATATTCATTAGTGTGCAGCCTATCCGTTCACCAGTTTCTGCCTTCCATTAGACTGACATGTAATGTTTGGTCTACTAAAGGCAGAAACATGCCTCACCCTGCTACCACTGCCAATCTCAGATCTCACCAGTTCTGTTGGGCATCTACAAGTTTTCTATTTGTTTGCCTAATGATTTCAGCAACTGGTTTTCTGTGCCTTCAGCCTGCATCGGGGTGTGAATGGCTCCGGAGTGGACCACCCTTCCCGGCCCCAACACACAGAACTTCACCGGCGAGACCCTTACGCGGGTCTTATGCTGCAACGAGAAAAGGAATGGGTTTGTCGTATCCAACTCCTCCAGCTACAGAGCACTGACCCCTACCATGACGACTTCTACTATCAGGTGATTTAAGAGACAGACCTGTCCTGTGCTCTGTAACATAAATTAGATAGATAGATATATCTCATGTAATGTGCAGAATAAAGTGTGAGGTGTAACAGTCGCCGTCTGTAAAACTGTAAGTTGCTTGTACCCGTCCTCTTCTTTTATAATGATTTGAAGTCACAGACTATAAATGTGGGCCATTCATCCCAAATGAGCAACTTCAGAATTAAGAGTAAACCATATTAACTTACCTCCAACTGCTCAATTCCCCTGCGAAAGAGCCTCATGAAATAGCGTGGGAACGAGATATAGGGGAGACTTTGACTACTGAAGAGTGGGCTGACATCAGACAGGAGGTTGCTAAGAGCTCCTTGTCGGTTCGTATCAAAGAAAATTCTTATAAAATTTACTACCGATGGTACCTTGTCCCGCCTAGACTTCAGGCTATTTACCCTTCCTGTTCTGACAGATGTTGAAGACTTTGTGGACAGAGGGGGACCATGCTGCATGTTTGGTGGTCTTGTAAGATTATCCGTCGCTACTGGCTTCAAGTCCACAAACTAATATTAGAAACCACGGATGTGGTCATCCCAGACTCCCCGTCTTACTTTCTACTTTCACGCCCAGTTCCAGATATCCCAACCCATCTGCTAAAACTTATCAAACACATTTTCAATACGGCCAAATGCCAAATTGCAGCGAATTGGAAATCCACTTCTCCCCCTACCCTTCCCGCCACTATTAATGCTATATGGACCACATATAAGCTGGAACGCATCACCGCTGCCCTTCATGACACATCTGTTGCTTTTATAAGCACCTGGACGCCATGGACAACGCACTTTAATGCTGAACCGCCATTGACAACCATCTGATCCACTCTCTATGTAAATGAAAGAAATCGATCTGGTGAGCAGCTCTGACTGGCCAACGCTTCCACCTCCCATCCCCTCTTTCTTATCTTTTGCTCTTACTTTCTTTTTCCTCTCTTCAAGGTTCGCTTTCTCTGTAATGCTATTGAAGTCTACATTATCCTTTTCTGTTATTTGAGAAATAGGATCACGACGATCTGTGCTGTTAATGTGTTTATAAGGGTTATCTTTCTTTAATGTGTAACGCCTTAACTTTAAGCACCTTCTATGTTGATCTACAAAGATTGTCTAATGTTTATGCTTCTGTGTTTCTTAATACATAAACCAATAAAACCATATTTGTCATTCAGCCATGGGGGAAACTGGGACGGTGGGGTAAAGAGGAAAGTGTCATGAGTTTGGGCTCTTTAACTTTACTACGAGAAATACCTCGTCTTAGACTGCTGAAGAGCAATATAATTCAGCTTTTATCTGATATTCATGAAACAGCAATATTGTCCACTGCACTGTACATTCAGAATTGGGTTCCTGCACATCATGGTTGAATCAACCAGCTAGATTTTGAATGAGCAGAAGCAGTACACGTACATACTCTAGCGGTGTAGTACCCTTGACTGACCTATTGACTGGGTTTACCTAGGGGATTTGTTATAGTAGGTAACATTGACCAATTATCAATTTGTGCTTAACTGCAGAATTACTTTGAGAAACTGGATAAGCTGTCTTCTAGCCAAGACAGACCGAGCGAGGGCCCAAAGAAGGAGCGGACGAAACTCATCACACCACAAGTGGCCAAACTGGAGCACGCGTACAAACCAGGTGAGGAGTACAACACTAAAAATTGGAGGGTTCTGCGCACTGAGTGTCTTTATTCTATAGCTAACCGTGGTGTGCTGCTTGTTCTGATGGGTGTTCCAACCCACCCATACGTAAATGGAGAAGCTTAGTGGATATACCACAATAGAACTGCGCTCAACCCCTAAGGTGTGTGTGTTTAGCGAACGAATGCACATCAGATGTAATAAAGGATAATGTATGAACAGACCCAAATTTGAGTTTGCACTTGGATATAGAAATCACAAAAATAACAATATGATGCAAATTAATTGTTGTGAGCCACTGTATTTATTTTATACTGGCCAATCTAAAGGTGTGCGGTTAATGCCCAGGGTGGGCGATATTGTCTCTTATAAAGTTTATGCAGGTGGGTGATATTGTCTCCTATAAAGTTCATGCAGGTTATAATACAGACTGCGGCGTCCCGCACATCTGCTGTTGAAAAGTCTTTAGGAAAAAAATAATAATAATGCTGGTGTTGGTAAAAAAAATTATTTAAAACCTTCACGATGCCCTCTGAGAGGAAGACCGAAAGGTTGAAACGCGTTGGAGGAACTACAAAGAAAGAACCACTACAGATTCAAAGACTTCATCAGGAAGACTCTTTCCCACGTCGAAAAGACCCGGTCACGTGACCGGACCAACCCGCAAGCCAGCAGCGCTGCTAGGATACCAGACAGCGGAGGAAGCCGGTGACGGAGCGCGACGTGCGGCTGGAGCGGGCGACAGGTGAGTTCTCTGTAAGCGGTGGGAGAGGCACAGCTAGCCGCTCTGCAGAGCGGCATCTGAATCCTTTCCCTGCCGCTAGAAAGGTCCACCTCTCTGACCGACCTGCACCCGGGGGGCGTCTGAACAAGGATACACCAGGGGCAGAGAGGGGAAACCATTCGGAGACCCCTTTTTACCCCACTTATGCCACCACCGTAAGCTCAGGGCATCGTGAAGGTTTTAAAGATTTTTTTTTTTACCAACACCAGCATTTATTATTTTTTTCCTAAAGACTTTTCAACAGCAGATGTGCGGGACGCCGCAGTCTGTATTATAACCTGCATGAACTTTATAAGAGACCATATCGCCCGCCTGCATAAACTTTATAAGACAATATCGCCCACCCTGGGCATTAACCGCACACCTTTAGATTGGCCAGTATAAAATAAATACAGTGGCTCACAACAATTAATTTGCATCATATTGTTATTTTTGTGATTTCTATATCCAAGTGCAAACTCAAACCTGGGTCTGTTCATACATTATCCATTATTACATCTGATGTGCATTCGTTAGCTAAACACACACACCTTAGGGGTTGAGCGCAGTTCTATTGTGGTATATCCACTAAGCTTCTCCAGGTGAAGAGTACAAAGTGCAGCCACACTCGGTCACACTACTTCTGTCAGTCAGTATAATGGAATCAGTTAGTTTTGTCATACACGTACGTAAAGTATTTGAGAAGTCCTGCTATACGTCATTCCGTGAGGAACGTAACAGGTGTCTGTCTTTTGAAACATCTCCTCCTCCTCTTTCTTGCTGGGTATGTTTGGGCAGTGGGTTAATTTTGGTCTTTTTCACCCACAGTGCAGTTTGAAGGCTCTCTTGGTAAGCTGACTGTCTCCAGTGTGAATAACCCGAGAAAGATGATTGACGCTGTGGCAACCCATCGTTCTGATGAAGATGTAAGCGGCCCACTCCCCAACCCCATGGCTGTCATTTATGTATCCATGTTCAAAACGCTAATGTCTTTTCTCTTACGTCCTAAAGGATGCTGGGTTCCATATTAGTACCATGGGGTATAGACTGGTCCACCAGGAGCCATTGGCACTTTAAGAGCTAAACAGTGTGGGCTGGCGCCTCCCTCTATGCCCCTCCTACCAGACTCAGTTTAGAAAATGTGCCTGGAGGAGCCGGTCACAGCTAGGGGAGCTCTACAGAGCTTTCTTAGTAAAAGTTTTTCTTAGAGTTTTTATTTTACAGGGAGGCTGCTGGCAACAGCCTCCCTGCATCGAGGGACTTGAGGGGGGAGCAGTGTCCGCCCTGCGGGGTCTGAGCCACTGTCTCCGCTGACTGGTCACTGAGCTCCTGAGGGGATAGATCACTCCCCGCCACAGGGGAACGCTCACCCCGGCAGCATGCCGCCACCCCTTTGCAGAGCTGAAGTGTGGCGAGTGAGTCACCGTCCCCCCTAACAAGCGGGGGGTCGGTGTGAAGATGGCGGCTACAGGGTAGGAGCTCAGTATCAACTGCGCTCCCGGACGGCACAGTGGTACTTGGGTGCGGCGCCGTGAGCCAGCGCCTGACCCTACAATGACCAATCCAGCCTGTCGGGGTCTTCGGATCTCAGCCAGCACACAAAACCTCAGGCCAGTGTAATCTATGAAGAGTGGGAAGATGGTGCCATTAAGGGGGCGGAGCTTCTCAGAGCGGACACAGCAGCGTTTCAGCGCCATTTTCCTGCCTGCAGTCGGATGCAAGTTGGAAGATCAGTCCCTCCAGTGCAACTCCAGCTATCTGTACGGTACCAGGGGGTTGTAGAAGGGAGGGGAGGCTGTGTAAAGGCTGTGTCACCTATTAAGGTATACAGTCGGCGTTGGTTTAGGGTCTCCCTATACCTGTAATAGCGCTGTCTGTGGGTTGGCTTCAATCTCTGTGTGTCTCTTCCATTCTTGGGGGGGGGGGGGGGGGGGGGGATTCGAACTCTGTCTGCCCTGTACACTGTGTGTATGTGGGGTGAGTAGTGTGTATCCCCAAACATGTCTAGAGACTGTTTCATATACTGCAGAGGATTTATCTTCTCAGGAAGATATCATCCCATGTAATCAGGATTGCACTGTTGCAGCGCAGATCCCAGCTAGAGAACCGGAGTGGTTAGCCTCTCTTAGGGGAACTATTTCTCAGATTCCTGAGAGGGTTGCAAGAACTGAGCATGCAACTCAGGTATTGCAATCCTCTATGGTTGTATGGTCTGATACTGCTCCCTCGGGGTCCCCTGCAGTTCATTCTCACTAACGTGCACTTGCCAAGATTATGCAGGATGACACAGACACTGATTCTGACACTGGTGACGGGGATTTGTCGAGGGGGACGGCATCACTTGCTAAGGGGGTGCAGTTGATGATTGAGGCCGTACGGGATGTGTTGCATATTTCTAAAACACCTCCTGAGCAGGTAGAGGAGGCCTTTTTCACGGACAGTAAGAAAGCCCCTCTCACCTTCCCAGCATCTAAGGAATTAAATATTATATTTAAAAAAGCATTGGAAATTCCGGAGAAAAAATTCCAGATCCCTAAGAGGGTCTTGGTTGCTTTTCCATTCCCAAAGGATGATAGAAAAAAAATGTGAGTCTCCGCCTATAGTTGACGCCTCTGTCTCCAGGCTGTCAAAACAAGTGGTTTTACCAGTCCCGGGATCTACCGCATTGAAGGACCCGGCTGATCGCAAGGTGGATGCTACGCTAAAATCCATATACATGGCTTCAGGGGCTATACTGCGGCCTACTATTGCCTGTGCATGGATTTCTAAAGCTATAGCCAGGTGGTCAATCACTCTGCAGGAGAACTTGGCTACGATGGATAAGGGTGACATTGATTTATTTTTATGTAAAATTCAGGATTCTGCAGGGCACCTGGTAGATTCCATGAAGGACCTGGGTTCCATGGCTGCGGGGATCTCCTCCATGTCCGTCTCAGTTTGCAGGGGTCTCTGGCTGCGCCAATGGTCTACGGACGCAGAATCCAGGAAAAGTGTGGAGGTCCTACCCTACACAGGTCAGGCTTTGTTTGGAGAGGCACTGGATGCGTGGAGTCTCATTTTCTCCCCTCAGCTGCACCGGCTATGAAGAAGCATTTTACACCAGCCACATCGCAGTCCTTTCAGCCTGCAAGGCCTAGAAAGAACAAGCCTTCTCACACCTTCTTCAGAGGTGGTCGTGCTAAAGGAAAAAAGCCTGCTCCCGCAGGTTCCTAAGACCAGAAGCCTGCTTCTGGTACCTTCAAGTTCTCCGCACGACGGTGGGCCGCACAGCCTGGAGGAAGGTCAGGTGGGAGCAAGACTCCGACATTTCAGCCATGTTTGGGAGTCGTCTGGCCTGGACCCTTGGATACAGGATATAGTGTCCAGGGGGTACAGACTGGAGCTTCAAACTCACACCTCACTGGTTCTTCAAATCAGGCTTGCCGGCAGACAGAGCAATTCTTCTGGAAGCTATCCGAAAATTAGTAGTGTCCGAGGTCATTATACCAGTTCCGCCTCATCAGTGGAACAAAGGTTACTATTCAAACCTTTTCGTGGTACCGAAGCCGGATGGTTCGGTACAGCCAATTCGGAACTTAAAGTCTTTGAACCCTTATTTCAGGGAGTTCAAGTTCAAGATGGAGTCTGAGAGCGCGCCCTGAGGGCAATATAAGACACCTTGGCTGGCAAATCATCAAAATATATAGTCCCAGGGCTATATATGTGATAAATTACCCCTGCCAGAATCCATAATAAAGCGGGAGAAAAGTCCGCCGAAAAAGGGGCGGGGCTATCTCCCTCAGCACACTGGCGCCATTTTTTCTTCACAGTGCAGCTGGAAGACAGCTCCCCAGGCTCTCCCCTGTAGTTTACAGGCTCAAAGGGTTAAAAAGAGAGGGGGGACACTAAATTTAGGCGCAATATATGTATACAAGCAGCTATTGGGGGAAAAATCACTCGGTTATAGTGTTAATCCCTGCATTATATAGCGCTCTGGTGTGTGCTGGCATACTCTCTCTCTGTCTCCCCAAAGGACTTTGTGGGGTCGTGTCCTCAGTCAGAGCATTCCCTGTGTGTGTGCGGTGTGTCGGTACGGCTGTGTCGACATGTTGGATGAGGAAGGTTACGTGGAGGCGGAGCAGAGGCCGATAAATGGGATGTCGCCCCCTGTGGATGGATAGGTGGAAGGTATTAACCGACAATGTCAACTCCTTACATAAAAGGCTGGATGACGTAACAGCTGTGGGACAGCCGGCTTCTCAGCCTGCGCCTGCCCAGGCGTCTCAAAGGCCATCAGGGGCTCAAAAAAACGCCCGTTACCTCAGATGGCAGACACAGATGTCGACACGGAGTCTGACTCCAGTGTCGACGAGGTTGAGATATATACACAATCCACTAGGAACATCCGTTACATGATCTCGGCAATGAAAAATGTGTTACACATTTCTGACATGAACCCAAGTACCACATAAAAGGGGTTTTATTTTTGGGGAGAAAAAGCAGCCAGTGTTTTGTTCCCCCATCAGATGAGTGAATGAAGTGTGTAAAGAAGCGTGGGTTCCCCCGATAAGAAACTGGTAATTTCTAAAAAGTTACTGATGGCGTACCCTTTCCCGCCAGGGGATAGGTCACGTTGGGAGATATCCCCTAGGGTGGATAAGGCGCTCACACGTTTGTCAAAAAAGGTGGCACTGCCGTCTTAGGATACGGCCACCTTGAAGGAGCCTGCTGATAAAAAGCAGGAGGCTATCCTGAAGTCTGTATATACACACTCAGGTTCTATACGGAGACCTGCAATTGCCTCAGCATAAATAGTGCTGCTGCAGCGTGGTCTGATACCCTGTCAGATAATATTAATACCCTAGACAGGGATAATATTTTGCTAACATAGAGCAGATTAAAGACGTCGTCTTATATATGAAGGATGCCCAGAGGGATATTTGCTGGCTGGCATCCAGAATTAATGCAATGTCCATTCTGCCAGGAGGGTATTAGAAACCCGGCAGTGGACAGGTGCCTTTAAAAGTGGACAGTGGCAGTGCCTTTAAAAGGCACATGGAGATTCTGCCTTATAAGGGTGAGGAATTGTTTGGGGATGGTCTCTGGGACCTCATATCCACAGCAACAGCTGGGAAGAAAATTTTTTACCTCAGGTTTCCTCACAGCCTAAGAAAGCACCGTATTTTTAGGTACAGTCCTTTCGGCTTCAGAAAAGCAAGCGGGTCAAAGGCGCTTCCTTTCTGCACAGAGACAAGGGAAGAAGGAAAAAGTCTGCACCAGACAGCCAGTTCCCAGGATCAAAAATCTACCCCCGCTTCCTCTGAGTCCACCGCATGACGCTGGGGCTCCACAGGTGGAGACAGGTGCGGTGGGGGCGCGTCTCGGGAACTTCAGGGACCAGTGGGCTTGCCCACAGGTGGATCCTTAGGTTCTGCAAGTAGTATCACAGGGATATAGGCTGGAGTCCGAGGCGACTCCCCCTCGCCGTTACCTCACATCAGCCTTGCCTGCTGCCCTCGGAGAAAGGTAGTACTGGCGGCAATTCACAAGCTGTACTTCCAGCAGGTGAAATCAAGGTACCCCTCCTTCAACAAGGCCGGGGTTACTATTCCAAAAGGTTGTGGTACCGAAACCAGACGGTTCGGTGAGACCCATTCTAAAATTGAAATCCTTGAACACTTATATACGAAGGTTCAAGTTCAAAATGGAATCGCTCAGGGCGATTATTGCAAGCCTGGAGAATTTCATGGTATCGCTGGACATCAAGGATGCTTACCTGCATGTCCCTATTTACCCTCTTCACCAGGAGTACCTCAAAATTGTGGTACAGGATTGTCATTACCAATTCCAGACGTTGCCGTTGGTCAGTCCCCGGCACCGAGGTATTTACCAAGGTAATGGCCGAAATAATTATCCCGTACTTGGACGATCTCCTTATAAAGGCGAGGTCCAGGGAGCAGTTGTTCGTCGGAGTAGCACTATCTCGGGAAGTGCTACAACAGCACGGCTGGATTCTGAATATTCCAAAGTCGCAGCTGGTTCCTACGACGCGTCTACTGTTCCTGGGTATGGTTCTGGACACAGAACAGGATAAAAAGGGTTTCTCCCGGAGGAGAAGTCCAAGGAGTTGTCTCTAGACAGAGACCTCCTAATACAAATTCAGGTGTCGGTGCATCAATGCACGCGAGCCCTGGGAAAGATGGTAGCTTCTTACCAAGAAATTCCATTCGCCAGATCCCATGCAAGGATCTTCCAGTGGGATCTGTTGGACAAGTGGTCCGGGTCGCATCTTCAGATGCATCGGCGGATAACCCTGTCTCCAAGGGCCAGGGTGTCGCTGCTGTGGTGGCTGCAGAGTGCTCATCTTCTAGGGGGCCGCAGATTCGGCATACCGGACTGGGTCCTGGTGACAACGGATGCCAACCTTCGAGGCTGGGGGGGGCAGTCACACAGGGAAGAAACTTCCAAGGCTATGGAAAAGTCAGGAGACTTCCCTACACATAAATATTCTGGAACTAAGGGCCATTTACAATGCCCTAAGTCAGGCTAGACCCCTGCTTCAACACCGGCCGGTGCTGATCCAGTCAGACAACATCACGGCGGTCGCTCATGTAAACCGACAGGGCGGCACAAGAAGCAGGATGGCGATGGCAGAAGCCACAAGGATTCTCCGATGGGCGGAAAATCATGTGTTAGCACTGTCAGCAGTGTTCATTCCCGGAGTGGACAACTGAGAAGCAGACTTTCTCAGAAGACACGACCTCCACCCGGGAGAGTGGGGACTTCATCCAGAAGTCTTCCAAATGATTGTACACCGTTGGGAAAGGCCACAGGTGGACATGATGGCGTCCCGCCTCAACAAAAAGCTACAAAGATATTGCGCCAGGTCAAGGGACCCTCAGGCGATAGCTGTGGACGCTCTGGTAACACCGTGGGTGTACCAGTCGGTGTATGTGTTCCCTTCTCTGCCTCTCTTACCCAGGGTAATGAGAATAATAAGAAGGAGAGGAGTAAGAACTATACTCATTGTTCCGGGTTGGCCAAGAAGAGCTTGGTACCCAGAACTCCAAGAAATGATCTCAGAGGACCCATGGCCTCTGCCGCTCAGACAGGACCTACTGCAGCAGGGGGCCTGTCTGTTCCAAGACGTACCGCGGCTGCGTTTGACGGCATGGCGGTTGAACGCCGGATCCTGAAAAGGGCATTCCGGAGGAAGTTATCCCTACGCTATTTAAAGCTAGGAAAGAAGTGAACGCAAACCATTATCACCGCATATGGCGGAAATATGTTGCGTGCTGTAAGGCCAGGAAGGCCACAAAGGAGGAATTTCAGCTAGGTCGATTTCTGCACTTCCTACAGTCAGAGGTGACTATGGGCCTAAAATTGGGTTCCATTAAGGTCCAGATTTCGGCTCTATCGATTTTCTTCCAAAATAGAACTGGCTTCACTGCCTGAAGTTCAGACTTTTGTTAAGGGAGTGCTGCATAGTCAGCCCCTGTTTGTGCCTCGAGTGGCACCGTGGGATCTCAACGTGGTGTTGGATTTCCTGAAGTCGCATTGGGTTGATCCACTTAAATCCGTGGAGCTACAATACCTCACGTGGAAAGTGGTCATGCTGTGGGCCTTGGCGTCGGCCAGGCGTGTATCAGAATTGGCGGCTTTGTCATACAAAAGCCCTTATCTGTATTTTATATGGATAAGGCGGAATTGAGGACTCGTTCCCAATTCCTTCCAAAGGTGGTATCAGTTTTTCATGTGAACCAACCTATTGTGGTGCCTGCGGCTACTCGGGACTTGGAGGATTCCAAGTTGCTGGACGTAGTCAGGGCCCTGAAAATCTATGTTTCCAGGACGGCTAGAGTCAGGAAAACTGACTCGCTATTTATCCTGTATGCACCCAACAAGCTGGGTGCTCCTGCTTCAAAGCAGACTATTGCTTGCTGGATCTGTAGCACGATTCAACTTGCACATTCTGCGGCTGGACTGCCGCATCCTAAATCTGTAAAAGCCCATTCCACGAGGAAAGTGGGCTCTTCTTGGGCGGCTGCCCGAGGGGTCTCGGCTTTACAACTTTGCCGAGCTGCTACTTGGTCGGGTTCAAACACATTTGCAAAATTCGACAAGTTTGATACCCTGGCTGAGGAGGACCTTGAGTTTGCTCATTCGGTGCTGCAGAGTCATCCGCACTCTCCCGCCCGTTTGGGAGCTTTGGTATAATCCCCATGGTCCTTACGGAGTCCCAGCATCCACTTAGGACGTCAGAGAAAATAAGATTTTACTCACCGGTAAATCTATTTCTTGTAGTCCGTAGTGGATGCTGGGCGCCCATCCCAAGTGCGGATTGTCTGCAATACTTGTTTATAGTTATTGCCTAATTAAAGGGTTATTGTTGAGCCATCTGTTGAGAGGCTCAGTTATATTTCATACTGTTAACTGGGTATAGTATCACGAGTTATTTGGTGTGGCTGGTAGGAGTCTTACCCGGGATTCAAAATCCTTCCTTATTGTGTCAGCTCTTCCGGGCGCAGTATCCTAACTGAGGTCTGGAGGAGGGTCATAGTGGGAGGAGCCAGTGCACACCAGGTAGTCCTAAAGCTTTCTTTAGTTGTGCCCAGTCTCCTGCGGAGCCGCTATTCCCCATGGTCCTTACGGAGTCCCAGCATCCACTACGGACTACGAGAAATAGATTTACCGGTGAGTAAAATCTTATTTTAATTACCTACCGGTAAATCCTTTTCTCGTAGTCCGTAGAGGATGCTGGGCACCCGCCCAGCGCTTCGTTTTATAGTTCAGTACTGCCTGGGTCCTAGGTAAGTTCTGCGTTCTTTACTGTTTCAGTACTGTATCAGCTGTTGCTGAGTTTTTCGGCATGTTAGCCGGAGATGCCTGTTGTGTGAGCTGGTATAAATCTCGCCACACTATATGTAATTCCTTCTCTCGAAGTATGTCGTCTCCTCGGGCACAGTTTCTAGATCGAGTCTGGTAGGAGGGGTATAGAGGGAGGAGCCAGCCCACACTCTTAAACTTAGTGCCAATGGCTCCTGGTGGACCCGTCTATACCCCATGGTACTAATATGGACCCCAGCATCCTCTACGGACTGTGAGAAAAGGATTTACCGGTAGGTAATTAAAATCCTATTTTCTTTTCTAAACACTACAGGAAACTCGGGAGAAGCAAGTGCGGGACAAGAGGCGCCAGACCCTTGTTGTTATTGAGAAGGTATGCTGTTATGTCCCTCAACCTTTTTCATTCTCCGCATTGATCTGTAAAGGGGTACTCCAGCCATTCCCAAACTGATAGGAACGTGATGGTATATTATGTGAACCTCATCTTCTATATATATATATATATATGTGTCCAATAAGGTATCTGTTAGCTGCAGTAGCTACAAGTGTTTGTGTTGGCCTGTGGGCACTGTGACGCTGGTATTTTAACCTGCTGCTGTAGATGTGTCATAATTCAAAATCAAAAAGCCCTACTTTATTTCACCCAGCACCAGTTTTGACCCTCTGCTCTGGTCCCGAAATTAACTGTGTGCCATGGTTAGCGTTGCGGTTAGCATTACTGCAGCACTGAGGTTTTGGGTTCATTTCCCACCACGGCCCTAACCTACAGTTTGTATGTTCTCCTGGGTACTACGGTTTCCTCCACGATACAATTCTATACAGGTAGGGATTATGGTTTCTGATAAAAAAATAAAATAAACAACCCTATTGTATACATGGTAGGGAACATGTATTTTGAGAAGTGATAACACAGTGATAAGTGGAAGGTGATAATGCACCAGCCAATAAGCTCCTAACGGTCAATTTACATATTGGAGCTGATTGGCTGGTGCATTATCACCTTGCGCTTATCACTGCTTTGTCACTTTTCAGGCTTAATACACCTGCTCCAATGATTGTAAGCTCCACTGTGCAAGGGTGTGTGGCTAAGTATTTTCTGTAGAGCTCTGCAGAATGTGTGTGCGCTATATAAATGGTTGCAAATAAATCTTCTTGAAATGCTTTTGATGTGTTTAATCGCAATTTAAAAATTAAATAAATATGATCTACTTTTGTTTAATGTGAGAACAATCCGAACAGCCGCTTAGACAAGTGCTGGTTTGAACTTTTGCTTGTTTGACGCCAAAGTTCTTAATGCAATAGGAGTAGGTGTGACTCTTAACACTCTTCTAGTCATGGTTTAGTTAACCTGTGCATGTTCCACTCTCTCTTGGTTGCAGGCATTCTCTGTGGTGCTGCAGTTGGAAGATTTTGAGCGACGTTTCTCCCTGTGCTGTGAAGATGAAGAGCGGGAAGCACTGACTGCAGAACGCAGGCAGAAACTGCAGCAGCTCTGTGACATCCTCAGGGGGAAGGAAGGAGGCGAGAGGTAAGTCTTTCCACAGCTTAACACGTTCTGCTTATGAAATAAGTAGTAGTTATAGCAGTAGTATGCTAGAACCCCTTGCAACAGGTTTTCTCAGTCAGCCACTAGGGGACACTGGAACATGCTGACACTGGGGTATAGATGGGTGGCTACAGGGAGCCTGGCACATGTTTGTCCATCGAAAGCTACCTGATCGATTTTGATTTGAATATCATGTTGGTGTATAACTGCTCAGGTGAAAATGAGCCAGAGCCATAGAGGTATATTCAATTAGTCAGAAACTGACGTCTTGTCAGAAAGACGACAGTTTCCGACTGGAATAGATCGGAATGGTTTCCGACCTATTCCATCTGGCCTAATTTTTTCCGACAAGCTGGGAAATCCGACTTGTCTGAAAGTGGTCATAAACCACGTGGATCGGCGGAAAAGCCGCCGATCCGAGTGCTGCTGTCATAAACGGGGCCAAATCCAACAGGTTTTGGTTCCGTTTCCAACACTGTCTATCCGACTTTGTAAAAAGTCGGATTATTTATTTATTAAGAGTTTCTTATATAGCGCAGCATATTGACATGTCGAACGTCCAAATCCTGTCTGATTTGGCCGTCCTATTGAATAACCCGTGTCGGATCCTTTCATACGAATGCATGTTGGAAGGGATCCGACATTAATTGAATATACCCCCTTAGTGTACTCTGCCATCTTTGTTGCCAGCTACAAATATTTCTTGGGACTGTCCAGAGTTAGGCCAGAAGTAACCCAATGCGTTTTGTGGAATAACGGTTTGTTTTCGCTCTGCCCACAGGGCAGCCGAGGAGCAGTTTGTGCAGATCATGTGTATCAGGAAGGGGAAGCGGCTGGTGGGCCGTATCTTCCCACTGCTTCCTCTGCAGCAGGGCACAGCCTTGCTTTCCACCGCAGCCCACAGCTTGCCCTTCCTCGTCAAGAAGGATTTACAAGATCAGATTCTGCCCTGTCTGGCTTCTCCATGTGCCCATGTAATTATCCAGATGTCTGCAGCAGCCGTCACCTCACTTCTACAGAGTATGTGTGGATCTGGGGTGGCTTCCCCGCAGCAGCAGCTTTCATCAGTGCTACAGAACAAGGCAAGTGTCTGAGGTGGGGAGTGTGAGGGTGACAACCTGCTGAAGAGCCCCTGAGCTTCATGTTTCAGCTGCTTTCTACTAAGGCAGAGGTTCCCAAACGCGGTCCTCAAGGCACCCCAACAGTCCAGGTATTAGGTATATCCATGGCTCAGCACAGATGGTTAAATCAAATTGACTAAGGTGCTAATTAAGTCACCTGTGGCCAAGCATGGCTACATTTAAAACCAGGATCGTTGGGGTACCTTGTGGAATGCCTCTGTACTAGGCTTATACAGTGCCAGTGTTTTACCTGTAGTCATGGTGAAGGGTTCGTACTGTTCAGACTTTGGCTGCCGACAGAAATCCTTTGCTTTCAATATGCATGGGCTATATCTAGGTTTTGTGTTTTTATACACTCCCAATAATCTTTAAGGGTGTTTATCAATAGATCTACAGTAAACAAATCAGTAGACAGTCAATAAGTCGACCTCATATGGTTGCCAGGGCCTAAAAATCAACATTGCAAATGGTCGACACATAAAAGGTCGACGCATGTTTTTGCTATTTTTGGGGTGTCTTTTTGTATGTTTTGTCATGTGACCACAATTAGTGTTCTGTGTATCCTTGCAAGATTCCCTTTGCTCACCACACTTCGGGCAAGGTGGCTCGCTTTGCTCAGTACAGGTTACTATTCCCGTTCGTAGTCCACGTGTATGGTAAATGAAGCAAAGGTAGAAAAAAATAAACTTGTCAACCATTGTCATGTCGACCTTAGACACAGTGAAACTTTTACATGTTGACCAAATGGAGTCTATTGACTGTCTAACGCTACTGAAACAAAATTAATGTATGTATTCTGGCGCAAAGTTATCAGCCCAACCTAAATCCTCCAAAATCCGCCCAAAATCACAGATCAAATACAAAGATGCTGAATATACAGTTTGAGGATAGATCAAAGGCGATAACCATATAGCACATCAATAAATAAGATTATAAAATATAAGTCACTTGTATGGATGGAAGTCCTTTTCAAATGGCCACTCTTTTGCAATATCTCACCAAAGTCCAGATTTCATACATAAAAAAGAAAAAATATGTCTATGGGTGGTATTGTTTAGCACAAATGGGTAAAGTCCGTGAATATCCAAGAAATTGAACCCTATTGTGCCACCAAAGCTTGATAGGAGATGAGGTTAGTAACTCGCCACCACTTCACAACCTGAATGGACGTACCACAACTCTCTTATGGAAGGGTAAGACCATGTGTATATAGAGGTATCTTTTAGCACTACACCAGGCGTGATAATATAACAAAGGGATTCTGTTCAGAATGGCGTACCCCACTCACATCTAGATAGAAAAGGTTCCACATATAAAGGTTTCTTTAAAACTGGATCAGCCGCCACTCAAATGGTACAACAGATTTACTTCAAAAGGCCACTCTTTAGTAACGTCTCACAAATTGCAGATATTGGACATATCCCACTCACTTTATGAACGGAAATGATCCCATGTATCAAGGTTTCTTTAAGCAAGAATCGGTCACCACTTCAATAATCCAACATATTTGTTTTGTTCACATGCATAAAAGTTCATAAAAAGACAAACTGATAATTCTCCGTGAAAAATTCCAACTTTCTGGTAAATGTCAGCATGTGTGTCAGATGAAAAATAGACAAGGACTGGTGTAATCCGGATTTACACCAGTGCTAACATGCTAGACATACCTCTAAAGTGTAGTCCCAAAAAGGGAAGAAACAGATGTCTGTATAAAACTCACTGTCTGGTAGCACCACAGCGTTTCGACCTACTTGGGTCTTTTTCAAGGTGTATCCATAATCTGGACACTGTGAGATATTGCAAAAGAGTGGCCATTTGAAAAGGACTTCCATCCATACAAGTGATGTATATTTTATAATCTTATTTATTGATGTGCTATATGGGTATCACCTTTGATCTATCCTCAAACAGTATATTCAGCATCTTTGTCTAACACTACTGTCTATCCAGTGTCTGGAACGCATCTTTAATACCAGGACCCATGGGTAAAATGTAACATTTAAAAATGACACCAAATTTTCTACAGTGGGTTACACTGGTATTCCACAGGGAATAACATTGGGGGTGTAGAGTTGGATCTTGATCCGAGACACCAACAGGCTAAAGCTTTGACTTCCCAGGATGCACTTCACCGCCTCCTCTGTATCCCGCCTCCAGGCCCTGAAACTCCGTTTATAAATTGGTGCCTGCAGTGCAGGTTACTAACAGGTGGGGCTGCGCTAGGCAGCCCTGAAAAGAGCTTTTCTTTTTCATCCACTAGGGGTCATTGGAGTACTCTTGGGATATGGACGGCTTCCGCAGGAACAGAGCACTGAATATTTAAATTTAGAACTCTCCTCCCCTCCATATCCCAGAGTACCTCAGTGTTTTTTCTGTGCTCACGCACTAACAAGGCTTGTGTGGAGCTCCCACACTTATTTTGAATATATTTATATTTTTATTTTTCTCTGACGTCCTAGTGGATGCTGGGAACTCCGTAAGGACCATGGGGAATAGTGGCTCCGCAGGAGACTGGGCACATCTAAAGAAAGCTTTAGGACTATCTGGTGTGCACTGGCTCCTCCCCCTATGACCCTCCTCCAAGCCTCAGTTAGATTTTTGTGCCCGACCGAGCAGGGTGCAATCTAGGAGGCTCTCCTGAGCTTCTTAGAAAAAGTTAGTTTTAGGTTTTTTATTTTCAGTGAGACCTGCTGACAACAGGCTCACTGCATCGAGGGACTAAGGGGAGAAGAAGCGAACCTGCCTGCTTGCAGCCAGCTTGGGCTTCTTAGGCTACTGGACACCATTAGCTCCAGAGGGACCGAACACAGCCCAGCCTCGGAGTCCGGTCCCAGAGCCGCGCCGCCGGCCCCCTTACAGAGCCAGAAGCAAGAAGAGGTCCGGAAAATCGGCGGCAGAAGACATCAGTCTTCACCAAGGTAGCGCACAGCACTGCAGCTGTGCGCCATTGCTCCTCATGCACACCACACACTCCGGTCACTGAGGGTGCAGGGCGCTGGGGGGGGGCGCCCTGAGCAGCAATATAAACACCTTGGCTGGCAAAAATACATCACATATAACCCCCAGGGCTATATGGATGTATATTAACCCCTGCCAGATTCCATAAAAATGCGGGAGAAAAGTCCGCAAAAAAGGGGCGGAGCCTATCTCCTCAGCACACTGGCGCCATTTTTCCCTCACAGCTCCGTTGGAGGGAAGCTCCCTGGCTCTCCCCTGCAGTTAATACACTACAGAAAGGGTTAAAAAGAGAGGGGGGGGGCACAATTTAGGCGCAGTATACAATATATATGCAGCTATAAGGGAAAACACTTTTTTATAGGTGCTATCCCTGTGATATATAGCGCCCTGGTGTGTGCTGGCATACTCTCCCTCTGTCTCCCCAAAGGGCTTTGTGGGGTCCTGTCCTCTATCAGAGCATTCCCTGTGTGTGTGATGTGTGTCGGTACGGCTGTGTCGACAGGTATGTGGAGGATAATGAGGTGGAGGCGGAGCGAATGCCTGTAAATATGTTGTCACCCCCTGCGGGGTTGACACCGGTGTGGTTGAACTTATGGAAGGATTACGTGAAAGTGTCAACTCCTTACATAAAAGGTCGACGACACGGAACAGCCGGCTACTCAGCTTGTGCCTGTTCCAGCGTCTCAAATGTCATGGGGGGCTCTAAAATCGCCCGCTACCTCAGATAACAGACACAGATGTCGACACGGATACTGACTCCGGTGTCGACATCGATGAGACTGGTGTACCCTCCAAATAGGTCCACCTGTTACAGGATTGAGACAATGAAAAATGTATTACACATTTATGATTATACCCCAGGTACCACATAAAAGGGTATTGTGTTTGGGGAGAGAAAACTATTAGTAGTTTTTCCTGCATCTGAGAAATTAAATGAGGTGTGTGAGGAAGAGTGGTCTTCCCCCGGTAAGAAATTGATAATTTCTACAACAGTTATTGGCAGCGTACCCTTTCCCGCCAGAGGATAGGTCACGCGGGGAAACACCCCATAGGGTAGATACAGCGCTTACGCGCTTATCAGAAAAGGTGGCACTACCGTCTCCGGGTACGGCCGCCCTGAAGGAACCTGCTGATAGAAAGCAGGAGGTTACCCTATAAGATATGGTCACACACTAGGGCATTATATTGCGACCAGCCGTTGCTTCGGCATGGATGTGCAGTGCTCCCGCTGCGTGGTCAGATTCCCTGTCGGAAAATAACTATGGATAGGGACAATATTTTGCTGAAAATAGAGCATATAAAAGACGTGGTCTTATACATGCGTGATGCACAGAGGGATATTTGCCGGCTGGCATCAAAAATAAGCGCTAGGTCCATTGCCGCCAGACTGGGGTTATGGACTTGGCAATGGTCAGGCGATGCCGACTCGAATCGGCACATGGAAGTTGCCCTATAAGGGGGTACAACTGTTTGGGGATAGTTTTTCAGACCTCGTTTCCACAGCTACTGCTGGGAAATAAATTTTGTTGCCACAGGCTACCCCACAACAAAAGAAAGCACCATATCATCAAGTACAGTCCTTTCGGCCCCAGAAAAGCAAGAGGGCTAGAGGCTCATCCTTTCTGCCGAGAGGCAAAGGTAGAGGAAAAAGCTGCAACACACAGCTAGTTCCCAAGAGCAGAAGTCCTCCCTGCGTCCGGTAGGTCCACAGCATGGTGCTGGGGCTGCTCAGGCGGACCCGGGTACGGTGGGGGCCCGTCTCAGATATTTCAGCGGACAGTGGGCTCTCACATGGATCCCTGGGTCCTTCAAGTAGTATCTCAGGGGTACAGGCTGGAGTTCGAGACGTTCTCCCCCCCCCCCGCCGTTTCCTAAAATCTGCCTTACCGGCACCTCCCTCTGCCAGGGAGACGGTGTTGGTGGATATTCAACACTATAATCACAACAAGTGATTGTCAAGGTGCCCCTCCTTCAGCAAGGAAGGGGTTACTATTCCACAGTGGTTGTGGTACCGCAACGGTTCGGTGAGACCCATCTTGAAATTAAAATACTTGAACTTTTATATCAGAAGATTCAAGTTCAAGATGGAATCGCTCAGGGCGGTTATTACGAGCCTGGACGAGGGGGATTACAGGGTCTCCCTGGACATCAAGGATGCGTACCTGCATGTCCCCATTTACCCCCCTCACCAGGAGTACCTCAGATATGTGGTACAGGACTGTCACTATCAGTTCCAGACGCGGCCGTTGGAGTTGTTCACGGCACCGAAGGTCTTTACCTAGGTAATGGCCGAAGTGATGATACTCCTTCGCAAGAAGGAAGTTTTTATTATCCCGTACTTGGACGATCTCCTGATAAAGGCGAGGTCCAAAGAACAGTTGGTAGTGGGGGTAGCACTCTCTCGGGAAGTGCTACAACAGCACGACTGGATTCTCAATATTCCAAAGTCACAGCTGGTCCCGACGACACGTCTTCTGTTCCTGGGAATGTTTCTGAACGCAGACCAGAAAAGAGTGTTTCTTCCAGTGGAAAAAGCCGAGGAGTTGTCCTCTCTAGTCAGAGACATCCTAAATCCAGGACAGGTGTCGGTACATCAATGCACACGAGTCCTGGGAAAAATGGTAGCTTCGTACGAAGCATAATTCCATTCGGAAGACTCCACGCAAGGACGTTCCAGTGGGACTAATGGTCCGGGTCCCATGTACAGATACAACAGCGGATAACCCTGTCAGCAAGAAACAGGGTGTCGCTGCTGTGGTGGCTGCAGAGGGCTCATCTACTAGTGGGCCGCAGATTCGGAATACAGGACTGGGTCCTGGTGACCACGGATGCCAGCCTTCGGGGCTGGGGTGCAGTCACACAGGGAAGAAATTTCCAAGGAGATTTCGCTTCACATAAATATTCTGCAGCTAAGGGCCATTTACAATGCCCTAAGCCAAGCAAGGCCCCTGCTTCAGAACCAGCCTGTACTGATCCAATCAGACGACATCACGGCGGTCGCCCATGTAAACAGACGGGGCGGCACAAGAAGCAGGATGGCGATGGCAGAAGCCACACGGATTCTCCGATGGGCGACCTACACCCAGGAGAATGGGGACTTCATCCAGAAGTTTTCCAAATGCGGGTAAACCGTTGGGAATGACCACGGGTGGACATGATGGCGTCCCGCCTCAACAAGAAGTTGAAAAGATATTGCGCCAGGTCAAGGGACCCTCAGGCGATCGCTGGGGACGCTCTAGTAACACCGTGGGTGTACCAGTCGGTTTATGTGTCTCCTCCTCTACCTCTCATACCCAAGGTACTGAGAATAATAAGACGAGGAGTGAAAACCATACTCGGGGTTCCGGATTGGCCATGAAGAGCTTGGTACCCAGAACTTGAAGAGATGCTGGCAGAGGACCCTTGGCCTCTGCCGCTCAGACAAGACCTGCTTCAGCAGGGACCCTGTCTGTTCCAAGACTTACCGCGGCTGCGTTTGACGGCATGGCGGTAGAACACCGGATCATAAAGGAAAAGGGTATTCCGAAGGAAGTCATCCCTACCCTGATCATAGCCAGGAAGGATGTCACCGCAAGACATCGCCGCGTTTTGGCGAAAATTTGTTGCTTGGTGGGAGGCCATGAAGGCCCCGACGGAGGAATTTCAACTATGTCGATTCCTGCACTTCCTGCAAGCAGGGGTGACGTTTGGGCCTCAAATTGGGGTCCATCAAGGTCCAGATTTCGGCTCTGTCGATTTTCTTCCAGAAAGAACTGGCTTCACTGCCTGAAGTTCAGACTTTGGTTAAAGGAGTACTACATATTCAGCCTCCTTTTGTGCCTCCTGTGGCACTTTTTGGATCTCAACGTGGTGTTGGATTTCCTAAAGTCGCATTGGTTGAGCCACTTAAAACCATGGAGCTAAAGTATCTCGCGTGGAAAGTGGTCATGCTGTTGGCCTTGGCCTCGGCCAGGCGTGTGTCAGAATTGGCGGTTTTGTCATGTAAAAGGCCTTATCTGATTTTCTGTATGGATAGGGCAGAGTTGAGGACTCGTCCCCAGTTTCTCCCGAAGGAGGTCTCAGGTTTTCACTTGAACCAACCTATTGTGGTGCCTGCGGCTACTGGGGACTTGGAGGATTCCAAGTTGCTGGACGTAGTCAGGTCCCTGAAAATTTTATTTTTCCAGGACGGCTGGAGTCAGGAAAACTGACTCGCTGTTTATCCTGATGGCACCCAACAAGCTGGGTGCTCCTGCTTCTAAGCAGTCTATTGCGCGCTGGATTTGTAGCACTATTCAGCTGGCGCATTCTGCGGTAGGATTACCGCAGCCTAAATCAATAAAAGCCCATTCCACAAGGACGGTGGGCTCATCTTGGGCGGCTGCCCGAGGGGTCTCGGCTTTACAACTTTGCCGAGCAGCTATTTGGTCAGGGGCAAACACGTTTGCAAAATTCTATGAATTTGATACCCTGGCTGAGGAGGACCTGGAGTTCTCTCATTCGGTGCTGCAGAGTCATCCGCACTCTCCCGCCCGTTTGGGAGCTTTGGTATAATCCCCATGGTCCTTACGGAGTTCCCAGCATCCACTAGGACGTCAGAGAAAATAAGAATTTACTTACCGATAATTCTATTTCTCGTAGTCCGTAGTGGATGCTGGGCGCCCATCCCAAGTGCGGGTTGTCTGCAATACTTGTACATAGTTATTGTTAACTAATTGGGTTCTTGTTGTGAGCCATCTATTCAGAGGCTCCTCTGTTATCATGCTGTTAACTGGATTCAGATCACAAGTTGTACAGTGTGATTGGTGTGGCTGGTATGAGTCTTACCCGGGATTCAAAATCCTTCCTTATTGTGTACGCTCGTCCGGGCACAGTATCCTAACTGAGGCTTGGAGGAGGGTCATAGGGGGAGGAGCCAGTGCACACCAGATAGTCCTAAAGCTTTCTTTAGATGTGCCCAGTCTCCTGCGGAGCCGCTATTCCCCATGGTCCTTACGGAGTTCCCAGCATCCACTACGGACTACGAGAAATAGAATTATCGGTAAGTAAATTCTTATTTTAACAACTTTATCCACATCCCTCCCCCCCCCTTCCAAAAGGCGTGGGTCTGGGATAGTGGAAGCTGCTACAAGCAGCGGTGGTGTGTCGGTCCTCGCTACAGACCACCCTCACAGCCAAGTGCAGACTACCTGCAGAAAAGGCTGGACGGAGCTTGCAGAGAAGCCCCGTCGTAGCCCCTCTCCACAGGCGTCCAGGTATGTTGTGGGGACACTGTACTGTAAAGCGCCGCCCGCCGCTATGTGATCTGCCCGCTGCCGCTGATTGATTTTGTGAGCGGATGCCGAACCTGCTCAGTCCCGCTGCTCAGAGCCGCGCCGGACGCATTTTCTGCAAACCATAGCCGCCGCTTCACGGCTCTATGGAGCGCGCTACCCGGCTCCCTCTACCTCGCTCCCCGGATACTTGTAAGTGCCCCGGCTCCGTGTACCCGTTTCCCGCTGGAATAGACCAGTTCACAGAGCACAGGGGGGTGGGGGGAGAAGTCTCTCTGCAGCTGCACGGGTGGGGGAGGGGGGGGGGGGGGGAGGAGAAGTGTACTCATAGCAGCAGCAGTATGAAACGCTGCATGGGTTATAAGACAGCATAGGCTATTAAGCCTTTATTAACAGAATTTGTTATTAAACAGATTATTCCCAGGTTATATATGTTTTGCACAAAATTATAACCTGTACTGTGATTATAACTGTAAGCATGGCATGGGGGCCAATTTAACCATGCTTTCTGTTCTTCCTGTTGTGATTCCAGAACGTTCCTGTCCTACATCTCTACTCCACCGGAGGCGCCGGGGGTGTTAGTGGGAATTTTGGCTCACATTTCATATAGTACTGGCCACGTGCACTGCTCTTGGCCAGATATATTATATATATATATATATATATATATATATATATATATATATATATATATATATATATATATATATATATATATATATATATATATATATATAGACACACCTTAGTACTATTTTACTGAGTCGTGCAAGTTGTCTGTCTTTGTATATTGTATTGTCTGTCTGCATAATCAGTAAGGCTCCAGCAAAAACTAAAAAGCAGTTTCACTGCAATGTCTGTAAGAGTGGGTTACCGGATGGATCTACCACATGTACAGTATGTTTTGTGGATTCAGCTACGAATACAATTTCTGCTCCGGTTTCAAAGCCGGTTTCATTCCCGGACTCTCCATGGGCTATGCTAATAGATGTCATGGCTGGATTGCAATCAGAATTGGCCGCCGTTCGACAAGAGCGGGAAGCGGCAAGATCTGAGTCTAGGGTGAGACCGCTAGAACTACCGGAGGGGTCTCAGCCTTGCCATAAGTCCAAGACCATTTTGGGTAGAAGGGATAAATTTCAATTGTCTTATAATTTACCAGTTTCTGCTATGTTGCATTCTGACGATTCTATGCCAGACCTCACTGCACAAGAGGAGGGTGAGGAGGGCGAAGTAGACCAGTAGTCAGATAGTGAAGATTTGACAGCCCAGGCATTGATAATCTCATCAGAGCGGTGCGTCAGTCTCTGAAGTATACGGAAACTGAGGAGCCTCTGACAAATGATGAAGTCATCTTTACTAAACGAAAGATCTCCAATGTGTTTTCCTTTTTCGGAATCTCTTAATAAGATGTTAGTAGAAACACGAAAGAATCCAGATAAACGGTTTTCTATACCTCGCAGATTTAAGTCTAGTTACCTGTTTCCAGAGTCTGTGACATGTACATAGGAGAATCCGCCAATGGTGGATTCGTCTGTGTCAAAACTTACAAAGAAATTAACCATACCAGTACCAATGGCTACTACGCTTAAAGACCCTTCAGACTGTAAAATAGAAGCTATGCTAAAGTCCATGTATATAGCAGCAGGAGTGTTGCTTAGACCTGGGTTGGTTGACATTTGGGTCACTAAGGCGTTAATTGTATGGATAACAGAACTCAAGTCTGCCCTACATGACGATCACCTTATACTTCTTGCTGATCAAATCTGTGAAGCTGCTGAGTATCTATGTACAGCTTCTACTGACGTCTGTCAGCTCACTTCTCGCATTTCATCGTTGCTAGTTACAGTACGACGAGCACTCTGGCTGCGTTCTTGGCAAGCGGAGGCAGAGGTCAAAAGACGTATAGAGGCGTTACCTTACGGTGGCGAGAAGTTGTTTGGTCCTGAATTGGACAAATGGATTTCTGAGGCCACGGAAGGAAAGTCTGTTTTCTTACCATTGCCTCCAATGGTACCTAGACGGAAATACTCTGGCCCGGCGTTCAAATCCTTTAGACCTCAGCCCTTTCGAGGCCATGGTAGAGGAACAGCCACGCCTGGCAGACGAGGTCGAGGACGTGGTTTCCAACAAACCAACACCAGTCAGGACGCTAAGGTCACCGACAAGCCAGTGGCATGACGGGCTCCCAGCCCATCTCGGATCTCCAATTGTGGGAGCACGCCTTCAGACGTTCCATTTGGCGTGGTTTCAGACGTCCACAGATGGGTTGATCCGTAATTTAGTGTTAAAAGGTTACAAAATAGAGTTCGACTGTCTCCCGCCACTGCAGTTTTTCAAGACAGGACTGCCTCTCTTGGACGACAAGAGGGCGGTTCTGCAAATTGCCATTCAGTCCCTGCTGGATTCAGCAGTTTTGATTCCGGTCCCTGTACAACAACAAGGTCAGGGTTAGTATTCCAGTCTGTTTGTCGTACCAAAGCCAGATGGCTCCGTCAGGCCAATATTGAACTTAAAGGGTCTCAATCAGTACGTCACTTTCTACAGATTCAAGATGGAATCTCTGCGGTCAGTAATTGCAGGTTTAGAGCCACAGGAATTCATGATTGCGCTAGATCTCAAGGATGCGTACTTTAACATTCCGATTTGGCCACCTCATCAGAGGTTCTTGCGTTATGTAGGGCAATTTAAACATGGTTGGGACAGGCATATGAATATCCTTACAAAGAATTAAGGTTAAAAAAGGGTTGAGATTGCCTAAAGGATAAAATAAAAAGGGGGCAGACTAGATGGGCCAAGTGGTTCTTATCTGCCGTCAAATTCTATGTTTCTATAAATACGGCAGAACCATTACCAGTTTCAGGCTCTACCGTTTTGGTCTCTCGTCAGCGCCTCGGTTATTCACCAAAGTGATGTCTGTGATGATAGCTCATCTCAGATCCCTGGGAGTGATAATAGTTCCGTATTTGGACGATCTGCTCATCATAGCTCCGTCTCAACAGATGCTCCTCCAACATGCGTTGTTAACGTACAATGTACTAGTTCACCACGGTTGGATTGTCAACTTCAAGAAATCACATCTAATTCCGTCTCAACGACTTCAATTCCTAGGTATGATTCTCGATACGGTAAATCAAAGACTTTACCTACCAGAACAGAAAGTACAGATTATTCGTCATCTGGTACAATTAGTGCTCAAGCCACGCACAGTCTCGGTACATTTGTGCATTCGCCTCTTAGGCACAATAGTGGCGGCTTTCAAAGCGCTTCAGTTCGGAAGATTTCGCTCACGTCCTTATCAACTGGATGTGCTTGCACAGTGGTCGGGCTCACATCTGCAGATTCACCACATGGTGAAGTTGTCGCCACGGGCCAGGGTATCTCTACTCTGGTGGCTCAAAGTTCACAATCTAACCGCAGGGAAACGGTTCGGCGCCTGGAATTGGATAATTCTAACCACGGATGCGAGTCTGAGGTTGGGGAGCTGTAGTTCAAAATTGTCAGCTCCAGGGTCTCTGGGCGGATCACGAAAGATTGCTGTCTATAAATGTCCTGGAACTCCGGGCAATTTACAATGCGCTACGACAAGCAGTGCACATGCTTCGGTCTCAGACTGTCCAGGTGCAGTCATACAACGCAACGGCGGTCGCGTACATCAACAAACAAGGAGGAACGAGAAGCCGCATGGCAATGCGGGAAGTAGCTCGAATCCTCAATTTGGCCGAGCATCACCAAGTGATATTGTCGGCAGTGTTCATTCCGGGAGGCGGATTATCTCAGCCGTCGGGATTTTCATCCAGGAAAATGGGCATTAAATCCAGAAGTGTTTCACATGTTGGTCCAGAGGTGGGGTTACCCTCAAGTGGACCTGATGGCATCTCGCTACAATCACCAAACGCCCCAGTATGTGTCCAGAACGCGAGATCCAAAGGCAGTGGCGGTGGATGCTCTCACAATCACATGGCCTTACAGCCTCTTGTATCTATTTCCACCGTTTCCGCTTCTCCCTCTGTTGCTAAAACGCATCAAAAGAGTCAACCACAGTCATACTAGTGGCGCCTCATTGGCCTCGGAGAGCTTGGTTCTCGGATCTACGAGGACTACTCGCAGACTATCCTTGGCCGCTCACACTACGTCCGGACCTGTTACAACAGGGTCCGTTTCTTTACCCCGGTTTAGCGCGGCTGCGTTTGACGGGGTGGCTGTTGAGACCGCCCTCTTAAGAAGAGAGGGCATTCCAGAATTGGTTATACCAACCATGTTACGAGCTAGGAAGCCAGTTACGGCAGCTCATTATTACAGAATTTGGCGTGCCTATATAGGTTGGTGTGAAGCTCGGAAGTATCCGACATCATCTTTCAAGTTATCACGTCTTTTGTTATTTCTAAGACTGGATTAGAGGGAGGACTGCGGTTATCTACACTAAAGGTGCAGGTATCTGCTTTGTCAATTTTACTTTCAAAGACGATTGGCTCTATTGCCGTCTGTACACACCTTTCTACAAGGTGTCCTCAGAGCACAGCCTCCATTCATTCCACCTACAGCGCCATGGGACTTGAATCTGGTTTTAGATTTCTTACAGTCTTCATATTTTGAACCCTTACAACAAGTGGATATTAAGTTTTCTCACTTGGAAAACAATTTTTCTCCTAGCCTTAGCTTCGGCAAGGCGTGTTTCATATTTGGGTGCCTTGTCATGCAAGCCACTGTATTTGGCGTTTCATGATGACAGAGCGGAACTTCGGACGAATCCCGCTTTCTTACCAAAGGTAGTGTCCTCTTTTCACATCAATCAACCAATAGTAGTTCCTGTGTTAACAGGAGATTCTGGAACTTTAAATGTGGTATGCGCACTACGCGTTTATGTATCCCGAACGTCTACAGTTCGTAAGACTGATACGTTGTTTGTTCTCTATGATGCTGCCAAGATCGGTTGGCCAGCTTCTAAGCAGACCTTATCCAGATGGATTAAACTGATCATACGTCAGGCTTACCTTCATGCTAGGTTACAGCCGCCTACATCAGTAACAGCTCATTCCACACGTTCTGTGGGAACTTCATGGGCAGCTGGTCGTGGGGCTTCTACGACGCAGCTTTGCCGTGCGGCTACATGGTCATCAGTGCACACGTTTGTGCTCTTTTACAAGTTTGATACGTTTGCAGCATCAGCATCTAGCTTTGCCCGCCTAGTGTTACAGGTGCCAAACAGCTCTCCCACCCATGGGGGAAGCTTTGGTACTTCCCAAGAGTACTCCAGTGACCCCTAGTGGATGAAAGAGAAAATAGGATTTTGGTACTTACCAGGTAAATCCTTTTCTTTGAATCCTTTAGTGGGCACTGGACGCCCACCCAAAGCATTTTTACCTGGTTTGTGGTAAGTAAAGGGGTTCTTATGGTAACACATTCTCACCGACTGGTTCAAAGTTTCAAGTTCTATCGGTTATGGTGCCAACTGTTTAGTTGTCAGTAACGTTATGTGTCAACTTTATTGTTGTCATAGAATTTGAAACATAGAATTTGACGGCAGATAAGAACTACTTGGCCCATCTAGTCTGCCCCTTAAACTGTTATGTTATATGTAATTCTCCATTGTCAACCTCTCTATCGCTCCTGTTCGGCTCAGTAAAAAACACTGAGGTACTCTGGGATATGGAGGGGAGGAGAGTTACTAAATTTAAATATTCTGTGCCCTGTTCCTGCGGAAGCCGTCCATATCCCAAGAGTACTCCAGTGCCCCTATGGTTTCAAAGAAAAGGATTTACCTGGTAAGTACCAAAATCCTATTTGTAAAGGGAAAAAAGAAGAAGAAAGGATCTGTTTCCGGTGCACACAGATTTAAAAAATAACTTTTATTATGACCTTTAAAATGCAGAGAAGAATATACTGTTTTATCCGAGTCTTCTCAGATGAATTGATGCGAAATATTAAAAAACAGAAATACAGTAGTGTGTAAATTGACAAGACTATGTGTGATAGAAAAGAAAAATTTATATAAAAACCTCCGGCTGAGCGTCTTTATATGTGTCTATTATTAATCTGAACTGTCTCATATAGTTGATTAATAATATATTCTAACTTGACAGTACTACAATAGTATCTTTAATATGATACAAATGTATGCTTCTGGGTTTACTCAAAATATTTTAAAATATGACTCAAATGTTACTGTTTTGGTTTTCCCAGACTGATAGATCAATGTGTTACAATGTTCTATTGGCTCATCTAAGAAATTCTGGCTCTCTGCCCAGATTATTAGTATAATAGATACTCAAGAATAATTGACAGTCTCCTTCCAGAGAGTTATAGGGAAAAAATGATCCATACAGTATATTCCCGTATTAGTAATAGTACATTAATGTGGATATGTCCGCTCAATTTTGTCAAGAAATAAACGTGGAATTACTGGTACATACTCATATGTGTTGATAATTTAATACGTTTTATCTAAATGTCCACATGTGGACATCTCTCACATAGTGTCAGATGTCCTCTTTGGATAATCGAATCCCCAAAACAGAACTGGATTAAGCCACCTCACAGTGTAATGGGTGGGCTCTCATATCAGGAGAATAGAGATTTTTTTCAAAATATGGAGAGCATCCAATCCTTGACTGCTATGTTTATCTCTCACGTATAGTGTCAGACGTATTAATACCACTAGCAGTCAGTGTGCTCTTCATTCGAAAGTAGGAGTTTTTCTAAGAGCTTCTATCCTGTTCATGTTCCATCCGTCTTTCATATATAGTGCCAGGAGACAGATATAATAACTAGCACATTCAGTGCACTATAGAGGATTTCTCTGACGTCCTAGTGGATGCTGGGTACTCCGTAAGGACCATGGGGAATAGCGGGCTCCGCAGGAGACTGGGCACTCTAAAAGAAAGATTAGGTACTATCTTATGTGCACTGGTTCCTCCCTCTATGCCCCTCCTCCAGACCTCAGTTAGAATCTGTGCCCGGCCCGAGCTGGTTGCACACTAGGGGCTCTCCTGAGCTCCTAGTAAAGAAAGTATTTGTTAGGTTTTTTATTTTCAGTGAGATCTGCTGGCAACAGACTCACTGCTACGAGGGACTAAGGGGAGAAGAAGCGAACCTACCTGCTTGCAGCTAGCTTGGGCTTCTTAGGCTACTGGACACCAATAGCTCCAGAGGGATTGAACACAGGCCCAGCCTCGGTCGTCTGGTCCCGGAGCCGCGCCGCCGTCCCCCTTACAGAGCCTGAAGCAAGAAGACATCCTGCAAATCGGCGGCTGAAGACTTCGGTCTTCATTAAGGTAGCGCACAGCACTGCAGCTGTGCGCCATTGCTCCCTATGCACACCACATACTCTGGTCACTGATGGGTGCAGGGCGCTGGGGGGGGGGGCGCCCTGGGCTGCAATTAGAGTACCTTACATTGGCAAATGGCACATAATATAGCCTAATAAGCTATATATGTGCAAAAATCCCCTGCCATAATATAATTATAAGAGCGGGAGAAGTCCGCCGAAAAAGGGGCGGGGCTATCTCCCTCGGCACACTGGCGCCATTTTCTCTTCACAGCTCCGCTAGAAGACATCTCCCCAGGCTCTCCCCTGCAGTTTCCAGGCTCAAAGGGTAAAAAAGAGAGGGGGGGGAACTAAATTTAGGCGCAAACTGTATATTAAAAGCAGCTATAGGGAAAATCACTTCTGTTAGTGTAAATCCCTGATTAAATAGCGCTGTGGTGTGTGCTGGCATACTCTCTCTCTGTCTCCCCAAAGGACTTTGTGGGGTCCTGTCCTCAGTCAGAGCATTCCCTGTGTGTGTGCGGTGTGTCGGTACGGCTGTGTCGACATGTTTGATGAGGCT
Organism: Pseudophryne corroboree; assembly: GCF_028390025.1. Taxonomy (NCBI): domain Eukaryota; kingdom Metazoa; phylum Chordata; class Amphibia; order Anura; family Myobatrachidae; genus Pseudophryne; species Pseudophryne corroboree. The sequence continues at coordinate 150,394,904 of NC_086446.1, read as the reverse complement.
TATGTGGAGGCGGAGCAGGTGCCGATAAATGTGATGTCACCCCCTGCGGGGCCGACACCAGAGTGGGTGGATATGTGGAAGGTATTAACCGACAGTGTCAACTCCTTACATAAAAGGCTGGATGACGTAACAGCCGTGGGACAGCCGGCTTCTCAGCCCTCGCCTGCCCAGGCGTCTCAAATGCCATCAGGGGCTCAAAAACGCCCGCTACCTCAGATGGCAGACACAGATGTCGACACGGATACTGACTCCAGTGTCGACGAGGATGAGACATATACACAATCCACTAGGGGCATCTGTTGCATGATTACGGCAATGAAAAATGTGTTACACATTTCTGACATTAACCCAAGTACCACTAAAAAGGGTATTATGTTTGGGGAGAAAAAGCAGCCAGTTTTTTTCCCCCCATCAGATGAGTTGAATGAAGTGTGTGAAGAAGCGTGGGCTTCCCCCGATAAGAAACTGGTAATTTCTAAAAAGTTACTGATGGCGTACCCTTTCCCGCCAGAGGATAGGTCATGTTGGGAGATATCCCCTAGGGTGGATAAGGCGCTCACACGTTTGTCAAAAAAGGTGGCACTGCTGTCTCAGGATACGGCCGCCTTGAAGGAGCCTGCTGATAGAAAGCAGGAGGCGATCCTGAAGTCTGTATATACACACTCAGGTACTAATACTGAGACCCGCAATTGCCTCAGCATGGATGTGTAGTGCTGCTGCAGTGTGGTCTGATACCCTGTCAGATAATATTGATACCCTCGACAGGGATACTATTTTGCTAACCATAGAGCATATTAAAGACGTCGTCTTATATATGAGAGATGCACAGAGGGATATTTGCCGGCTGGCATCCAGAATTAATGCAATGTCCATTTCTGCCAGGAGGGTATTATGTACCCAGCAGTGGACAGGTGATGCTGATTCTAAAAGGCACATGGAGGTTCTGCCTTATAAGGGTGAGAAATTGTTTGGGGATGGTCTTTCGGACCTCGTATCCACAGCAACAGCTGGGAAGTCGACATTTTTACCTCAGGTTCCCTCACAGCCTAAGAAAGCACCGTATTATCAGGTACAGTCCTTTCGGCCTCAGAAAAGCAAGCGGGTCAAAGGCGCTTCCTTTCTGCACAGAGGCAAGGGAAGAGGGAAAAAGCTGCACCAGACGGCCAGTTCCCAGGATCAAAAATCTTCCCCCGCTTCCTCTAAGTCCACCGCATGACGCTGGGGCTCCACAGGCGGAGCCAGGTGCGGTGGGGGCGCGTCCCTGGAACTTCAGCGACCAGTGGGCTCGCTCACAGGTGGATCCCTGGGTTCTGCAAGTAGTCTCACAGGGATACAAGCTGGAGTTCGAGGCGACTCCCCCTCGCCGTTACCTCAAATCAGCCTTGCCTGCTGCCCTCGGAGAAAGGGAGGTAGTACTGGCGGCAATTCACAAGCTGTATCTTTAGCAGGTGATAATCAAGGTACCCCTCCTTCAACAGGGACGGGGTTACTATTCCACAATGTTTGTGGTACCGAAACCAGACGGTTCGGTGAGACCCATTCTAAATTTAAAATCCTTGAACATTTATATAAAAAATTTCAAGTTCAAGATGGAATCGCTCAGGGCGGTTATTGCAAGCCTGGAAGAGGGGGATTTTATGGTGTCATTGGACATCAAGGATGCTTACCTGCATGTCCCCATTTATCCACCCCACCAGGAGTACCTCAGGTTTGTGGTACAGGACTGTCATTACCAATTCCAGATGTTGCCGTTTGGTCTGTCCACGGCACCGCGGGTATTTACCAAGGTAATGGCCGAAATGATGATGCTCCTCCGAAAGAAGGGAGTCATGATTATTCCGTACTTGGACAATCTCCTTATAAAGGCGAGGTCCAAAGAGCAGTTGCTAGTCAGCGTAGCACTATCTCAGGAAGTGCTGCATCAGCACGGCTGGATTCTGAATATCCCAAAGTTGCAGCTGATTCCTGCGACGCGTCTGCTGTTCTTGGGCATGATTCTGGACACAGAACAGAAGAAGATCTTAATCCCGGAGGAGAAGGCCCAGGAATTATCATCTCTGGTCAGGGACCTTCTGAAACCAAAGCAGGTGTCGGTGCATCACTGCACGCGAGTCCTGGGAAAGATGGTAGCTTCTTACGAAGCAATTCCCTTCGGCAGATTCCATGCAAGGATCTTCCACTGGGATCTGTTGGACAAGTGGTCCGGATCGCATCTCCAGATGCATCGGTTAATCATCCTGTCCACGAGGGCCAGGGTGTGTCTGCTGTGGTGGCTGCAGAGTGCTCATCTGCTCGAAGGCCGCAGATTCGGCATACAGTACTGGGTCCTGGTGACCACGGATGCAAGCCTCCGAGGTTGGGGGGCAGTCACCCAGGGAAGAAACTTCCAAGGACAATGGTCGAGTCGGGAAACTTCCCTACACATAAATATTCTGGAACTAAGGGCCATTTACAACGCCCTGAGTCAAGCAGAAACCCTGCTTCAAAACCAACCGGTTCTGATTCAGTCAGACAACATCACAGCGGTCGCCCATGTAAACCTCCAGGGTGGCACAAGAAGCAGGGTGGCAATGGCAGAAGCCACAAGGATTCTTCGATGGGCGGAGAATCACGTGATAGCACTGTCAGCAGTGTTCATTCCGGGAGTGGACAACTGGGAAGCAGACTTCCTCAGCAGGCACGACCTCCACCCGGGAGAGTGGTGACTTCATCCAGAAGTCTTCAAGCTGATTGTAAACCGTTGGGAACGGCCACAGGTGGACATGATGGCGTCCCGCTTCAACAAAAAGCTAAAAAGTTATTGCGCCAGGTCATGGGACCCTCAGGCGATAGCTGTGGACGCTCTAGTGACACCTTGGGTTCCTTGATTTTCCAAGAAGAGCTTGGTACCCAGAACTTCAAGAAATGATCTCAGATGACCCATGGCCTCTGCCGCTCAGACAGGACCTGCTGCAGCAGGGGCCCTGTCTGTTCCAAGAATTACCGCGGCTACGTTTGACGGCATGGCGGTTGAACACCGGATCCTGAAGGAAAAGGGCATACCCGAGGAAGTCATTCCTACGCTGATTAAAGCTAGGAAGGATGTGACCGCAAAACATTATCACCGCATATGGTGGAAATATGTTGCTTGGCGTGAGGCCAGGAAGGCCCCAATGGAGGAATTTCAGCTGGGTCGATTTCTGCACTTCCTACAGTCAGGGATGACTATGGGCCTCAAATTGGGTTCCATTAAGGTCCAGATTTCGGCTCTGTCGATTTTCTTCCAGAAAGAACTGGCTTCACTGCCTGAAGTTCAGACATTTGTTAAAGGAGTGCTGCATATTCAGCCCCCCTTTGTGCCTCCAGTGGCACCTTGGGATCTCAACGTGGTGTTGGATTTCCTAAAGTCGCATTGGTTTGAGCCACTTAAAACCGTGGAGCTAAAATATCTCACGTGGAAAGTGGTCATGCTGTTGGCCTTGGCTTCGGCCAGGCGTTTGTCAGAATTGGCGGCTTTGTCATGTAAAAGCCCTTATCTGATTTTCCATATGGACAGGGCAGAATTGAGGACTCATCCCCAATTTCTTCCTAAGGTGGTATCGGCGTTACATTTGAACCAACCTATTGTGGTGCCTGCGGCTACTCGGGACTTGGAGGATTCCAAGTTGCTGGACGTAGTCAGGGCCCTGAAAATCTATGTTTCCAGGACGGCTAGAGTCAGGAAAACTGACTCGCTATTTATCCTGTATGCACCCAGCAAGCTGGGTGCTCCTGCTTCAAAGCAGACTATTGCTTGCTGGATCTGTAACACGATTCAACTTGCACATTCTGCGACTGGACTGCCGCATCCTAAATCTGTAAAAGCCCATTCCACGAGTAAAGTTGGCTCTTCTTGGGCGGCTGCCCGAGGGGTCTCGACTTTACAACTTTGCCGAGCTGCTACTTGGTCGGGTTCAAACACTTTTGCAAAATTCGACAAGTTTGATACCCTGGCTGAGGAAGACCTTGAGTTTGCTCATGTGGTGCTGCAGAGTCATCCGCACTCTCCCGCCCGTTTGGGAGCTTTGGTATAATCCCCATGGTCCTTACGGAGTACCCAGCATCCACTAGGATGTCAGAGAAAATAAGAATTTACTCACCGGTAATTCTATTTCTCGTAGTCCGTAGTGGATGCTGGGAGCCCGTCCCAAGTGCGGACTCTCTGCAATACATGTATATAGTTATTGCGTAACTAAAGGGTTTTGTTTTGAGCCATCTGTTAATGAGGCTCATTATTGTTTTCATACTGTTAACTGGGTATAGTTATCACAAGTTGTACGGTGTGGCTGGTATGAGTCTTACCCTGGATTCCAAATCCTTTCCTAGTAATGTCAGCTCTTCCGGGCACAGTTTCCCTAACTGAGGTCTGGAGGAGGGGCATAGAGGGAGGAGCCAGTGCACACCAGATAGTACCTAATCTTTCTTTTAGAGTGCCCAGTCTCCTGCGGAGCCCGCTATTCCCCATGGTCCTTACGGAGTACCCAGCATCCACTACGGACTACGAGAAATAGAATTACCGGTGAGTAAATTCTTATTTCTCTGACGTCCTAGTGGATGCTGGGAACTCCGTAAGGACCATGGGGAATAGCGGCTCCGCAGGAGACTGGGCACATCTAAAGAAAGCTTTAGGATCACCTGGTGTGCACTGGCTCCTCCCCCTATGACCCTCCTCCAAGCCTCAGTTAGATTTCTGTGCCCGACGAGAAGGGTGCACACTAGGGGCTCTCCTGAGCTCTTTGTGAAAGTTTTAGTTTAGGTTTATTATTTTCAGTGAGACCTGCTGGCAACAGGCTCACTGCATCGAGGGACTAAGGGGAGAAGAAGCGAACTCACCTGCGTGCAGAGTGGATTGGGCTTCTTAGGCTACTGGACATTAGCTCCAGAGGGACGATCACAGGTTCAGCCTGGATGGGTCACCGGAGCCGCGCCGCCGTCCCCCTTACAGAGCCAGAAGAGCGAAGAGGTCCGGAAAAATCGGCGGCAGAAGACGATCCTGTCTTCAGATAAGGTAGCGCACAGCACCGCAGCTGTGCGCCATTGCTCTCAGCACACTTCACACTCCGGTCACTGAGGGTGCAGGGCGCTGGGGGGGGCAGCGCCCTGAGACGCAATAAATCGATAAAAAAACCTTATATGGCTAAAATAAATGCATCACATATAACTCCTGGGCTATATGGATGCATTTAACCCCTGCCAAAACATACAGAAAAAGGATGATAAGGACGCCGAGAAAGGGGCGGAGCCTATCTCCTCAGCACACTGGCGCCATTTTCCCTCACAGCTCAGTTGGAGGGAAGCTCCCTGGCTCTCCCCTGCAGTCACTACACTACAGAAAGGGGTTAAAAAAGAGAGGGGGGCACAAATTAGGCGCAGTATATAACAATACAGCAGCTATAAAGGGAAAAACACTTATATAAGGTTATCCCTGTATATATATAGCGCTCTGGTGTGTGCTGGCAAACTCTCCCTCTGTCTCCCCAAAGGGCTAGTGGGGTCCTGTCCTCTATCAGAGCATTCCCTGTGTGTGTGCTGTGTGTCGGTACGTTGGTGTCGACATGTATGAGGAGAAAAATGATGAGGAGACGGAGTAGTGTGTCTGAAATTGTGTTGTCACCCCCTAGGGGGTCGACACCTGAGTGGATGTACTGTTGAAATTGCGTGACCGTGTCAGCTTTGTATAAAAGACAGTGGTTGACATGAGACAGCCGGCTACTCAGCTTGTGCATGTCCAGACGTCTCATACAGGGGCCCTAAAGCGCCCGTTACCTCAGATACAGACGCCGACAGGGGTACTGACTCCTGTGTCGACGGTGAAGAGACAACCGTGATTTCCAATAGGGCCACACATTGCATGATTGAGGCAATGGAAAAAGTTTACACTTTTCTGATAATATGAATACCACCAAAAAAAAAGGGGTATTATGTTTGGTGAGGAAAAACTTCCTGTAGTTTTCCTGAATCTGAGAAATAAAATGAGGTGTGTGATGATGCGTGGGTTTCCCCCCGATAACAATTGATATTTTCTAAAAAGTTATTGGCAGTATACCTTTTCCCGCCAGAGGTTAGGGTGCGTTGGGAAACACCCCCTAGGGTGGATAAAGCGCTCACACGCTTGTAAAAACAAGGGCTCTACCCTCTCCTGAGATGGCCGCCCTTAAGGATCCTGCTGATAGAAAGCAGGAGCGTATCCTAAAATGTATTTACACACATACTGGTGTTATACTGCGACCAGCAATCGCCTCAGCCTGGATGTGCAGTGCTGGGTTGGCGTGGTCGGATTCCCTGACTGGAAATATGATATCCTAGATAAGGACAGTATATTATTGCCTATAGAGCAATTAAAAGATGCATTTCTATATATGCAGGATGCACAGCGGAATATTTGCCGACTGGCATCAAGTATAAGTGCGTTGTCCAATTATTCCAGTAAAGTGGTCAGGTGATGCGGATTCCAAACGGCATTTGGAAGTATTGCCTTAAAAGAGGGGATGTACCCCAGGTCGCCTCTCAAAATAAGACGCCGTATTATCAGGCGCAGTTCTGGTTGGCAAGCGGACAAAAGGGTTCCTCTTTTCTGCTCGTGACAGAGGGAGAGGAAAATGGCTGCAGAGATCAGCCAGTTCCAAGGAACAGAAACCCTTTTCCGCCGCTGCCAAGCCCTCAGTATGACGCTAGGGCTTTACAAATTCAGGCACGGTGGGGTCCCGTTCTCAATGAATTTCAGTGCGCAGTGGGCTCACTCGCAAGTAGACCCCTGGATCCTTCAGATAATATTTCAGGGGTACAAATTGGAATTCGAGACGTATTCCCCTCGCCGTTTCCAAAAGTCTGTTTTACCGACGTCTCCCGCTGACAGGGAGGCAGTTTTGGAAGCCATTCACAAGCTGTATTCCCAGCAGGTGATAATCAAGGTACCCCTCCTGCAACAGGGAACGGGGTATTATTCCACACTATTGTGGTACCGAAGCCAGACGGCTCGGTGAGACCGATTTTAAAATCTAAAATCTAAAATCTTTGAACACTTGCATACAGAGGTTCAAATTCAAAATTGAGTCACTCAGAGCAGTGATTGCAAACCTGGAAGAAGGGGACTACATGATGTCTCGGGACATCAAGGAGGCTTACCTTCATGTCAAAATTTACCCTTCTCACCAAGGGTATTTCAGGTTATGGTACAGAACTGTATCAGTTCGGACGCTGCCGTAGGGATGGTCCACGGCACCCCGGGTCTTTACTGAAGTAATGACCGAAATGATGATATTCCTTCGAAGGAAGGGAATTTTAGTTATCCTTTACTTGGACGATTCCCTGATAAGGGTAAGATCCAGGGAACAGTTGGAGATCGGTGTAGCACTATATCAGGTAGTGTTGCTGCAGCACGATTGGATTTTCAATATTCCAAAATCGCAGCTGGTTCCGACGACTTGTCTTCTGTTCCTAGGGATGATTCTGGACATAGTCCAGAAAGAAGGTGCTTCTCCCGGAGGAGAAAGCCAGGGAGTTATCCGAGCTAGTCAGGAACCTCCTAAAACCGAACCAAGTCTCAGTGCATCAATGCACAAGGGTTCTGGGTAAAAATGGTGGCTTCCTACGAAGCAATCCCATCCGGCAGATTCCACGCACAGTGGAACCTTCTGGACAAATGGTCCGGGTCGCATCTTCAGATGCTTCAGCGGATAACCCTGTCACCAGGGACAAGGGTATCCCTCCTGTGGTGGTTGCAGAGTGCTCATCTTCTAGAGGGCCGCAGATTCGGCATTCGGGACTGGGTCCTGGTGGCCACGGATGCCAGCCTGCGAGGCTGGGGAGCAGTCACACAGGGAAGGAATTTCCAGGGCTTATGGTCAAGCCTGGAGACATCTCTTCATATAAACATTCTGGAACTAAGGGCCATTTACAATGCCCTAAGTCAAGCGAAACCCCTGCTTCAGGGTCAGGCGGTATTGATCCAATCGGACAACATCACGTCAGTCGCCCACGTAAACAGACCGGGCGGCACGAGAAGCAGGAGGGCAATGGCAGAAGCTGCAAGGATTTTCGCTGGGCGGAAAATCATGTGATAGCACTGTCAGCAGTGTTCATTCCGGGAGTGGACAACTGGGAAGCAGACTTCCTCAGCAGACACGACCTTCACCCGGGAGAGTGGGGACTTCACCCAGAAGTCTTCCACCTGATTGTAAACCGTTGGGAAAAACAAAAGGTGGACATAATGGCGTCCCGTCTAAACAAAAAACTAGACAGATATTGCGCCAGGTCAAGGGACCCTCAGGCTAAATAGCGGTGGACGCTCTGGTAACACCGTGGGTGTACCAGTCAGTGTATGTGTTCCCTCCTCTGCCCCTCATACCAAAAGTACTGAGAATCATAAGAAGGAGAGGAGTAAGAACTATACTCGTGGTTCCGGATTGGCCAAGAATGACTTGGTATCCGGAACTTAAAGAGATGCTCACGGACGAACCGTGGCCTCTACCTCTAAGAAAGGACCTGCTCCAGCAAGGGCCTTGTCTGTTCCAAGACTTACCGCGGCTGCGTTTGACGGCATGGCGGTTGAACGCCGGATCCTGAAGATCCCTACCCTGGTCAAGGCCAGGAAAGACGTAACCGCAAAACATTATCACCGCATTTGGCGAAAATATGTTGCGTGGGGTGAGGCCAAGAAGGCCCCTACAGAGGAATTTCAACTGGGTCGTTTCCTCCATTTCCTGCAAACAGGACTGTCTATGGGCCTAAAATTAGGGTCCATTAAGGTTCAAATTTCGGCCCTGTCGATTTTCTTCCAAAAAGAACTGGCTTCAGTGCCTGAAGTTCAGACATTGGTAAAAGGGGTACTGCATATACAGTCTCCTTTTGTGCCTCCAGTGGCACCTTGGGGATCTCAATGTTGTGTTGAGTTTCCTAAAGTCACATTGGTTTGAACCACTCACCACTGTGGACTTAAAATATCTCACATGGAAGTGACGAGTTAGCCCTGGTTTCAGCCAGGCGGGTGTCAGAATTGGCGGCTTTATCATATAAAAGCCCTTACTTAATATTTCATTCTGAAAGGGCAGAATTGAGGACTCGTCCTCAAATTTTCTACCTAAGGTGGTTTCTGCATTTCACATGAACCAACCTATTGTGGTACCTGCGGCTACTAAGGACTTGGAGGATTCCAAGTTGCTTGACGTGGTCAGGACCCTGAAAATACATGTTTCCAGGACGGCTGGAGTCAGAAAATCTGACTCGCTGTTTATCCTGTATGCACCCAACAAACTGGGTGCTCCTGCTTCTAAGCAGACGATTGCTCGTTGGATTTGTAGTACAATTCAGCTTGCACATTCTGTGGCAGGCCTGCCACAGCCAAAAATCTTAAAATGCCCACTCCACAAGGAAGGTGGGCTCATCTTGGGCAGCTGCCCGAGGGGTCTCGGCTTTACAACTTTGCCGAGCAGTTACTTGGTCAGGAGCAAATACGTTTGTAAAATTCTACAAATTTGATATCTTGGCTGAGGAGGACCTGGAGTTCTCTCATTCGGTGCTGCAGAGTCATCCGCACTCTCCCGCCCGTTTGGGAGCTTTGGTATAATCCCCATGGTCCTTACGGAGTTCCCAGCATCCACTAGGACGTCAGAGAAAATAAGAATTTACTTACCGATAATTCTATTTCTCGTAGTCCGTAGTGGATGCTGGGCGCCCATCCCAAGTGCGGATTGTCTGCAATACTGGTACATAATTATTGTTACCAAAAAATTCGGGTTATTGTTGTAGTGAGCCATCTTTTCTAGAGGCTCCTCTATTATCATGCTGTTAACTGGGTTCAGATCACAAGTTGTACAGTGTGATTGGTGTGGCTGGTATGAGTCTTACCCGGGATTCAAAATCCTTCCTTATTGTGTACGCTCGTCCGGGCACAGTATCCTAACTGAGGCTTGGAGGAGGGTCATAGGGGGAGGAGCCAGTGCACACCAGGTGATCCTAAAGCTTTCTTTAGATGTGCCCAGTCTCCTGCGGAGCCGCTATTCCCCATGGTCCTTACGGAGTTCCCAGCATCCACTACGGACTACGAGAAATAGAATTATCGGTAAGTAAATTCTTATTTTTTAAATATATAAATGATTTTACCTCTCACTCTTGGTGTCAGGTATGTTCCGTTTACATATGAGTATGTATCCTAGCCCACTTATAGTTGAGCATATATTTTTTTACATACTACAATAGGGACAAAATGTAATTTTCAATACTAGACCCCTTTTAAACTCAAATCATTTGTATTTATAAAGATGGGCTACCCTATCAATTGTCAGTGGTGCTCATCTAGTATGCAATTCAATATCCACAACAAAACGGGGGTGAGTATGAGTAGATCGTTGTTATCATAGTGTATGTATATATATATATATATATATATATCAATTAGCATCATATAATTTCCCCCTCTCTGCGTTGGTTAGTGTATGTTGTATCTATAAGGGAGTATATTCATACAGAGAAAGCAGTATCCACATATATAATACCCCTATAAGGAGGGGGAACAGTATACAATTATAATCCGTATCGGATAGTTGTTTAGTCTATATATGTATGTATAACTGTTTATATGAATTGCTGGGCAGAAAGAGACATTCAGAATGCATGTGTCATGTTGGTGCCGTGAGCTTTAATCAGTATCTATGATACACATATGCTAAGGAGAATGGGTAACTCTCCAAGGCTTCGTATCCTGTAGACACTCCTAAATGATTTTAGCTGACACTACAAGGAAAGGATTTGGAATCCAGGGTAAGACTCATACCAGCCACACCAATCACACCGATAGGAAGCAGGAAGGTATCTTGAAGTCAGTGTATACACACTCTGGTACTCTACTGAGACTGGCTATTGCTTCAGCTTGGATGTGCAGTGCTGTTGCAGCATGGACAGATACTCTGTCAGAGGGGTTAGATACCCTGGACAGGGATACCGTATTGCTAACACTTAGCCATATTAAAGACGTCGTCTTATATATGCGGGATGCCCAGAGGGACATTTGCCTGCTGGGTTCTAGAATAAATGCAATGTCCATTTCTGCCAGGAGGGTCTTATGGACTCTGCAATGGACAGGGGATGCTGACTCTAAAAAACACATGGAGGTTTTGCCTTATAAGGGTGAGGAATTGTTTGGGGACGGTCTCTCGGACCTCGTATCCACAGCGACAGCTGGAAAGTCGATTTTCTTGCCGCAGGTTTCCTCACAGCCTAAGAAAGCACCGTATTACCAAATGCAGTCGTTTCGTTCTCAAAAAAGCAAGAGAGTCAGAGGTGCATCCTTTCTTGGCAGGGGTAGAGGAAAAAAGCTGCACCATGCAGCCAGTTCTCAGGAACAAAAGTCCTCCCCTGCTTCCACTAAATCCACCGCATGACGCTGGGGCTCCACAGGCGGAGCCAGGAGCGGTGGGGGCGCATCTCCGAAATTTCTGCAACCAGTGGGTTCGCTCACAAGTGGATCCTTGGGTTATACAAATTGTATCTCAGGGATACAAGCTGGAATTCGAGGTGACGCCCCCTCACCGTTACCTAAAATCCGCCTTGCCAGCTTCTCCCACGGAGAGGGAGATAGTCTTGACGGCTATTCACAAGCTGTTCCTCCAGCAAGTGATAATAATGGTACCCCCCCTTCAGCAGGGAAGGGGTTACTATTCCACACTGTTTGTGGTGCCGAAACCGTACGGTTCGGTAAGACCCATTCTAAATTTAAAATCCTTGAACAATTACATGAAACAGTTCAAGTTCAAAATGGAATCGCTCAGAGCGGTCATTGCCAGCCTGGAAGAGGGGGATTTTATGGTATCTCTGGACATCAAGGATGCGTACTTGCATGTCCCCATTTTTCCGCCTCACCAGGAGTACCTCCGGTTTGTGGTACAGGACTGTCATTACCAATTCCAGACGTTGCCGTTTGGTCTATCCACGGCACCGAGAGTCTTTACCAAGGTAATGGCGGAGATGATGGTACTTCTCCGGAAGCAAGGAGTTAGTTATCCCGTACTTGGACTATCTCCTCATAAAGGCGAGGTCCAGAGAGCAGTTGTTGATCAGCGTAGCACACTCTCAGGAAGTGTTGCTACGGCACGGCTGGATTCTGAATATTCCAAAGTCGCAGCTGATTCCTACGACGCGTCTGCCCTTCCTGGGCATGATTCTGGACACAGGACAGAAGAAGGTATTTCTCCCGGAGGAAAAGGCTCAGGAGTTAGTGACCCTGGTCAGGGATCTCCTGAAACCAAAACAGGTGTTGGTGCATCACTGCACGAGAGTACTGGGAAAGATGGTAGCATCATACAAAGCCATTCCTTTCGGCAGGTTCCATGCCAGGATCTTTCAGTGGGATCTGTTGGACAAGTGGTCCGGATCGCATCTTCAGATGCATCGGCTGATCGCCCTGTCCCCGAGGGCCAGGGTGTCTCTACTGTGGTGGCTGCAGAGAGCTCATCTTCTCGAGGGCCGCAGGTTCAGCATACAGGACTGGGTCCTGGTGACCACGGATGCAAGCCTCCGCGGATGGGGGGCAGTCACTCAGGGAAGAAACTTCCAGGGGCTGTGGTCAAGTCAGGAGACTCGTCTGCACATAAACATACTGGAATTAAGGGCCATATACAACGCCCTGAGTCAAGCGGAGCCCCTGCTTCGAGACCAACCAGTGCTGATTCAGTCAGACAACATCACGGCAGTCGCCCATGTAAACCGACAGGGCGGCACAAGACGCAGGGTGGCGATGGCGGAAGCCACAAGGATTCTTCGTTGGGCGGAGAATCACGTACAAGCACTGTCAGCAGTGTTCATTCCGGGAGTGGACAACTGGGAAGCAGACTTCTTCAGCAGGCACGACCTCCACCCGGGAGAGTGGGGACTTCATCAAGAAGTCTACGAGCAGATTGCAAATCGGTGGGAACGGCCACAGGTGGACATGATGACGTCCCGCCTAAACAAAAAGCTAAAACGATATTGCGCCAGGTCAAGGGACCCTCAGGCGATAGCTGTGGACGCACTGGTAACTCCGTGGGTGTTCCAGTCGGTATATGCGTTTCCTCCTCTTCCTCTCATACACAAGGTACTGAGAATAGTAAGAAAAAGAGGAGTGAGACCGATACTCATTGTTCCGGATTGGCCAAGAAGGACTTGGTACCCAGAACTTCAAGAGATGATCACAGAGGACCCATGGCCTCTGCCTCTCAGACAGGACCTGTTGCAGCAGGGGCCCTGTCTCTTCCAAGACTTACCGCGGCTGCGTTTGACAGCATGGCTGTTGAACGCCGGATCCTAGCGGAAAAGGGTATACCGGATGAAGTAATTCCTACGCTGATAAGAGCTAGGAAGGATGTGACAGCAAAGCATTATCACCGCATATGGCGGAAATATGTTGCTTGGTGTGAGGCCAGGAAGGCCTCTACAGAGGAATTCCAGTTGGGTCGTTTTCTGCATTTCCTACAGTCAGGTGTGACTATGGGCCTCAAATTAGGGTCCACAAAGGTTCAGATCTCGGCCCTATCCATTTTCTTTCAAAAAGAACTGGCTTCACTGCCTGAGGTTCAGACGTTTGTAAAGGGAGTGCTGCATATTCAGCCTCCTTTTGTGCCACCAGTGGCACCCTGGGAACTTAACGTTGTGTTGGATTTCCTGAAATCCCACTGGTTTGAGCCATTTAAGACCGTGGAGCTAAAATATCTCACGTGGAAAGTGGTCATGCTATTGGCCTTAGCTTCGGCTAGGCGTGTGTCAGAATTGGCGGCTTTGTCATGTAAAAGCCCCTATCTGATCTTCCATATGGACAGGGCAGAATTGAGGACTCGTCCCCAATTTCTCCCTAAGGTGGTATCATTGTTTAATTTGAACCAACCTATTGTGGTGCCTGCGGCTACTAGGGATTTGGAGGATTCCAAGTTGCTGGACGTAGTCCGGGCTTTGAAAATTTATGTTTCCCGAACGGCGGGAGTCAGAAAGTCTGACTCGCTGTTTATTCTGTATGCAGCCAACAAGGTTGGCACTCCTGCTTCGAAGCAGACTATTGCTCGCTGGATCTGTAGCACGATTCAGCTGGCTCACTCTGCGTCTGGATTACCGCATCCAAAATCAGTAAAAGCCCATTCCACAAGGAAGGTGGGCTCTTCTTGGGCGGCTGCCCGAGGGGTCTCGGCATTACAGCTTTGCCGAGCTGCTACTTGGTCGGGTTCAAACACATTTGCTAAGTTCTACAAGTTTGATACCCTGGCTGAGGAGGACCTTGAGTTTGCTCATTCGGTGCTGCAGAGTCGTCCGCACTCTCCCGCCCGTTTGGGAGCTTTGGTATAATCCCCATGGTCCTTACGGAGTCCCCAGCATCCACTAGGACGTCAGAGAAAATAAGAATTTACTCACCGGTAATTCTATTTCTCGTAGTCCGTAGTGGATGCTGGGCGCCCGTCCCAAGTGCGGACTTCTTCTGCAATACGTGTATATAGTTATTGCTTACTAAAGGGTTATTGTTATGAGCCATCCGTTGATTGAGGCTCAGTTGTTGTTCATACTGTTAACTGGGTATGGTTATCACAAGTTGTACGGTGTGATTGGTGTGGCTGGTATGAGTCTTACCCTGGATTCCAAATCTTTTCCTTGTAGTGTCAGCTCTTCCGGGCACAGTTTCCCTAACTGAGGTCTGGAGGAGGGGCATAGAGGGAGGAGCCAGTGCACACCAGATAGTACTGGCTACACAACGCTTGTGTCCTGTTTTTTCATTCCCTGACTGGGAGCCGTGAGTGCCGCTCATCTCTACATCTGTTTATGGATACCCACTACATGGATATTACTGGGAAGGCACCGGCTTTATTTAAGTTTTTATGAATGAATGGAGTGCTGCTGATTTCTACATTGTGTGTGTGTGTGTGTATATGTGTATGTATGTATGTATGTGTATATATATATATATATATATATATATATATTTATTATATATTTTTATTTTTTCCAATGCTATACGCCTATTTCTTTATCATCCACTAGGGGTCACTGGAGTACTCTTGGGATATGGACGGGCGTAGCCGAACAAAGGCACTGAATATTCAAATTTAGGACTCTCCCCCCCTCCATATCCCCGAGTACCTCAGTGTACTTTGTCAGTGTTTTTTCGGTGCTCACAGCACGAACATATAAGTTAGCCATGTAAACTGTATTTCTACATAATTCTAGAACATTCCTGCCCTACATCTCTAAGCCACCAGAAGGCGCAGGGGTGTTAGTAGGAATTTGGTTCGGGTTTCATATGAATATCAACTGCTTTTCATAAAGATTACTGGTTTCTCTTCACAGCGAATAAATCTTTCGTTTTTTACTAAAGATTTCCGTAGAGAGAAACAACCAGGAGTTTAATATACATATGCTGTTCAGCAATAAAATATATATATGACATAATAACGTCATAGGCGTGCAATGCCTGTCCGTTGCCTATTGTGGTGTCTGTCTGCATAGCGAGTAAGGCTCTAGCGCAGACCAAAAATAATTTTAAACCTATTTTAAGCATTGGCAATTCAAATAAACATAGGAGTCTCGGAAGTTATTCCGCCAGCTCTAACAAAAGACAGTCTTTCCAAAGGGCCAATTTTCCTTTGGGTATCACAGTGTTTATTTAACTGATCTTATAATATAATGCACGATTCTATGTCAAATCTCACACCGATAACTACGAGTGAGAAGGCTACATTAAACCAGCACTCAGATAGTGCAGGGTTGTTGCCAACATACATTGCTAAATTACAGTGAGTCAATGTCTCCATTTTTACACTTAGTACACTTTGACCACTATTTAATCGTTTCCAAGATGACGCCATACGCCATTGCTAAATGCGTCTGTGTCAAACATTATAAAGGCCCAAGAAACATTTGGGTCACTAGACTATGTATGGAAACAATGAGATTTCTGTTAAAAGAAGCTGCAGAGTATATCTGTAAAGCTTCTTCTAACGACGGTACTGCGAATCTCACTTTTCATTGTCGCTAGTTCAGCACGACAAGGCCACAGCTTGTTGGTCCTAAATTTGTTATTCAGCCATTACCGCATTCAGTATCAAAACAGAATACTTGGCCCGGCATTTAATCCCTTTAGACTTCAGTTTTTCAAGGCGTTGGTACAAAACACTCACGCTTTGTAACGACAGGACGCTACGGTCAGCAAGCCAGTAGTTTCATGACCTCTTTTCCAATTGTGGAAGCGTGTCTTTAAATGTTACTTTTGGAGGGGTTTCCAAACTTCAACTCATGAAGAACATGACTGCCTCAGTCGAACGGTTTGGCAGGTGGCCATTTGGTCTCTGCTGGGTTTCAGCTGTCTTTATAATACAGGCAGTAGTACAACAACAGAGTCAGGGTTGTTTATTCC